>NC_049232.1:8280583-8603924 GCF_011100685.1 Canis lupus familiaris
GCTTCCGCAGAGACCTTTATTGACGCCCAGTTGCCATGCCGCGGCCACTGACACAATCAGAAAAGGCGTAAACATGCACGAATGTCCCCTGGAAGGTGGGGTCCCCACTGGGAGGGGGGCCCTCCCCATCTGGGCCCGCATGCCAGGGACAGTTAGTTAAATGAGTGGCCAGGAGCATCTGCCGCCTCTCAGAGAGGCGGAGACCCCACAGTGGTCCCCCCATTCAAAAGGGCAGCTGTACAGGGCTAGGTTGGTTGGTTTTTAACGAAGATTCTGTATTAAAGGAGTGGCTCTTTTAAAAAAAGAAGAAGAAGAAGAAGAAGAAGAAGAAGAAGAAGAAGAAGAAGAAGAAGAAGAAGAAGGAGAAGGAGAAGAGAAGGAGAAGAAAGAAGAAAGAAGAAAATAGAAGAAATAAGAAGAAAAGCAGAAGAAGAAGAAGAAGAAAAGAAGAAAAAAAAGACCTCCTCCTAGCCATTCTCAACGAAGGCTACTCTCCGAGGACCCCAAAGAAGAAGAAGAAGAAGAAGAAGAAGAAGAAGAAGAAGAAGAAGAAGAAGAAGAAGAAGAAGAAGAAGAAGAAAGTAAAATAATATAACAATGTCCACAACAGAAAAAGAAAAAGTAATGAGCCACTGACCTTAATATATTTCTTTATCCACAGGTCAGTTACATGAAATTCCTTGAAGCCTCCCCACTTTCAGTTAGTGAAGAGATGGTTTATTTGAGTCATTAAGTTTTCCTAAAACACTCAAGTGGGAAAATACAGTTGCTATATCTTGGAATTTCTTCCAGACCATAAAAGAGTATCAGGACTGAATATAAAGTATCAGCATGTCCCAACAGAGGGTAAACCCAGCACAGAAAGTATGAAGGTGGATGGAGATAGAGAGGTAGACCCCAGATGATATCAAGAAAGCTGTCAGAAAGTGGCCAAACCTACCACTGAAACTCCCAATCACTTAAAACAACAACAACAACAAAAATTAAGCTACAGAAAATCCAATACAAACTTGTTCAAGTGAAGTAAAGAATCAGGTGACTCAGAACTGGCTTAAGATGCAGCTGCTTGAAAGGTCTCACATTATGTCACCAGATATGTTCCATATGCCACCTCTACTTAGCTCTGGTCTCCTCTGCACATTAGCTTAATTTTTTAACACAGACACCCTTCATGGTCCATAAGACCTTTGGACTACCTCACAGCTTCTTACACCTTAGCCTAAGACTTTAGCAAAAACTAGAGCAGCTGTTGTCTGATAGTCTACAAAAGGCATCTCCTTCTCGCTCTCACAGAACCTGCTCGAAGTGCATGCCTAGCCTATAACCAATGACAAGAGCCAGTGAGCATAAATTACTTAAAACTGGGTCTTGTATTTCATCCCTGCAAGTGGGGAAAGCATGGCTCCTGGAGAGATTTGGGCTATGATTACCAAAGAAAGCAAAACGATTAAGGGAGAGCCATAAATAAAGGCTACAAAGGACAGGAAACAAAGAGGAACACCCAGAAAAGCAGGAGGGAGAAGTGATTTCATCAAAATTGTTAACAAGATTGAATCCCAGTTACTACAACAGAGGCACAGATCAGTAGTGGAGTGATAACAAGAAGAGATTTGGATAAAATTCTGTAAATACCACATGCTGAGGTCAAATTTGTCTTAGTTTCTGGTAAGAACATGGTCATGTCACCCTATCTGTGGCAAGAGAAGCACCTCAAAGGCAGGACCTGACATTCTTCTGCTCAAGAATGGAGTGGGCTTGAGCTGAATCCAGAGCCAGAAAGAATAGCTTCGTGCAGTGTACTTAAAATCTTGGTCTTTTTATTTCCTTGGCAATGATGAAGAAGGGAAGAAAGTGCCCAGCTGCTCAGTTTCCGTGACCGATGGAACAGTCCCTCTGAAAAAAAAAAAAAAATCAATGGTTACATCTAAAATCTTGAAATTGTCAGAACTATGCAAACTTTCCCCAAACTACAAAATAGTGACTTAATGAATTAGGCCAAGCAGGCAGGAGAGCACCTAAGTGCCTCAATTTGGATTCTGAACTGGTTTCTTATCTCAACTCCTATCAAAAGATGCGATTCAGGAGCTTGAGAGAGAGGGGCCCTTGCCGAAAGTCCTCTTGTGTCAGCCAGGCGCCGCCTAATAGATGATGACAGCCTGATGCCTCTCCTGGAGAGCATCATGACAGGTCTGGAGACTTGAAATCCTCAGCTGCCAGAGGCGAGGTTCCAAGCAGTGATTGCCAGACATGGACAAAACAGAGACTCACGTGAGGAGGCAGCATGCTAAGCCCTCAAAGCACCAAGTGAATGGGCAGGGAAAGGGGGGTGCTGTGATCTGATCCCTACGTCCACTCAGAGCTCACATTTAGCTTAAGCAAGTGGATGGCTGCTACCAGCAGAGCTCTAAAGAGAACTGTCAGAGGGCCTTGTTTGTCAGGGCTGCTCCTGACCGTACCTTCTGTCCTGCTGGACCAGACTCTCCGATTCTCCCTGTGGTGAGGCTGGTCTGTGTTCCTACAGGTCACTAATGACTGTGCTTCACCCCACAGTTCTATGTGGCAGCTCTGAGTTCCATTCTAATGACTTTTTTTTTAATTTAATATTCTCATTCTAACTAGATTTAGTTTTATATCCCTAGATTGGTTTGAAAAATACAGAAAATACAGTGGTTTTATTCTAAATCTGAGTATATGCCATAGCAAAATGCACTAGTATTCCTGTCCAAGTATTAATTTCCTGCCAAGCTTAAGGTTGGATTCAGTCTCCATAATCTCTTTGCAAACTCAAATTATTTAGTACATACACTGATTAAAACATTAAAATACGTATTGACATTTAATGTGAATGTGTTTATTGTGCCACTAACTAGGTGGCATATGTATTCAAGATACACACACAGAAAATTAAATGACTTTTGCACCTGCAAGACAATTGGAGGAGTGCCAATGACTTCCTTTATTCTTTACCTGAGGCTCTATGACCATCATCTGCATTTCCTTCTATATTTAGAATTCTGGAATCGGTCCCTTTTGAGACAGGGTAACTGTCACGAGCCACTCAGGTCAGTAGTGAGACATCAGCATTAAATGGTGTCTGCTATTAGCCTCACTGAGATCCCAGTTAAGTACGCAGGTTCTTGAGAACCATAAATAGGCTGAATCCTTGGTAGGTTCCCACATCTTGAATCTCAGGTTGGTGGTATGCCCTATTTTTCAATTCCTCTAAACAAGAAGTCTTGCCAGTCTTTCTCTCCAACTCCTGAGGATTACGTTTTCCTACCTGCAAACAGACCTCCTTGCTGTTCTCCAAACATTTCCTCCTGAACGTTTCATTTCTATGTTCCATCTGACTATCAATATATTATTTAGACCAGCGGGAGGCTTCTGACTTACTAAGAAACCACCTGTACCCACTTGCCATTTCATCACCCTGACTAGACCTTTCCTGCTCCTCTGAAGCTTGGCCAGGGCCTTCCCTAACCATGGTCATGTTTAAGTCACAGTTTTAAGTCATGAATACTTCCTATCTTGGCCATTTCATTACATACAGTTCTGGCTTGAATATGGCAGATACTCAAAAGTGGTATTTATTTGTCTTGGTTTTATATCCTCAAATCATTGAAAATGGGAAAATGGTAATCCGACTGTAAGACTGGGTCTGTGCAGTACTTCTAAATACCTGAAGCCAAGTATTATTTTTTGTTTTATTTTATTTTTTTAAAGATTTTATTTATTTATTCATGAGAGACACACACACACAGAGAGGCAGAGACACAGGCAGAAGGAGAAGCAGGCTCCATGCAGGGATCCCGGGTCTCCAGGATCACACCCTGGGCTGAAGGCGGTGCTAAACCGCTGAGCCACCCGGGCTACCTTATTTTTTGTTTTAGATCTTAATAGAGCACATCCGTCTATTTCTTGTCCAATCATTAATTTCCCTATGATGCAGATGAGCATTCTCCATTTTTGTCACTGAAAAAGCCCTATTTCAGAAGAGAATAAATACATACTTCATGGGTCACACTTGTTTCCCCAGAAACTGTCTTTGAATTCTAGTGTTCTAAAAAATAAATACAAATTTAGCTTTTATCTCATTATGTATATATATGTTTGTATATATATGTTTATATACATATATATACACACACACATATAATTTTGTCTATATATACTCATATAGATAAAATACATATTGATACTGCATTTTAAAAGATTTAATTACTTCCCATCAAGTAAGAATAGTAGCTACTTTAAGAATATGGATTTGAAAAAAAAAAGAATATGGATTTGGTTTGCTCTGTGGGTTCATGCACTTTCAATATATAGTTACACCCCCAGCATGTACTCACACCTTGGGGTTTTTTTTAGTTTTTTTTGTTTGAGATAGAGAGCATGAGCATGTTAGTACATGTGCCAGATGAGGCAGAAGCAGAGGGAGAGGGAGAGAGAATCTGAAGCAGACTCTGTGCCTACCGCAGAGCCCATGACCTGAGATTATTCAGCCGAAATCAAGAGTCAGTGGCTTAACTGACTGAGCCATGCAGGCGCCCCTCTCACACCCTAATTTGATTATGCATATAGATGTAGACCAAGGTTAACATTTTTTCAGAAGAAAATCATATGATCTTTTGGATTGAATATAAATGCAATTGATAATGCCTGCCTCCTTTTAGGCTTCTTAAAAATCTACCTTATTTTCTCTTTCTCCATGTCCCCCATAAAATAGGACAGTATGTTTCCATCAGAATGTTGTGAGTTTGAAAAGCTCCTATTTTCCCTTTCAAAAGGAAAATGGTAATTCCCAGCTACCTCAAATGAGATGAAATACCTGATGTAATTTTTAGTCCTAACCTTACTGAAAATACATTGAATCCACTTAGTAACTTTGGACCTACATTCGTATCTGTAATTACTTATATAAATACAGATTTCTTACGTTTTTATTTTTATTTTATTTTATTTTTACCATTTCATCTCTTGCCCCTATACCTTTCAGAGGAAAAAAAATTAAGCATAACATACTTGAAATAAAAGTCCACTTTATTGACTTACATCAAGAGACTTTTCGGTGCCCAGTCATAAGGAAAATTTGTGTCAATTAAGATCTTCAAGTAGAAAGAGAGAAAGAGAGAGACAAACCAAGAAACAGACTCTTAACTATAGAGAACAAACTGATGGTGACCAGAAGGATGTTGGGGTGGGGGATGGGGGAAATAGATAAAGGGGATGAAGAGTACACTTACCATGATGAGCAATGAGCAATGCACAGAAATGCTGAATCACTATATTATATACATGAAACTAATATAACAGTATATGTTAACAATACTGTAATTAAAAAATAAAGTAAAATAAAAGTAAAACAGTCTTCAAGTAGATAATATAGTCCAAAAATGTTACTTTTTATGAGAATTTGATGGATGTTTACACCAAAAGACTTAAAGCAAAACAAATGCCAACTGACCTGGAAGCTCAGTCCTTTAAAAATAAAGAGGCAGGTTTATTATACAGTAAAGTTTCACAGAAGAGTAGCATTTATTCCAATGTGGTAGGGTGGGAAGAAAGGATACTGATCAGAATGGCAGATTTCACAATTCAGAAGATCATAGTCCTGGAGGAGTCTTTGGGTCCTTTTTGGCTTCACCATGTCCTCGAGTATTGGACACAACTCCCTTTGCAGGAAACAGGAGAAGAGAGGAATAAAGGCCTCTTTGAAAAGCAGTGATAAAGGGATCCCTGGAGGATTTCTGAGCTCTTGAAATGATCTTCATGGCAACAGCTTGACTCTGCTTCCTGCTTCAGTGAAGGTTGCTGGAATATGAATTAGGGGTGAAGCACTGGAGCTATTTGCAAGTTCATGTTAAAATTTGATTTCCCAAATTCAGGAATGCAGTCAATTTGTAGCTAAATCAAAACAGTGCTTTAAAGGCACCCTACAAAGGAGCTCAGTGCATGAAGTAAGCACCAACCAGCTTTGCTTTTGCAAGCGGTCTCATAGGGGAAAATATAGGGAAGATTCCATCATCCTCATGTTAAAGGCCCAGAAATGTCTACAGAATATGGTATCTCACCAATGGTCTTAATCTTAGATGATGTCACCAAAAGTGACATATGGAAATTGCAGTGAGTTTGAGGTTATGTGCTCTTCCCATTTTAAAGCTTCAAGATTCCCCAGCATCACTTTTAATGTCAACGATTTTTTATAGCATCAAGATGCCATGCTGTTCCTAAGCCATACTTTCAAATCTTTTCTTACTTTGCTACCTTAGGACTGATCGTATAATTTCCAATGCTTCATCTGTACTTCCCAAATTCAGAAAATTCTATTAAATTTGTTGGGTAATTGAAATTCTTTATTGAATTAGTTACTGAAAGTTAAATAGCTTCTCTTGCAAATCATCTGGAAGCTGGTGATGGTGGCAGTTACTCAAGAGAGTCCTTCATGATACATGAGTTATTCCCATAAACCTGTCTAGGCTTGGGGGGGAAGAAAGAGAAAGCTCTGGCCAAAAGAGTGGCAGTTTCCAGTATATCATCATACTGCCTGGGATTTGACAATTACCTGCATTCACATTCTCCTTCCATACTGCACCATGCTATGATGCTTTCAAAGGCATTTGCATGACATAGGGTACTACCAGTATCAGTAATGTGGCTGAGGGACCCTGAGATGAGTTGATACCATCTGTGCAAGGGTAAGTCCTTACATGCACATGAAACATGTCCAAATGGCTGGCTATCTGGCTTCTAATAGTAATCAAACAGACATCTAGGGTTCAGAAACTAGGCTCTAAAGTAGACGTAAACTAAATTTATTAGGGCTATATGCAAAGTGACAATGTCTTATTAATCAACTGTTAGCTCTAGATATCTTCTACAGAGGACTGACTAGCCTCCACCTGGCAAAACTTTTCCTTTTGGTGGGCAGTATGACGACAGAACTTCTAATGGAAGAGACCCCATGGGAAAGAATGAAGGGGCCCTGGGAGCAGAGAGCAGATCCTGGCTGACAGCCAGTAAGGAAATAAGAATCTCGGTCCTACAACTGTCAGTAAGTGATTCTGCTAATTTTGGCCTTGTGACATCCTAAGCAAAGGATTCAGTTGAACCCAGCCACACTTTAATCCACAGACTTCAGGTGTTGTTTTAAGCCAGATGAACTGTGATGGTGCCCATAGGAAGCCAGCACAGACACACTACATATGCTGCAGTAGAAGAGGAGGGAGAGTCCTGTCTAGTCAATGTGAAGAGGCGGAGCAGCCCAGGTGATTGAGGATGTCGACCTAGTAGAGGTAAGATAGCAATGTAACCACATGGGACAGGCATGTGGGCCATCAGGGTAGAGCCATCCATACATGCCATGAAGAATTTGTAGGCTTCTGTAGAGTTTCTCTTTTTGAAAGAAGTACATACTTGTTCTACACTCGAATTTTTTAAGTGGATATCATTATTTTAAAAAGAACTGTTCCTGGTTCAGAGCTGACAAAGTCAAAAATTCTTAAGATTCATGCCAAAATGGTTTTGTATAAGGCTATGTTTTTGGCAAACTCAGCATATGTAAAATTCAACATATTATATGTCATGCCCAGTGTTTCTCCACTTTCTCAATGATTTATATCAATTTAGCTTACTAGTATCTCCTTCTTTCACCCAATATCACCCCCAAAACAATTATTTCCTTTTCCAGAAGGGCATACATTTGTCCTTATTCATCCAACATAAACTAAATGGCCCCTATTAGGTGCCAGGACATTTTATTAAGAACTGAAGGTGATCAAAGATGAACAGGAATATCCCTTCTTACAAAGAGATTCAAGAAACACAGTACAGAGGACCCAAAACCAGAAAACACTAACTTACTGAACTATCACAAATCTTGAGGGGAAAAAAATAACACCTAGAAGCTGGAAACTAGAAGATAAACAGCTTGCTGAGGTTCAAAATGTCACAGCACACAGAGGAAGCGGAAAACTCTGCTGTGGCCCTCATGAGAAATACTGTGCATTTGTTTAATTTTTTAGCTCACCCTTAAAGCAGACCTCTGGATAGAGAAACAGTAGAGAGATGTGATGAATATATTTAATAAGTGAGAAACACAGGTAAGAAAAATACCAAGTATGATGATTTCATCTGTACAAATCTTAGACTAATCAAGAGGAAGAATCAATCAGAGGGCATTTGATCTGTATTTTCTTGATACCATCAGTTCTACCACAAATCCAGTATCCTAGGAGCTGGGGTTTGTTTTTATTACTTGTGTTATTAATTTATTAGTGTAAATTTACACCTGTCAACATAGATTTATAGCAGTGGAACTACCTCCTACAAATATTATAGTCTTCAAGGACACACAGCTAAGAACTCTTAAATTGCTGTAACACTTGCTAATATAGTTTAGCTTCACTTATGTGAAAAGATAAATGGCCAGAGTCCTGCTAGAAAAATTATTTTGGTAATAATTCTGATTTTCCTCCTGGCTTTTCTTAAATATTCTGAAGTTATTTTCATCTATGAATCACTGTCTCCAATGCCAACAAATGATGATTAGTAATTCTGCCCGCATGGGTTCAGTGCGGAAGAGAGGGCTCAACTTCACCCCCCCATCTTGGGGCAGGACTCCATGCTTTACAGTCATCTCCACTCACATTCTTTTCATTATTGTTATAGCAAATGAAGCTCTTAGCATTGCAGGCCAAGAAAAAGGGAATTCACATGTTTGGGACTGTGTGGTAAGAGCAATTGAGTAGGAAATGATTCGCCACAAGAAGCATTCAAGGTCACCCACAGCAAAAAACATGCTGAGTGTGTCTCCATGGACTGTCTTCCCTTTGCATTGCTCCTCACCTAACCCAGGACCTCATCTTCTCTTGCATGGAGAATTCCAACAGTTTCCTAACTGCCCTCCTATCCACTCTTCAAATACCTTCCAAGTAATTGCCATACCACATACAGCCTTAAATGAGACTTTTGTTTTAGATTGAATTGCACTCTTGCTTACAATCTTTCATTGGCATAAGAAACAATGAATAAAATTCAAACTCAGTAAGTATTCAAGAAACTCATGTCCTGCTCTCTGCCTACCCCTCCCTATAGCCTCTTTTCTGTGTGCCTCTCTTGCCCTTCTAATGCATGATCCATCCCTTCAGAACTCTTCATCATTATGCAGCATACCTGGCTGCATTTCCTAGCCTGGTGACTTCTTTTTGCCTGGGATATTTTCCCTTTTAAGCCTCGCCCTGGCCCAAATCTTCCAGGTTCTGGACAAATACCTGTTCATCTGAAGAGCTAAAGTTTACAAAATATTTTCTGCTCCCACCCACCCTCACCCCAACTCCACAGAGACAAGGAGACTATTCCTTTGCACTGCCTGTGTATCCTCTGTACAGTCCCCTCAGACTCCCCATCATGGGTTAGGAAACATCTTGCTTTTCATGCCTGTAACTCTGTGCCAAGCTCCCATAAGGCAGAGGCCACATGGTCTTTGTGTGTCCTGGAACCGCCTTCATGGACATTGTAACATTGCTGGGAATAGAAATCCACACAAAAAACAATGGCAAGTACAAAGCTTGGTATGTGATGAAGTGCTAAGGAATGTATATCTTGCTGTAAGCGTTTGGAATGTCCTAAGAAATCACATGGCTTGGTGGAGAGTTCTACTGTCACACAGATCTGAATTCACATCCAGACACTTCCACCTCCTAGCTGTGTGACCATGGATACGTCAGACCCTTTCCCTGGGCTAAACGAGGACAATAACACCTACCTCACAGAGTACTTGTGTAAATATCAGATGAGACGTGACAATCCAACACCATGGTTGCTAAGAAAATATCATTCTTGTCCCTCTTCTCTGAGAAGGGAGAGTGGATTATATGTGCTGAACAACTCAAGTGTAACTTCTTTTTATTATTATTATTTTTTTTTTACTTTTTTAAAATATTTTTTTCAGTGTAACTTCTTAAAGAAGGTTAAGATTTAAGCTTGACCTGGAAGCAAGGAGGATCTGGACAAACTGTGATAAATACAAAGACAATTGACTTTCTTAAACTCTTCCCAGATGTACCTGAGGCCCAGCCTTCACATGCTATGTCAGTCCTATAGTTCAGACTCTCATTGCAATGTGAGAGTAATTATGCATGAACATAATCCAGTTTCAAAATCCAAGAATATTTTAAATTGGAGAGAAGACATAAAATCATCATGATGTACTGAGAGAAGACTCATTCTTTAATTGAAAGAATGTTCCAAAATTAAGTTGAAGAGTTCTGGACTATTCACTCCTTTGCACAGAAGTAAGCATTGCACTACCAAACAGCAGTGCTGGCATTACATCTACCAACATTTAAACAAACACAGGGCAGGTAACAACTTCCATGTGTGGATAGTTGGAGTGTTACAGAGAAGTCCAAAGCAATCTCATTGACTTTCATGGGTAAGTGTTCAAGAAGCATCTTTTTTTTTTTTTTTTTTTCACATCTGAATATTTTCATGGCTGAAGGGAGGCCAAGATAGCTTGGGAAACAATTTACGATGATATGTAAAGTAGTTACATTTTCCAGCAAGTCAGGCTATTCAATTATTCCACTCAAATTAATAGCTCTTCGTGGCATTTGACGTGTGATAGTCTCAATCCAATCACCCACTTCAGCTGGAGGACAGCAAGTGCTACCCAGATGGGAAAGGGTCCAAGTTTGAAGTTGATCACAAACACCAGCCTTTGTCATGACTGTGTCCAACAGTAGCTTGCCATCATTGAGAAGGGGTGCTCTCGGCAAGCTGGCCTGCTATCACCATAATGCCAGTTCATTTCATTTTAGACCTGTAGCTAGGTCTCTGCTATCAGAAAACCAAAGTAGTTGATTTCTTTCTACCTCTGTTGAGATAAGTGGGACAACTTGTAATTTGGTTTAGGTAAAAAGAAAAAAAAAATCTAGATTGTAGGTAGAGATTTAAAGAAAGGAATAAGGACACAAATGGCAATTTTCACAGTACCTTGAATGCAGTAGGAATTTAATACATTTAAAGAGATGTACAAAGAATTGAAACAAAAAATCCAAAGATAAGAACAGAAAGTGAAGGAATGAAATGTAGTATTTGTTTTGGATACCATTCATGTTCATCGTTGGGTTTTTCTCAAGTATGATCAACTGCAAATGACTGAGCTGGGCTCCCTGACTCTAAAATCTAAACTCCACACAATATCCATAGTGCTTCCTGGTAAATGTTAAGGCAGCTATCACTTCTTTGCTCAGAATGCTAATGGCTTTCCACCTCACTCAGAATAAAATCTAAAGGCTTTCCCAAGGGCCACAGGCCTCTCCTGAACTTTCCATCTTCATCCCCCAATCATCCTGAGCTGACTCCAACCCTGAATACTAAGCCCACTCCTGCCTTGGGCTTTCCACATGCTATTCCTTCCCCACCCCCGCAAAGGGTTTCACTTCATTTAGGTCTACTCAGATGCCACCTACTCAGGTGTCACCTACCCAAAATGTCACCTTCTCCAACCACTACATCTAACCTAGAAGCTCCATCATGGTTTACCCCTTGCTCTACTTTCTTGTTCTTAGCAGCTGTCATTACCACACATTAGATTATCCATCTAGCTGTTTATCATTCTTTCAATTTATCTATCTTAAACATTAAACTGGTCACTACAAGATGGAGGATATTGTACCCCACAGCCTGGAATACTGGATGCCACGTGATAGATAATAAATTTTGCAGGAGGGATAGAGACGAGGAGGAAGGAGGAGACGAATGCTCCCTTGTCTTTCTACTCAAATGTTTATATCTTTGCTCCCCAAGTAAATGGACATGGGGCTATCTGGACAGCAACTACTTATCTCTGTCGATCCTCTGCAGTAACTCCAGGAAAAGAGCATGGGCTTTGGAACCAGAGAGACCAGAATTTAAATCCCATCTCCATCACCACATAACTTTTTTGACTTTGGACAAAGTTTTTAAACTCTCTATGGAATTTGACAGTTAATAAAACTTTAAACAACCATACTGAGCGAAGCACTAGCAATACCTCAGAAAAATTATTTAAAGAATTAAATTAGCTAACTTCCATTAAAACCAACTTGACAGAAAATGCATAATTGATAAATATTAGCTCTCTATCCCTTCTACCCTCCACCCTATCTTCCCAGCACTCTCCCGTGGTGTTCTGCTCAATAAATGCACCTACACTGAACAAAATAATGAATGGCTGCTATGAGCCTATGTAAACCAACAGCGAACAAACAAGATAACTCAACTGAAAGAAAGTATTATGGAAATGGTAGCTCAGCACACAAATAAATCGCAGGAATTACCATTACTGTCGTATAAAAAACTTATCTTAGAGCCAGGTTTCTGTGTTGTGAACCTCTAATCAAGTAGATTAGCTTGAAGATAGTCCAAATAAAGAGGACACTGGGGTAAAGAATAAGTCAAGTGAAGACAAAAGAGAGAAACGAAGAGGATGGGTTTCGCAAAAGCACTCGGGAATACCAGGGTCTCAGGGTCTGGCTGGCAAGAGGCTTCAGTAAGTGGTCCCATCAGACTCACAAAGCCTAGAGTTTTTCCATCTTTGTGAGAGAAGCAGTAGAAACAGGTAATACTTCATGCTCCTCTGTGGCTGTCTTTCCTGCTGCTGTGAGCTTACTATCAAGCACAGGCAAGAAAGGGACACATGATACAATGAATATCATCTCACCAGTCAGCAGAGGTGAGTAAAATATAAGCAAAGGAAGCAATCAGTTCATATTTATCATCAGCCGAACGGATTTGTCCTGAATTGCCTCCCTCTAGCATACAGTGCCTCAGGGAAGGGAGCGAACATTTGTCTGCATTCCTGCAATATGCTGCGGCTTGGGCTAGACACCATCATGTATGTTATCTCATTTTTATTATCACAATCATCCTAGTAAGCTTTATTATCCCCATTTTCCGAAGGGAAAAAATGAGACTTGGGAAGCTTCTGAAAATATCAAAGCTAGAAAACAGCACTTCACTCCAGCTCTGTAACAAAAAAAGAGCCAAGTGATCCCTCTCATTTGTAGGACAGCACTTTGTAATTTCCAAAGTGTTTTCATGAGAGAATCCCTGACTTTCACACACATATTGAGAGGCAAATAATACCGTATTATTATTATTGTCACTAAATAATGGAAGGAGCTGGGGCTCAACATCATTGAGTGATTTGTCTAAAACTACAGAGCCAGTAAGTGGCAGCACTAGGATTCGGATCCACTTTCCTAGTTCTAAGACCAATACTCTTTCCACTAAGAGATGATTCCCTACTTTTCAGAAGATTACTAGGTTTGTTTGAGTAAACCTTGTATATTTTGAACTGAGCTGTCAAAGAACACAGTTCTTACCTCAAACTGCGTAAGTAATAGGCCAATCTCTATGAATTACTTCGGGTAACAAAAGCCATTGATACCCTAAAATCTCAGGGGCCCCGCACAATAAGTCTTATTTCCTATTCAGGTAAGAGTCCAAAGCAGGTACTCTCAGCACCCGGTTAATTTGAGGACCCGGGTTCTATTCATCACTTACTTAGGCCTCAGACTCCTCTACACCCAGGCCAAAGGGAAAGAAATAGGCAGACAGCATCTCAACTGCATTTCACTAGAGAACTAGTCAGAGGCCATTGCTGGATTTGAGTGGGCCAAGTGGTCCAGGAACAACTCTGTTACATGCAAGGGAGAGCAGGACTTGTTGGTGAATAACTAGTCATCTCCATCACACCCTGCTAGCACAACCAGAGATGTGTAAGCAATGTCAGATAATGCCTTAAAGTCAGAAGTCAGCTTAGATTGTTTTGCATAGCCACAAGCAAGGAGCCTACTTTTAATTCTTTGTTCCTGCTACTATGTGTTCTTTCGAAGCATACAAATAATAACAAATAAATGGACACTCGTCCACTAGGATAGTGGATTCCTATCCATCAAGTACCTAGGATACATGCTAAAAAAAATAAATAAATAAATAAAAAATAATTCCCAGGAGCCCAGTGCAGAGATATTCTCACAAGTGAAGCTGATCCGTTGCCTCAGGCCCACAGACCATGCTCTGTGAAATACTGGCTTAGAACCACAGTTCCTTCATGATTGGTGATTACACAATAGCTGCTTCATGCTGGATTGGAGAAAAGAGAAATGCATCCCTCTCCTGCCAGCCCCTTCACAAAATCCAGCAGAAGTCAGTGCCTGGAAAGAGCCAGAAAGCCACATCGTTTCACATTTTCCACATTCAAGCAACATCCACTCCCACAAAGGGTTTGTTTTGCTCCCCAGGTTCTATTTCCTGGTCTCCTTGACAATGCAAAAACAACTTGGCCCTTCATGGAACCTCGGCTTACTTCAAATGGCAGGAGTTGCCTCACAAGGACAAACGAGACAAAGATGGATTGAATAGATCTAAGACCCAGAAAAAATAATGTCTGTATTTAATAACTTCTATTTTACCTACAACCCTGGGACTCTCTCTGGAGTGAGCAGAAACCAGGGTATGTGGTATGGGCCACACTCAAGCTATGAGGCAGTTGTTGCTCATTAACCTTGTACAACATGACATCTGATTCTTCCTTAACATGGCTAACAAACCACTTCTCATATCAAGTGGTTGCCCCAGAAGCCTTCAAACTATTTTAAGCCCTAGTGCCGAGTCCCAGAAATCATTCTGAGTGTTATCAGTGGAGATCCTGAGGAATTCAAGAACAGACAGAAAAAGAAATTCAAAATACTCTCCACTTTGGCTGTCTTAAAAAGACTTTCTTATTGGCAAAACAGAAAAATAAGTTAAGATTTAGAATGCTTGGCTTCATCCTGATTGCCAGCT
Source organism: Canis lupus familiaris (assembly GCF_011100685.1). Lineage (NCBI taxonomy): Eukaryota > Metazoa > Chordata > Mammalia > Carnivora > Canidae > Canis > Canis lupus. The sequence continues at coordinate 8,295,416 of NC_049232.1, forward strand.
TTTACAATTGTTTATTGAACTAGATAGGATAGAAGAGACACATTCAGACAGCACCTGAATGTGAGCTGAGACAAGTGGCTGGGGACAAAGTGAAAGCAATGTAATTGATTAGACCCGCAGCAGAGCCTGGCAATTGTGGGGAGGCAGGGAGTCATGATCTGGGTACACCATCATGTCCTCACCTTCTCGGGGGTCTCCTCAAGCACTATCCATTAGACACGGTGTCTTGGGAATACTGAAGGGTAACCCAGTAAGACTTACACACCATCATCAGAGCCTTCGCAAATTCCCAATTCTGTCCAATATGATGACTCTAAGTGATTGTCCATGAGCTTCAAGCCCCCTGAGTTCTTGGCCTCACCACACCTCCAGTACTCACAGCCTTTATCCTCCCAGCATGCATTACAGCTCTAAGCAGATAACCCTCCCCCCATGTTGCTTTTCTGCTGCTCTGTCTCCCACATACCTGCCCTACTCATGTCACCTGCCTGTTAAGGTCACTATTACCCTCCTGATCAGTGACTCCAGAATCCACTTTGCTTCCTCCTTTTCTTTTGCATTTCCTCATCCCCAGCTCATCCACGTTGGACAATAGCTCTCATCACTCTACTCTCATTTTCCCAGTTACTCCAGATTCAGGCATTGTTATTTCCCTGGATATGCTTCTGTCTGTGTTTCCTGCCTCCACTTTCTCCCTGTCCTTATCTACCCTTCAAACTATGTCCAGACCACCTAAAAAATAAGTAATCCTTAACATTCTAATTGTGAATAACTCATGTTGTTGATTGCATCAATGGTCCCAATTCTTCACCTGCTCTTGAAACTGCATGTTCTTTGCCATGCAAATCTGCAGTCCCCATTCCATGCTGACCCTGGGCTTGGTTATAAGTCCTGTTTGGCCAATAAGATGCTTGCTTAAAAAGCACTAGCACAATTGGCCTTGATTGCTCTCACTCTTCTATAGTGCCATGAGAGCATGCATAGGCTGTCTGCTGGATGAGAGACATGGGAAGAACTTAGTGCCCCCAGTCATCTCAGCAGGGGCAATCTTAGATCAGTCAATATCCCAACATCAGAAATAGGAATGAGCCTAGCTGAGACCAGAACAACTCAGCCAAGTCCAGCCTACATCACCAACCCACAGACTAAGTAAAAGAATGTTTATCGTTTTTAGCCACTGACATGTGGAGTAGTTTGTTATGATAGCAGACAACATATATGACAAAACACAACACATGATTTCAGACAATATCTCGCCCCATCTTGGTCAGAACTGAAGCTTCCAATTCATGTCATCACTGTCTCTCCTTCCTCCCATCTGTGAAGTCTGTGTGCTCCTGGGCTAACTACTAGAACAGGTCAGATCTGGACTGACCTTCTTATATACACAACCATGATTCTCCACCAGATGACTGAAGCAGACACCTGGTGATATTCAAGGTCCATCAAAGAAAGCAGTAGGTGTGTAGTGATTCAGTTTCCTCACAATTGGCTAGAACTGATGACAGAGGGTATCTGCTTCAGTAACAGTAGAGTTTTTATAGACTAGACTCTGAGATCAGGAACATAAACAGTACAAGTGTGTGTCTAAACCTTTTCCTTCACATCTACCAGGAACTTTCCAAAAGAATAGTTGACTCTTTGTAGAATTTGTTTCTGATTTGCCTCATGTCTTCATCTGGGGGGCCCTAGGGGAGAGAGTAGGAGCCAAAGAAGAAGTCCTTGGGATACAAGTGAAGGGATTTTGTGAGGATTGTGGAGAAGAGGAAGAAACCAACTGGTACTTTGAAATATTATCCTGTATTTGTTTTCTCTCTAACTTGAATATGAATTTTTTGAGAACAGATTCTCAATCCAGTGCCCTTTTGAGGAGGCAAGTAGAAGCAATGGAAAGAAAATCAGATTTAAAATCATGAACTCTGTGATTTGGGAAAGTGACTTAATCCCTGTGTACTGAGAGTAAATCGATCAACATGTTGTCTTATATAATCAGAGAAGATAGATAGGATGGATGGATAGACAGAATAAGTAGATCAATTAAATGTTACCTCCTTACCTTAAGAAATAATACCCTGTGTTACCCCAGCCTATTATTATCTATTATATGACTGCTTTTAATTCTCTTCATAGCACTTCATCATTATCTATAATTATCTTATAGGGCAGCCCCGGTGGCGCAGCGGTTTAGTGCCACCTGCAGCCCAGGGCGTGATCCTGAGACCCTGGATCGAGTCCCACGTCAGGCTCTCTGCATGGAGCCTGTTTCTCCCTCTGCCTGTGTCTCTGCCTCTCTCTCTCTCTCTCTCTCTGCATCTCTATGAATAATAAATAAAATCTTAAAAAATAATAATAAAATAAAATGAAATTATCTTATATATTTATATGTTTTCTCCTTATTCTCCCCAACTCCAACATAAGGAAGGTAAGAGCTCCATGAGAGGAGAACCCCATGGGAGCATACTATTTTACTCATGTATTGCCAAGTTTTAGAAATAGGTATATGACAGCCACTCGATAATTAATACTTAGAAAGATAAAAGGAAGGAAGGGAAAAAGGAAGGAAAGGAGGAAGGAGAGAGAGAGAAGATGAACAAATGCATGGATATGTTACCTTTAGGGCTATCTAACTTCTAGTTAATAACATATAGTCCATCAAAGAAATTGTATTTCTTTGAGCACACTTGAGTTTATAGAAATAATTCCAATTCATAAAAAGAAAGGTAAGATATAAGATTTTATATGTATTATAAAAAAATTACTTGGTATTCATAGAAATATTTCAGTTCAAAGATTTCTATGTTCTCTGATACTTCATTCATTCTCTAAATAATCCTGAGTTTCATAGTTCTGTATATAGATACACATACAGACCCCACCGAAGTCATAAAATAAGCCACGTAACCCTTCTGAGGATATTTCCTTGTCTGCATAACTAAAAAGTTGAATAGCTTGATTTTGTGATTGCTTTTTAAATTCTATGAGTTAGAGGTGCCTGGGTGGCTCAGTCAGTTAAGTGTCTGCCTTTGGCACAGGTCATGACCCTGGGGTCCTGGGATCAAGCCCTGCATTGGGGAATGGGGGGGGGGGGTCCCTGCTCAGTGGGGAGTCTGCTTCTCCCTCTCCCTCTGCCTCTCCCCGCTGCTTGTGTGTTCTCTCTTTCTCTCTCTCACTCTGACTCTCTCACTCATCTTCTCTCTCTCTAAAACAAATAAAATCTTTAAAATAAAACTAAAAAAATTCTATGAGTTAACGGTGATTAGGAAAACTACCATTTCTGGCTACAAATGCTCCTCCAAGAAAACAAAATATCTGCCATACATATTCTTAAAATTAGGTTAAATATAGAAAAGCACTAAGGTTGGGTTTTAAGGTGCCATGTGTATGTGTTTAAGTTTGCTGCAGAAAAGTCACCTAGAATTGCAGAATCCTGATTTAAAAGTACCCCTCTGCCTTATAATCCCTTTCACTATTTCTTATATTCCCTGTATGAGTGAAACCATGTGATGATTGTCCTTCTCTGTTTGACTTACTTCACTCAGCATAATACCCTCCAGTTCCAAGGGAAAGGCGGGGAACTGAGTAGAAAAAATTAGAGAGGAACACAAACCATGAGAAACTCCTAACTCTGGGAAACAAAGTGTTGCAGAAAGGGAGGTGTGTGGGGTGATGGGGTAACTGGGTGATGGGCACTGAGGGGGGCACTTGATGGGTTGAGCCCTGGGTGCTATACTATATGTTGGCAAATTGAACTTCAATAAAAACAAATGAAAAAAATAAAATGAAAGTACCCCTTTGCCCACATTAATTTTGTACATGAGCTTCAGATGCATTTGGCCAGAGCCTAAAGAAGCATTCTACATCCAGGGATCTCTAAGCCTACAAGGCAGGCCCTACCATGATCCCTAGCTAGAGCTGCAGAAGTATGAAATGCTCCCTTGGCCTACAGCATAATCTTACTCTCTAAACCTTTCTATAAGCTTCCTGAGAATACAGCATGGAAAAGGACTCAAAATGACATTAATGGAATCTCCTTCCCATCTTCGTGATTTATCTATATCATAATAGGTATTTTAGTTAAGGCTATTTTGTTTGTAAGGAACAGAAAAACTCTTAGAAGGTTAAGGGGTGGGGGGGAGGCCATTTCTGTCTAATGGTACAATGTTGTCTTGTGGAATCTGGGGCAGGAATACACCTGGGATCGAGGAGGGGTAAAAAAATGTTGACTGAGGGTCAGAGGAACAGGCCACACCTTCTTGGTCTTTTTTTTTTTTTTTTTTTGACCCTTATCTCTACTCTGTCCATCATCATCAGACTCCTCTCCTTACAGACCTGATTTTTACCTTCTCCATGCCTGTAGCCACCACCCAGCTCTCAAAGTCACACCATCATCTCAGTTCAAGCCACATGCAGAGGTTGTGACTAATGCCTGCCTCAACCCAAGCCACACTCCTGGGAAAGAGATGCTCATTGGCCCACATTAAGCTATACAAGTCTTCTGTTCAAATTAACTGTGACCAAGTGAGCAATCTCATAACACAAATGTGACTATGACAGGCTCATCTGAGTAATGAAGTGAAGGGGGCAGGCTGGAGAAAAAGGAGGTCACTGTTAAGTCACTCCAAAGGGGGCCTAATAGCCTAATGTAGCATATCTTCTAAAAGGACCCTACCAGGCGGAAGGCTCTTATTATAAAGGCTAAGAAACTGCCATAGTTAAGATTATTTCCAACAGGCATCTTGAGAACAAATGCCGCTACACCACTTACTTACATATTTTTATTACCTTACAATTCTATAGATCAGAAGTCCAACATGGCTGCCCCTGGACTAAAATTGAGATGTCAGCAGGGTTGTGTTCCTTTCTAGAGACTCTAGCGGAGAATATTTCTCCTTGTCTTTTCCATCTTTCAGAGTCTACCCACATTCCTTGGTTCATAGCTCCTTTCTCCATCTTTAGCGCCCAGCCATGTTGCATCTCTCAGACTATATTCCACCATGATATCTCTTTTATTTAATAATAAATTTATTTTTTATTGGTGTTCAATTTGCCAACATACAGAATAACACCCAGTGCTCATCCCATCAAGTGCCCCCCTCAGTGCCCGCCACCCAGTCACCCCCACCCCCTACCCTCCTCCCCTTCCACCACCCCTAGTTTGTCAACCAGAGTTAGGAGTCTTCCATCTTCTGCTCCCTTTCTGCTATTTCCTACCCATTTCTATATCTCTTACTCTGATCACAATCTGAAAAATTCTCTGATTCTAAGGATCCATGTGATTGGATGGCCCATTCATATAATCCAGGATAATCCCTCCATCTCTAGAATTTTAACTTAATCCCATCTGCAAAGTTCCTTCTGCCATGTAGGGTAACATAGTCACAGAGTCCTTGTATTATGATGTGGTCACATTTGGGAATTCATTATTCTATCTACCACAGAAAGGTTCTTGAAATTAAAAGACATTTATAGTTTTCTCTTTTGGGTGTTCTTTTCTCATATGCCTAAAACTCATTATTCTCCAACTTTTCATTCAGTGATCATTTCATAATGGGGATATATAATCCTTGTGCCCTTGAAAATTCAAAGTTTTCAGCCTCACCTACAAAAGACCTATCAACATTTGATTTGATTAATATTGAATATGTGTAATCACCAATATCAGTTCTATAAAAAAGTGGAAGTAACACAATTCTGAACGCCTACTAACTCTCGAGCACTTTCCTAGGCACTTTATATCTCTCATTTCATTTAATCTTCAAAATGACCCCACAAAGTAGATGGTATTATCTCTATTTTACAAGTGAATAAAACAATGATAAATAAATTTTTCAAAGTCAGACAGTTAATAAGAAGTGGAGTCAAGATTCAAATAGTGAAGCCCTGTCCCCCTCCAGAGTTCCTATTCTTTCCTTTATATCAGATAGCTACTAAAGAATGAAACCCATCCAGAGGTGGCCTTATAATGTTCTGCCCTCCCACCATCATAAAAAGCAACCACTCCATTGACAATATCAGTCATTCCACTGATAAGCAAACACCTTTGCAGTAAGGGACATGGAGACGTGTGACTCACTCCTGAACAGAGCCTCAGTGAAGGGAGCTGACAAGGTTCTGAAATGACAAGGACTTTGCAGACAGTTGCTTTTTATTACCCTTCGGGTTTTAGGTTTTCTTTCTAATCTTCTCCAATTACCTAGATAGAAAGAGACATGGGTAGGATGAACACCAAAAAAGAGAACTATGCCTCAGTGTCCTCGCCCACAAAATGTATATAACTAAAATCATTTAAGTGACCACAAGTGATTACTGGGGTGATTGAATTAGTTGATCCATGTAAAGCAGTTAGAATAGTGCCTGGCATATAGAAAATACCATCTTAATCACTGCTGTCACCATCCTCGTCACCATTGTCATCCTCGTCATCATCAAGATTTCAGACTTAAAAGTACTAACAAGTCAAAATATAAGGACCAGAAGGTCTCTGGATATTGGAAAGAACCCCAGAATATGAACTAAACAGATTACTTCCTTGTGGGTTTTTTTTTCCTTTGAGGCATTGGTTAAACAATGAACACTCTCTCACTAATTTTTATATTGTGTCATTACAATGGTAGATTTTTACTGTTAATGCTATTTCTTTCTCCAAGTAACCAAGAAAATGCAATTCCCAGACCATCCAGTAAAAAAAATTCATATATGTATCATTTCTCTTATAATAAAACAACATTGAGAACTTCATTTTTGGGGACAGCTTAGAAATACAATATGGCCTTAGTAAGCAGGTGACTCAAAATATGCTATGCCACTCAAACTCTCACCCAATTTTCATTTATCAAAAATTGAACCAATTGACTATTTCCACCCAAAATAGGTTTCAATCCCCATATTCCTTTCTCTTCCAGACACTCTTTAACTGCTTTAAATTCAATCCCCAGTGTTCTCTTTGAACATCTTTTGTTTGTGCTTTTATTCCCTTTATGGTATCTTACAGTCTCTAATTCTTCCTAATTTTTTTGGATGCTTACAGCCAACTGTTCCCCAATGTTTTGCTTGGGCTCCCCATCTCTCTCCTCAGTAGACCTCAGTGGGTTGCTTCCATAGGTTTCCTGAGTTTCTTCCCATCCCTCCTGCAGCTTTCTTTCCCCTCCGCTGCTGCCTCCCTCTGCTCCTTCTTGCTCCATATGCTGCCCCCTGCTCACTTCTCCTTCAGCTGCAGACAGTAAGAGATTGGCTAAGGCTGCTCATCAGCCTTAAACTTGTCAGCACAGTTGTTTGCCTCAATAAAATGGAAGCAATGTCAACCCTTCTTTTTCCACCAGTGCCTTGTGATATTAATACTACGGTGCTGCTTTCCACTTCCTCTCCTGCAAGGCTCCAACCTCAGCAGACTGTCACCTCTCCTTTTCATTTCTTCATCCTTGTCCCTTCTTTAGGAGCCCCCAATATGTCTCAGTACCTAAAGTCTGCAAAAGATTCCTATATGCTAGGCTTATCCTGTAATTCACTTCCTCATTGCTTACTACATGAGCAGAGTACTCCTTAAATTGTGTATCAGTTGAGAACACAGGGCTGAAGTCAAGTTTTAACTCCATAATTTCACAGGGCTAATGACAAGAGCTAGAAAGGTACATGACATAATGAATCATGAGGGCATGGAGTTTCAAGACTGAAACCCAGTGCTTAAAAATGATTCTACCACTAAGTCTTCGTTTGAATAAAATGATTTATTTAATCTCTCTGAGTTTAGTAATCTCCAAAACATGGTACTCAAATCATGATCACTTGTTCCAATTATCCTTGTGGTATAACAAACTATGGTAAATTCAGTGCCATAAAACAACAACCACTTTACTATGCATGTGGGTTCTGTGGGTCAATTGATTGGCTACAACAGCAGAGGCTAGAAGACCCATTTTTAAGACAACTTCTTTATTTACATGTCTAGTGGCCTCTCCATGTGTCCTGGACAGTCTCATAGCATGGCAGCCTCAGGGAGCTTGAGTTTCTTGTGGAAGACTGAGAAATCCAAAATGTGTTGACTCTATTCAACTAGAGAGAAGCTACATGACATTTTATTACCTAATCTTGGGAGTCACATAATGTCCCTTCCACTGTATTCTATTGATCAAAGCTTGCTCGGATGCAAGTGAGAAGAATTAGATTTGACCTCCTGATGCGGAAATGGCAAGATCACACTGTAGAAGAACATAAAGGATGAAGGCTATTGTGTCTGGAAAAGATAATGTGACACATCCCTATATTCCCTTCTAGTTCTAAAAACCTGCTTCTGAGCTTTGAGTCTCAGTAGATGCTCAATTAAAATTTAGTCTCTGCTCTCCAGAAGACAATCTGAAGAAACATGAGATGTAGGCTTTTTATACATACAACACAGCAAGAACACAATGCAAAACCATTCTTATTCAAGCAATAAGACGTGTGTCACGGATTGAAGTCTCATAAATGTAACAGACATTCTAACAAAAGAGGCGTCACTGAAGGGCAGACTCAAGAAAGTTTCATAGAGTAGGGCTACATTTACTGATGACTAACATTATCTCATTAAATCTTCATAGTAATCCTCAGATGTACATATTGACTCTGTGTTTTCAGACCATGAAGCTGAGCCTCATAGAAGTTAAAAAAAAATTGACCTAAGGTCCCATTGCCAGTTATACCAGTCTCCATGCCACAGAAGAGGATATAGCACTAGATTGAACTGGGTTTGAAGATGTGTTCTCATTTAGGATCTGCCATAATAGAGCAAAACAAATAGCTTGGGAACAATATAAATAAACACAAGAAGAGGAAGGGGCCAGATAAATAAGAAGGGTCCTGACAAGGGTCAGGGTGTCAGGGGGCATTGCCTGAGCTATTCAAAGAGGAGAGTTGCTATTGGATTGGATCAAATCATAATTCTTTCCCAGTGCAGCAATATCCACATGAAACAATGTACATAGAGTATCAGACTATTTAACACCAAAAAAAGAAGATTTGTATGCCTTGGTATTTGCCAGTCTTTATGAAGGCTCTCGAAAATGCACGGTCCTGCCTAATTTTCTTGCTAATCATTTATGCAATGAGGTGTGAAGATCATCACCATGCAAATTACTACTGTAGCTTTGTGTTTCATATTTACAAAATATTTTCCAATAACTTAGCAGCTACGACTCTCCATCCTCAAGAGAAGTGAGTAAGAACCAGCATGATTTTCATTTGCCAGATGAAGACATGGAGCATTAAAGTAAAGATAGGTATTAAAATTATAATTTCAAGTTTTTCATTAAATCCCTGGAGCCACACACACTCCCCCACCACTTCATTTTTTAAATTATTTTAAAATGTTGAGCACACTTCCAATTCTTTAAAATTTTACAACACCATGCATTTATTTCTGCCTGGGGTAGGTTTTTTTCTAGGTTTATTGAGAAACAATTGACATATATCACTGTCTCTCTCTGGTTTTAATTCTCCATCACATTTTTAAGATTTCTGCAGTTACACATGAAGACTCCAAAGTGTTTGGGATAGAAGAGACAATGAAGACAAAGGCACAAACCCATTCTTCCTTTGTGATTCAGTTTCATTTAGTGTAGATTTTCTGGCTGTCCTCTGTGAGGAGGGCCCACTAAGTCACTAGAGGGCAAACAACCCAAGAAAGGGGACGGGGGACAGGAGAGTACGAGAGCCTGTAGGATGTTTAAACTGCCATCCAAGCTCTACTATTTTAAAGAAACTTTCCCTCTCAAACATCCATCAAATAGAGGACTAGTTGACTATGCTATGGTGCATCCACTCGATGGAACTCATGGTAAAAAGGAATAGAAAAGATTGATATATACTTCTACAAGACATCTCCAGGATATATTGTTAGGTAAACAAAAGCAAAGTGAAAAACTATGCACAGTATACCACATTTATGTGACAAGAAGCGTAGGAAACAAATCTACGTATACTTATTTCCTTGTATTTTAAACAATAAACAATGGAGGGGAAAAATGATAAAAGTTGGTTATAGGGTGTGGGGAGGAAAAAGTTCCCCTGTTTGCTGATGTGAGAGCTAGAAGCTTGAGCTGGAAATCATGGGCTCCAGAAAGCTCTGACCTACTAACATCTCAACCCCATTCCTGAATGTGGCCTGATAACAGTTCTGGGTGTCATTTCAGATGCCAGTACAAAGGTTGTAGGACCTTCTAACTATGACACCTGCCATGCCTCCAGGCTGACCTGTCTGCTTGAGCTGGTGACCCTCTTTCTTCTTTCTTAGGTGGAGGAGGAAGACATTTCAACCTATACTATGTAAGTAACTGCTATCAGCTACAGCCACTTCACATATGGACTAAGGGCACCCCCTCATTGCTTCTCAGAAATATAAAAAATGATCCAGCCTAGGTAAAAAAAAAAAATCACACTTTCATAGCCACAGTACTTATTCACTCAGGACCCTAAACTGAGGCTTTAACATTGACAAATATATGAACAACTAACTTTTATCAAGCACATATGATGTCCTAGTCATCAGCTAAGAGTTTCAAATACCTTCCTGAATCTTCACAGTAACCCTACTAATACCACTCCTACTTCACTGATGAGGAAAGGTGAGTCCTCAAAGGTGTGGAATGTCACTAGTGGGTGACAGAGTAGCATTCCAAACCCAGGCATCTTAACACCATACTCTAACCCCAAGTCAGCCTGCCTTGAAGACTGAGACTCTGTAATCCTCTGCTCAGACAAAAGATGACTGACCCTGAAAAAACATCACTGAGTCAAGTAAAAGCAGAGGAATAATACACATGGTCTATGTTCTCCAGGCCAACGAACTGTCAAGATAAGATATCCATACAAACTGGAATAAGTAAATAAGAGCACAAGACATAAAGCCATCGAACTGTCCATTAGAATCTCAACATCCCAGCAAGAGACCAGAGGTTTCCAAGAATCCTTAAATTTATAAATTCATTTACAGCATGCAATTTTCCTCATACGTTGTGACCACATGGGGCATCCGACAGAAAGTTGCTTCATACCTGATCAGAGTACAGGCAGACTGAGCAGCAGATGGGGCTTGCTCAATCACTCAGTGATTCACTCTGCCCACAGCTTCATAAAGATTACCATTCACCCCTCAGCACAGCTATCAATCCCCAGTGAACCATGGGACAATCTCAGATTTTCAGTAGTCAGACCTGTGAATGATAATTCAGGAATTCCCAAGGTTTAAGGAGTATGTTTAAGGCCAAAACAAGAGATGCAAATCATCAATGATAGTATTATCAGGTCCCCTTCTCAATGACTTGCCCACTCTGTCACCTGCTTGCAGCACTCCAACATTTACACCTACCTCTAAGGCTGTAGAACAACCCCAGAGGCTCTTTGCCTTCCTTTCTACCTCCAGGACTCCTCACCAAAGGGGCTTTAGGCTCCATCAAACCACACACAGATCATTTTATACCTTTCCCCAACACTGGGCAGAGGGAGATCAGTTACTGTTAATTACAGATGCTTTCTGTCATAATGGGCCAGATTTTCAAAAGAGTCTCAACTGCATAGCTCCCAAATGCCATGCACAAACCTGGTAATGGTCCATGCAAATTGAATACTTAGTGGGTCTGTGTGCATTCCGTTCCAGGGACTGCCTTTGAAAATTTAGCCCCATAACTCCAAAGCGTTTGTAGCATCGTAATCTGTCATCATTAGCAACAATGCTTGACTTGGTACTCAACATTCTTATTAACCATGCAATTATGAATGCAGACAATGTTTAATCACTTTTACAAAAATACAGCTGTGTTGTTGGGGAGCTGTCATTTGCTGCTCATTAATGATTGATTTTTTTAACCATCAAGATTGTTTTCATGAGGACAGCAGATTAACTATAAAGAATTCAATATTGGTCATTAAGGGATATTAAAATGGAAAACCTTTACAAGATGTGTCCTGTCTTGCTGCATTTGGATGCCTGAGACTCTCTTGCCAATGCAGGAGAGGAAATAAAATACCGTTCTTTCAGAGCTCTGGCAAGGAGATTCAGCTGAAGAGAGGTGGAATGGAGACAGAAATTAAGAAAAAAACATCTCTTTCTGCTGTAATAAAACATTGATTACATTTTACGATGGCAATAATTTACCCCAAATAATTACTTCAGTTATTGTCCAGCTTGTTCAAAGGCTAACTGAGCTGCAGGTACCAATCGATTCAGTGCAGATTGCTAATAATGGGCTATTTTGAAAACTTATAGCTGTTTCTCCATCCCATACACCAGAAGACACTAATTCCTTTCCCACCTTGCACACTTAATTAAAGATGAGTCAGGGCATTATTTTATGGCCAAACTTTCTTTATACCTTAGATACAGAAAGCTGGGTTCTGTTCCATCAAAGGCCTCCCGGACATACTGTGATAAAATATATTTTACCACTGCCTACCTAGCAAAGACAGTAAGTTCCAAAACCTGTGAAGACATTGGGAAAATCAGATGGCTCAATGTCATGCCCTCCTTGGATTTCCTGTTCTGAAGCTCACTGTACCTACACATGGGGCTCTTTATTTCCTTATTTGCTCAGCAGCTGCCAAGGTCCTGGAAGACCTGACCTGAGGGAGGAGGTTTTTTAAAAAGTCACAACACCTCTTGTTTCTGTTCTGGTTCACCCTTACTCCAGGTCTTCTTTGAAACTTCTTCCTTAGTTCTTTTCAATAATATTTCGGATTTCCCCCCCCCCCCAACCAAGACAAGTATAATACATATTTGTTTTGGAGAATACAGAAAAGCATGGAGAAGAAATGTAAAGCTCTTTGTAGTACCACACCCAGAAAAAAAACCACTGCTGATACTGTACATTTGCTTCCAGTATTTCTCCTATGAGCATTTTTTATAGTTTCATGACCCTTGGTGAGCTACTTATCCTCTCTGTATCCAGTTTCCTTCTCTGTGAAATAGGGAAATAAGACTACGTACTTCAGAATGTGGTTGTGAGAATAAATGAGTTAACAGTTGGAAAACAGAAGAATGTTCAACACATACTAAAAGCCTTGTATATCTTAGCTATCATAATTCCATAAATTTTTGGGAGATAAATATTATTGTAAAGGAAAGAAACACATCATTGTTAACTAGTGCAATTTTTTTCTTCCAGATTTAAATTCCCAAATGATGCTGCAGACCCAGGGAACCACACTTTGAGAACCACTGCTTTAAGTTAATGAGAAAAAAAAAACAACAACAATCTAAAGTGAGAAGAACACTAATGAGGGATGGAAGTGTATCTGGTCTAGTGAGCTTCCCTCAGGGGAGGAGAATAGCTTTGGAGGGATTTGAGAGGGGTGTTGTGCTATAAGACACATGTGGTGAATGAAATGATGGCTTCTGTTAGGTAAAAGAGCTGTGAGGGAGTGCTGACCTATCACTTGGCCAGTTGACTTTATCTGAGTCATTGCTAGGCAGTGAAGCTTTTAATTATGTACCCACATTGTCTTCCCCAGGATAATCCAGCATCATGGTTATAAGAAATCACCAGAAATTGGACACTCACTGGGAAAAGCAGCTTCGCAAATACCCTGTACCTGGGTAAGCTTCCAGGACAACCAAGACCATCTGGGACCTTGACTTTGCCATCACCCAAACCACCCAGAGAATGGAGAAAAACAAAATCAACATGAATATTTGTATATTTTAGAGAGTATCGTACTATTACTACTGCTTTATATTCAGCTTCTTCTCTATATAATACAAGCATGTTTCCATTTTCTTTACAACTTTTAAAATTTATAATATAACATCCCATCATATGGACACACCAGAATTGTTAACTAACCCCTTTTGTTGTGTGCTTTTACTTCTTTCATCTACTCTCTTATAAATAACTCTGTATTTTTTATTTGTGCTTTACCTTTTATTTTCTTCAAGAACATCATCAAAAATTCTGACTTGGAAGTCTGTGCCTTAAAAACAAAAGGTTTAGAGTTTGCAAATTATATTAGAAATTCTAATTATTACCATCAGTTTTCTAATGCTTTTTGTCCAACAAAAGTAAAACCTAGCAGACTTCATTTGTTGAAAGAGCCATACAATTGCCTATCACATGGCACTTTAAAGAACTTGTCTCAAAGATGTTGTGGTATCAACAGTAATTCCACAAAATAATTTGTCTATTTCCACAGTAAATTTTGGTTATGAAGATAATGATGTGTTGCAGACTGATTATTCTGGTGCCTGATACACAAAAGGTAAGCCAATATTTGAACCAATAAATGAACAGATCCTCAAACATCTACTTATTAACATGAGCAGAAGTCACTATTAATATTGGTTAAATCTCATAGTAATAGAAGAGAAATAATTTAAAAATTCATCTCTTTGGTAGCATACATATTGCTGGGGTTTATTTGTTTTTCATATTTTTACTGTTTTCAAGTTAAACATAAACTAACAAGGTATAGTTAGTCCCTTGAGGTAAAAACAGAACATCTGAAAATTAACTTTAGCCATCACATCAGAGCCATTTATAATAAAACTGTCAGCTCCAACTCTTTCTTCATGATAGCACATGGACTGTTAAATCATGGGTGATTTTTCATAAAAGAATCCCTTCTCCTTAAACAATGCTATGAAGGGGAGCCACTTCTTTTCACTGGTAGGTCTCAATCCTTGCTGCATGCCTGGGAAACTTTTAAAAAGGGGGATCTTGGGGAATCCTGGGTGGTTCAGTGGTTTAGCACCTGCCTTCGGCCCAGGGCGTGATCCTGGAGTCCGGGGATCAAGTCCCGCATCAGGCTCCCTGCATGGAGCCTGCTTCTCCCTCTGCCTGTGTCTCCACCTCTCTCTCTCTCTCTCTCTCTCTCTCTCTCTCTCTGTGTGTGTCTCTCGTGAATAAATAAAATATTTTTTAAAAAATAAAGAAAGAAAAAGGGGGATCTTGCCAGAGCTACCTGGGGAGCTTTCAAAATTTACCATGCTCAGGTCTCATCCCAGAATAGAGTCACCAGATGTGGGACCCAGGCACTGGGACCTCATACAAGATCTTCCACTGATTCTAATGTGCCACCACAGTTGAGAAACATTGCTTCAGAAGACACAGATGACCATAAAAGAACTTCAGGCACCCTATAACTTCAAAAGGACAGTTACCTCAGAAAGTCCTCCAGGTATCACTTTGCAATGTAGACAAATTCACTGAGGCATTGATTAGCTCTGTCAGCACTAGAAGTAGTACATCTTTCCAGAGGCCATAAATAAATCTGGTCAAGTTGCAAACCTGTGGAATAATATGGGAAAAAGTAATGAAATGCCACACTGGAGAAAATTATGGGCAATCCTGGCACCAACATATTATTGGGATATACTGGAAATATGGTACCAGTTATTTTGGATTTTCAACATCCTTTTTATAGTAAATGCTAAAATGGAAACAGATGCACTTGCATTCAAATTGATAGCACCCTTAAGTGGCACGAAAAATCTCTTCTTGACTTATTTGGACCCATTATTTTTGAGGATTTCTGTGATAAAAATTTTACCTTATCCTCAGAAAGCCACCAGCCTACTAGCCTACTAGCTCATTCCACTGAGAGTCAAGCAAACTAGCAGTCACAACAATCCGCTCAAATTTCATAACTAAATAATGAAGGTATGGAATTTTTATTTTAGAGTGATTGACATGGTATCTAAGTTACCTTATTACTACCATACTTTATATATATAAAATATACCATATTTTATATACATATATATGCTTGCCTTGCATTGTTATTGGCTAAATATAAATATACATGGTCAATAACAATGCAAGGCAAGCATTTAGCAGAAAAATACTGCTATGCCAGGCTAGATTCTTGTACAGGGTCTTTTAACTAAATAGATACTTTAGTCTAAACAAGTATTCAGTCTCTTTGGTCTCATTTTTCTCACTGTAAGCCATAAATAAGAGTAGGTAATTTTTATGGTCTCTTCAAATTTAAAAAACAAAATTTCTGTGAAAGTTTATCACTATCCTAAAGATGACCTTTGCGAAGTATGGCTACCTGGTAGATCTAGAAATCCAAGCATTGCACAACCATGGATCCAATGGCCCCAACCCCAATGTTGTTCCTTGGAAATGATATAATGGTGTAAACGCTGGGACCATGACCAGGATCAAAGCTACAGAATTATGATTTTGCAGACAGATTTATTCAGGAACACAGTCATTATAAAGGGAGTTCTAGCTCTCTGGAGAATATTTTTCTTCAAAAATGTTTCTGTTTATACTTATACAGGAATTGACAGACATGGAAATTCTACTCAGGACCACTTCAGACCATAAATTAGGTCCTTCTGGAAACTTATGTTTCAAAGCTTTAATACTAGAAAAGTCCATTGACTAATTAAATGGCAGAAGATATATTACACCAAATCTACTCGTGCAGATTTCCAGGGTGACCAAGACCCACTTCCAAGCACAATCAACAGATAAAGGGGAGGAGTTTCTTCCTCTAAAATTAGGCTTACATCTCTTAATGGGACTGAAGCTGGGCATTGTCATATGAATAAAGATTAGTTGTGGCCCATCCACAAGCAGTAACTCTTGGGGTTTTAAGACCTTAACAATCTTTTAAAGAAAGATGTGTGCAAAGCTTTGAAGGAAATATTTAAGCTCTGTCTGCAAAGCTTTCAAACAACAGAGTTCATAATGGAAACAATGATAGACTTTTAATGATAGAAACATTAGCAGACTCTGTAACAATATTATAAATCATTTCTAAATAACAATATTGATAAGATGAGTCTTTCAAAATCACCCAGGACACCTCTTTAACAGCTAATTAAAACTAGGGAGTACAGGCAGCTCTTTTATCCTTCACAACATTGTAGCTCTGATCATCACACAGTGAATGATTTTATTTCACTAATAACCCTGATCCGACATTCAGTTAGCAATTACCACAACAGACTTTATCTACTGGTAACAACTGGTTCGGAAGATATTGCCATGCATGCATTAATTTCATCATGCTAATAAAGTTCCCTGTTATAAAATGCAAAAAACATATTAACCTGTCTAATGCAATAGAAGACACATATATATCTTTCTGGCAAAATGATGATATGCCAGCATTTCATTTCTATTTCAAAACTTAAGTGGATAAAGTGTATTAGAGGAACAGAAAGTAACAAGCTATAATCTGCAGTGAACACAATAACATGACTAAATGCCAACAAATTTTCCTGTGAGTAATTGCACTTACTGTAATTTATACACATTCTATTACCTTGGTGTTTGCATAACAACTCAAAACTGCTCATTTCCAAACACAGAACACTGTAATAGAAGAAACATATGCATCTTGTATTTTCCATAGAATTCAGGGAGGCCACTGCTGATTCCAGTTAACTCCCTGGGAACACCTAGCAAGCATGGATGGATGGAAACATTTAATAAAGATGTAGATGTGACTACTGATGACAAGCCAGTATCCCTAGGGGACAATCCCTGGCATAGAGTGAACAGTCCGTAAAGATGTGTTGAATCAAGAAGAGGAGCTCTACTGACTTGCTCAGGAGCAATATGCATTCTGTTTATGGTTCTAGGGTCTATCCTGGATATCTATTTCCCTTCCACCCTCCTCCTACCCTCCTGAGGTTGCCAAATACCATCTCTATTCCTACATGAGAAATCCAAAGCAGGGATGCCTCAGTTTCCCATTACCCATAACCCCACCTCAACTAACTTCCTGCCCTAACATTTATGATGTGACACATTACCACTGCCTGAAGAACACGCAGCATTTGACCTGCTCCATTTCTCCCTCTCCTGACCCTAGCTTCCCACTAGTCTGTTCTTCTTTCAGAATTTTAAATGTGAAAGATATTACACCTGTCAAAATCTCAGGGGAAAAATGAATCATGTGATTGAAACCAATATATGTGACATTTTGCTCTCCTGACTCCATGGACTCATCCACAATGGGCAACTCTTTATCACAGCCATGGCTTGACTTTCTATAGGAGACGGTTTCATTGCTGGTGTTGTCAACCTAGGGAAGCCCATCATCACACTGGAATGAAAAAAAAAAAAAAGAGGAAAAAAATGTCTCCTATGATTCCACTGAGACTGAAACAAAATAAATACGTTGCTGCCTTCCATAGCTGAAGCAGAATGGCCACACACCCCACTGTCAGGTGCAGCTGAATTCATCTGCACACAATGGACCTGGGCCCTGCCCTAGGACACTGGTCAAAGGATAGCCCTGTAGGAGCTACAGCCTGTTCCCGTTAACAACTGGAGGTTTAGCCACACAGTCCAGGCAGGAGTGCTCAGTTCTCTCTTGAGAAATGTGGCATTCTCTCATACAATACAGCACTGGCTGGAGGCCTAGCAAATAGGCCGAGGAATGTGGAGGATTTATAGACCGAAAATGTGCACCCAGACAGCAGCACTGAGTTCACTCAGGAAACACGTGCTGTGGCCACATGGTGGGAGGCTTATGTGGGACCCCCAGAGCTTGGCAGAAACTCTGGTGGTGACCCAGTGTGGAGTTGTAAATATGGGGACGAGCACTCTGTAGTGGTTAATGGTCTTACAAAGATGGTGAGAACGTAGGCACTTTTTAAGACTGCGATGTCAGGACAGACAGAGGCCACTTGGAAAGCTGACCCTCCTACAGAATCATGTCTGGGCTTCCAGCATGTCTCCAAGGTAAGCCAGAGGTGGGTTTCCCCTTCAGCCCCAAGCAGTAGCTGTGTCCACAAGGCATGACCTTGTGGAGAGATCTATAGAGGAGTACAGAAATTTGATGACTGTTTCTCTTTCAGTCCAAAATGCTAGCCAAGACACCTCTTTAAAATATATAGTGACCCTTTTTATGAAAAACGTATCCAGCCAAAATGTCACCATTTCATTAAATCTTATATTCTGTATTAATATCAGGGTCACTCTCACAAAGCAACAAGTAGGTTAAAAGGCAGAAGAAGAGGTAAAGGTGGAGGAGCCTGGAAGACAATGCACCAACTGTACTTTGCAATTCAGGACAAAAACTTTATTGACTTGGCCCCACACACATTTAGCCTGCATTCTGAGCTTTCAGAGTACTTTCATTCTGGAATCCATTCCCAGAGTTTATGGCCTCCAAAGTTTTACGGTCTTTCCCAAAAGCTTTCTTCACCTATTAATATGCGTTATGATTCCTCTTCCCTGTACGGTGGCTCTTGTGAAAGCCAAGCAATGTTTATGCAATACACATGTAGCTTAAATGGGTACTTTCCAGAAGATTTGGGTAAGACTTTTCTCCTATGCTTTTAGAGTGTGTGTGTGTGTGTGTGTGAGTGTGCCCACATGTGAGAGGGAGGTGAATCATGAGCAGATTCTAACTGTTCCACCTGTCCACTCTACTTAGTCTGAAAAAAAGAAAAGAAAGAAAAAAATACTCAAACTATAATTTTCATTTCAAATTGCACTATTGCTAGCCTTATGATTTCAGAACAGACTAGTGGTCTGAAATTATAGCCCATTAATTTGCCTAAATTTCATCTTACAGTGATACAAAAAAAAATAAAGATTCTCAGACTGTCTATAACTAAAATGGGTAGTCATTTCTTAGAGAAATAGTCAAGTCTATTTCTCCAAGTCACCATCCAACAATTCACCTACCATCAGCACAAAGGAATCTTGACAACCCAAGCAAGCCAAGACTGTCACTCCGATTTGACTCTTCAGAGAACTTTTGTCAATGTGTTACCTCTAGGTCTCAGCTAGGAGGAGTGATCACATTCCACAAATTCTCCTGGTCTTTCCCAAACAGCTTTAGAGTGTATTTTCTAATTGTTTTGCCATTTACATTTGGCTATACCGGGACCCGGTTCATAGGCAAGAGTTACTACCATATTCCAGAATCTACCTATTTCCAAAGACACATCCCTGCCTTTATATGGTCAGATGGCCACTTTATAGATGAGCTAACCCTAAATAGTAACACCTCTTTGGGAAGGCAGGTGGGTCTTGAGGTAAGCACAGATGCCTTATCAACCAAGAATTATTTTCACTGCTTGGCTGTTTTCTGAGTCATCTTAGCAAGGTTCTCAAAATTGCATGCCTCCCAAGGACCACTGGGTGCCATAACATACATACATATACACATATGTAGACATATATATAAAGTAAGAATAACATTTCCTTCCTGCCTTTTCTATATAAAGGGATTTACAATATGTATTTTCTATGGAATTACTTTTTTTTTTTTTTAACAATAATAGGAGGGAGGCAGTACTAATTATGGCAAATATTCCTCAAGTTCACATACTGGACCAGGCACTGTACTAACCATTTTTCCATATGTGCAATCTCATTTAACCTTTAACACACCTTCAAGGAGGCGGAGGAGCAGGGGCCTCACTCACCCGCCCCACCAGCTGCCCTAGATAACTTGCCAACCATCCTGAACACCTGAATTCGACCTGACGCTACAGAGAGAAGGGTTTTCACTTCTAGCAAGGTAGGAAGGCGGAAAAAAATTAAAAAATAAGAATGAAGTGCGGGAGGGGCGCCGCGAGGAGCCGGGAAGCCCTGCCCGAGAAGCGGGACCTCGGACCCAGCGTGGAGCTCCCGGGCGGACAAGTGCGGGGCGGGGAGGCCGGGCGGGGCCGCAGGAGGGCGGGGAAGCCTCCAGGCTCCCGGGGTCCCCAGGAGGGGAGGGGCGCCCGGGGAGAGCTCCCCGCACCCGCGGGCCGACCTCGGGGAGGGGCTGGAGCGCCGCAGCCCCGGGAGCACCTCGGCCAGGGTGGGAGCCTGCGGTGCTGCCCGCGGAGCTGACTCCAGGGCCGGAGAGCCGGCCGCCGCCCTCCTGCTGCTTCCTCCTCGTTCCCCTGAGCCCGGGAGGGGGGCCCGGGGGACAGAGGCCTCGCTGGGGAGCAGCGCAGGCGGAGCCCGGCACCTGGCGGGGGGCGGGGCGTCTCCCGCAGGTGCACGCACCTGAGAGTCAGCGCGGCAGGCCCCACCCCTGGAACCAGCTGGAAGGACAGGGAGGAGCAAGTTCTGGACCACGCGGCGCTGGGAAGCTCCAGGGGAAGTCAGAGGGATTTATAGTATAAAGAATCAGAGGGTACCCCACCCTTTTTTTTTCCCCCAGTACAACAGGTTTTTATATCAGACTATAAATTTGCAATTTTTTTCTCTGTTCCCACCTTAACTTCAGTATTTTACCACCTCTTCATTTTAAGTTTCTTACTTTTTGACATATTTCTACGATTACAGGTCTTAGATATATTTTCTACTTCTAGATTCCCTTCACCCTACTCAACCTAATTTGGGGAGATATACAAGATATGTTTTTTTGTTTATTTGTTTTGGTTTTTTTTTGTTTGTTTGTTTGTTTGTTTGTTTTTACTCTGCCTCATTTTGTTCTACAATGGCAGAAGTTAATACCTTCTAAAACATGACCAGCCTACAACCAGAACCATATGGTACATACTCTGTGCTGGTTCATTCTGTGAGATTATATACTCTCTCCATTTCCATTCTGCCCCCCTCTTTTACCTCATTTATGTTATGGTGGTCAATGTTGGGGCTTTCTACAAGTACTGCTGGTTTATATAAATTTGGTACTGAGCATCTTCTAATATACAGAACTTAATATACTGAGAACCAAGAGGATCACCCTCGGCCCCTCGGGTAGACTAAATTCTCCCTCCACTACAACTTTGTCACCACCAACATCTCCCAGTACCCCCCTTTCTTCTTCTTTTTTTTCCTTTTTTTCCTTTTTTGCTTTTTTTTTTTTCTCTTTTTCTCTTTTAATTTTTTTCCTTCTTGTTTGGGATTCTTGGCCTTTTAGTTTTTACTACTTTGTTTTAAAATTTGCTTTTCACTTTACTGGTGAAGTAAAGTTATTTTATTTATTTATTTTATTTTATTTCATTTCATTCTGATCTTTGTTTTCAATTTCTGGTCTCTGACCTTGTGAGAATCATCTAGGGTAAAATCTACTTAGGTTGTGGTTGATATTCTTGACTCAGCCCGCTCATACAGCCACTCTGCACTGAGCAAAATGACTAGAAGGAAGAACTCACCACAAAAGAAAGAATCAGAAACAGTATTCTGCCACAGAGGTACAGAATTTGGATTACTATTCGATGTCAGAAAACCAATTCAGAAGCACAATTATAGGGCAGCCCGGATGGCTCAGCGGTTTAGTGCAGGCTTCAGCCCTGGGCCTGATCCTGGAGACCCAGGATCAAGTCCCACATCAGGCTCCCTGCATGGAGCCTGCTTCTTCCTCTGCCTGTATCTCTGCCTCTCTCTCTCTCTCTCTCTCTCTGTCTCTCATAAATAAATATATAAAACCTTTTTTAAAAAAAGCACAATTATAAAGCTACTAGTGGCTCTGGAAAAAAGCATAAAGGATCCAAGACTTCATGACAGCAGAATTTAGATCTAATCAGGCTGAAATTACAAATAAATTAATGAGATGCAATCCAAACTGAAGGTCCTAAAGACAAGGGTTAATGAGGTAGAAGAAAGAGTAGAGCTACATAGAAGACAGGTTGATGGCAAGGAAGAATGTGAGGAAAAAAGAAAAAAACAAAAGACCATGAGGAAAGGTTAAGGGAAATAAATGATAGCCTCAGAAGGAAAAGTCTATGTATAATTGGGGTTCCACAGAGCGCCAAGAGGGACAGAGGGCCAGAAAGCATATTTGAACAAATCATAGCTGAGTACTTCCCTAATTTGGGGAGAGGAAACAGGCATTCAGATCCAGGAGATAGGTTCCCCCCAAAAAATATCAGTAAAAACCATTCAACACCTCGACATTTAATAGTGAAACTTGCAAATTCAAAGGATAAAGAGAAAATCCTTAAAGCAGCGAGAGACAAGACATTTCTAACTTATATGAGGAGAAATATTAGATTAACAGCAGCCCTATCCATAGAGACCTGGAAAGCCAGAAAGGGCTGGCAGGATATATTCAGGGACTAAATGAGAAGAACATGCAGCCAGAATACTATATCCAGTAAGGCTGTCATTCAGAATAGAAGGAGAGATAAAAAGCTTCCAATATAAGCAGAAACTGAAAGAATAAACAAAAAAAAGAAAGAAAGAAACTGAAAGAATATGTGACCACCAAACTGGCTCTGCAAGAAATATGAGGGGGGGACCCTGTAAAAGAAAGAGGAAGCTCAAAGAAATAATCCACAAAAACAGGAACTGAAAAAGTATTACAATGATACTAAATTCATATCTTTCAATAGTTACTCTGAATGTGAATGGGCTAAATGATCCCATCAAAAGACACAGGGTTTTGGACTGGATAAAAAAGCAAGACCCATCTATTTGCTGTCTACAAGAGATTCATTTTAGACCAAAGGACACCTCCAGCCTAAAAATGAAAGGGTAGAGAACGATTTACCATTCAATTGGTCCTCAAAAGAAAACTAGGGTAGCAGTCCTCATATCACATAAATTAAAGTTTAACCCAAAGACTGCAGTAAGAGATGAAGAGGGACACTATATCATTCTTAAAGGGTCTATCCAACAAGAAGACCTAACAATCATGAATATTTATGCCCCTAATGTGGGAGCTGAAAAGTATATCAATCAATTAATAACCAAAGTAAAGACATGCTTAGATAATAATACACTAATAGTAGGAGACTTCAACATGGCACTTTCTTAAAATGACAGATCTCCTAAACACATCACCAAAGAAACAAGAGCTTTAAATGATACACTGGGCCCGATGGATTTCACAGATATATACAGAACTTTGCATCCAAATGCAACTGAATACACGTTCTCAAATGCACATGGAACTTTCTCCAGAATAGACCACCCACAAGTATGTGGGTCACAAATCAGGTCTCAACCAATCCCAAAAGACTGGGATTATCCCCTGCATATTTTTGGACCACAATGTTTTGAAACTAGAACTCAATCACAAGAAGAAATTTGGAAGAAACTAAAACACGTGGAGGTTAAAGAGCATCCTGCTAAAAGATGAATGGGTCAACCAGAAAATTAGAGAAGAATTAAAAAGATTCATGGAAACTAATGAAAGTGAAGATACAACCATTCAAAATCTTTGGGATACAGGAAAAGTGGTCCTAAGAGGGAAATACATCGCAATACAAGCCTCCCTCAAAAAAATTGGAAAAACCTCAAATACACAAGTGAGCCTCACACCTGAAGGAACTGGAGAAAGAACAGCAAATAAAACCTGCACCAAGCAGAAGAGAGTTAATAAAGATTTGAGCAGAACTCAATGAAATTGAGACAAGAAGAACTGTAGAACAGATCAACAAAACCAGGAGTTAGTTCTTTGAAAGAATAAACAAGATAGATAAACCATTAGCCAGCCTTATTAAAAAGAGTAAAGACTCAAATTAATAAAACCATGAATGAAAAAGGAGAGATCACATCCAATACCAAGGAAATACAAACGATTTTAAAAACATATTATGAGCAGCTATACGCCAATAGATTAGGCAACTAGAAGAAATGGATGTCTTTCTGGAAAACCACAAATTACCAAAACTGTAACAGGAAGAAATAGAAAACTTGAACAGGCCAATAACCAGGGAGGAAATTGAAGAAGTCATCAAAAACCTCCCAAGACACAAAAGTCCAGGGCCAGGTGGCTTCCCAGGGGAATTCTATCAAATGTTTAAAGAAGAAACAATACCTATTCTACTAAAGCTGTTCCAAAAGATAGAAAGGGATGGAATACTTCCAAACTCGTTCTATGAGGTCAGCATCACCTTAATTCCAAAACCAGACAAAGACCCCACCAAAAAGGAGAATTATAGACCAATATCCCTGATGAACACAGATGCTAAAATTCTCAACAAGGTACTGGCCAATATGATCCAGCAGTACATTAAGATTATTCACCATGACCAAGTGGGAATTATCCCCAGAATGCAAGGTTGGTTCAACACCCATAAAACAGCATGATAGATTATATCAACAAGAGAAAAAACAAGAACCATATGATCCTCTCAATAGATGCAGAGAAAGCATTTGACAAAATACAGCATCCATTCCTGATCAAAACTCTTCAGCCTGTAGGGATAGAGGGAATACTCCTCAGTATCTTAAAAGCCATCTACGAAATTCCCACAGCAAATATCATTCTCAATGGGGAAACACTGAGAGCCTTTCTCCTAAGATCAAAAACATGACAGGGATGTCCACTCTCACCACTGCTATTCAACATAGTACTAGAAGTCCTAGCCTCAGCCATCAGACAACAAAAAGAAATAAAAGGCATTCAAATTGGCAGAGAAGCCAAACTCTCCCTCTTCACAGATGATATGATACTGAACATAGAAAACCCAAAAGACTCCACCCCAAGATTTCTAGAACTTACAGCAATTAAGCAATGTGGCAGGATACAAAATCAATGCCCAGAAGTCAGTGGCATTTCTATACACTGAGAGTGAAGAAAGAGAAATTAAGGAATCAATCCCATTTACAATTGTACCCAAAAGCATAAGATACCTAGGAATAAACCTAACCAAAGAGGTAAAGGATCTATGCCCTAAAAACTACAGAACACATCTGAAAGAAATTGAGAAAGACACAAAGAGATGGAAAAACATTCCATGCTCATGGATTAGAAGAATTAATATTGTGAAAATGTCTATGCTACCCAGGGCAATTTACACATTCAATGCAATCCCTATCAAAATACCATGGACTTTCTTCACAGATTTGGAACAAATCATCTTAAAATTTGTATGGAATCAGAAGAAAACCCAAAAAGCCAGGGGAATATTGAAAAAGAAAACCAATGCTGGAGACATCACAATGCTGGATTTCAAGCTGTATTACAAAGCTGTGATCATTAAGACAGTGTGGTACTGTCACAAAACCAGACATGGAGATCAATGGAACAGAACAGAGATCCCAGAAATGGGCCCCCAACTCTATGGTCACCTAATGTTTGACAAAGCAGGAAAGACTATCCACTGGAAAAAGGACAGTCTCTTCAATAAATGGTGCTGGGAAAATTGAATAGCCATGTGCAGAAGAATGAAACTAGACCATTCTCTTACACCAGACACAAAGATATACTAAAAATGGTTGAAAGATCTAAATGTGAGACAAGAATCCATCAGAACCCTAGAGGAGAACACAGGCAATACCCTTTTTGAACTTGGCCACAGCAACTTCTTGCAAGATATATCTATGAAGGCAAGGGAAACAAAAGCAAAAATGAACTATTGGGACTTAAGATAAAAAGCTTCTGCACAGCAAAAGAAACAATCAAAAAACTAAAAGACAACCTACCCAATGGGAGAAGATATTTGCAAATGACATATCAAATAAAGGGCTAGTATCCAAGATCTATAAAGAATTTATTAAACTCAACAGTAAAGAAACAATCCAGTCATGGATTGGGTAGAATACATGAACAGAAATTTCACCAAAGAAGACATAGACATGGCCAACAAGCACATGAGAAAATGCTCTGCATCACTTGGCATCAGGGAAATGCAAATCAAAACCACAATGAGATACCACCTCATGCCAGTGAGAATGGGGAAAATTAACAAGACAGGAAACAACAAATGTTGGAGAGGATGTGGAGAAAGGGGAACCCTCTTGCACCGTTGATGGGAATGTGAACTGGTACAGCCACTCTAGAAAACTGTGTGGAGATTCCTCAAAGAGTTAAACATAGAGGCTACCCTACAACATAGGGATTTACCCCAAAGATACAGATGCAGTCAAATGCCAGGACACCTACACCCCGATGTTTATAGCAGCAATGTCCAGAATAGCCAAACTGTGGAAGGAGCCTCAGTGTCCACTGAAAGATGAATGGATAAAGATGTGGTCCATGTATACAATGGCATATTACTCGGCCATTAGAAAGGACAAATACCCACCATTTGCTTCAAGGTAGCTAGAACTGGAGGGTATTATGCTGAGTGAAATAAGTCAATCAGAGAAGGACAAACATTATATGGTCTCATTCATTTGGGGGATATAAAAAAATAGTGAAAGGGATTAAAGGGGAAAGGAGAGAAAACGAGTAGGAAATATCACAGAGGGTGAGAGAACATGAGAGACTCCTAACTCTGGGAAACGAACAAAGGGTAGTAGAAAGGGAGGTAGGCAGGGGTTTGGGGTGACTGGGTGATGGGCACTGAGTTGGGCACTTGACAGGATGAGCACTGGGTGTTATACTGCATGTTGGCAAATTGAACTCCAATAAAAATTTTTTTTTAAATAAAAAAACCCACCTTCAAATAGTACCTCCATACAGTACATACTATTATTTTTACCACCATGTCACAGAAGAGTAAATGGAGCCTATGCCTATGGCATAGAGGTAGTCAGAGATTCAAATTCATATTCTTCTGCCTCCAGTATTCAGACTCTAAGCTGCTCTGGGCAAGGCAGAGAAGTAGATCTCCTGGCCTTAGTTTCAACAGAAAAGAAAACAATGCATAACAAATATGCATATAAAAAGTATGTATATACATACCATAATTACCATACATGCCATATGCATGATATGTATTCAGACTGTATAAATATTTTTAACTCCAAAAGTTTTTCCACTTCTCTAGAATAACAGACACATAATTTGTGAATTAAAACTTAATTGAACACAGTGTCATTGGCAAATCAGGAAATACTCAAAACTTACATCAATTCAGCCTTCCTTCTATTATCAAGACAGAAGCTGTTTATGCATTCTGATTCTAGTAATTAAAGACAAGTGTGTTTTCTAAAGTGAAGGTTATTTTGACTTTGATAAGTATATTGCTCACTGTCTGACCATAAAGGGCCAGAACTGGAGATGAATAACAGAATACTTTGTCCTTCACTTCAAGGCATGATGGCTGGACCTCCCTGGCTGTAAATTTCCCAATATTTGATGGCCCTGGTGTCAGCAGCAAAATGATGCATAATAAACACACCAATACATTATGTGCCACTTCTTGATTTGGTGCCGAGTCAGGGAAGGAAACAGTGTACTTTTCAATGGGTTTTCTGAAATAATACACAGACAGTGTGTGTTGGAGAGATCTGAAGAGGGAAATTGCAGCTTGTTTTTCATCCCCCTGTCTCTGAACTATCCTTTGAAATTGACAATCTGGAATGACGTGAACCCTGAACCCTGAATCCACCATAGTTGGGTTGACATGAGGAAGAGTAGGGTATACAGGCTTTCATCTGGCCAGGAAAAAGGAAACAGAGCTTATTTTGAACAGGAGGGAAAAAAGATACTTGATGAAAGCCAGAGAAATAAGCTGCCTAAATCCTGTGACAAAAAAGAGACAAAAGGAGTAAGTTTGTGAAATAACTCACAGAGCTAAAAATAATGTTTCCATGAAGTTTTTAATTGTTTCATTCTATACAGAATATTTCTTGCAGAGTCTAAAATGTTGCTTTTGAGCTAGAAGAGAAAATACTATTTGAAGGTCTACCTCTATGAAATGGTATTACTGAGCCACCAAGGAACATGTAAACTATAGAAAGGGAACGATGTGGGGGATGCACGTCTAGCTTCTGGGATGGCTGTCTCGCTGCCTGTATCCAGAGGACAGGCTTCTAGGGCTAGCAGGGACCTCAGAAGTTGTAGAGTTCAACTCTGACATTTTATAGATGACAGGCTTAAAATTGTTAAGTGACTTGCCCAAGGTCCTGCTTGGAGTTGTATCTTTTTTTATTGTCTGAATAACAAATGGCAAACGGGCAGGAACAAATGAGATCATGTTGTAATTTATTTACCCAAAGACTTCCTGTAAAGAAAATTATTGCTTCTAAATTCATTTACACACCAAAGAATATTATTAAAAATCTAAGAAAAATACACACACAACATCTCCTAAAGCAAGATTAAAAAAAAAAAAAAAAAAAAACACTCAGACATCCTGCCAGATATTGTTGCTTCACTCAGTGTCAGATCTGGGTTGCCCACTCAGTTTGTTCTTTCCAGACAGGACAGTGAAAAAAGTCCAGGAATTTTTTTTCTCAGGGAGGAAAAACAAAGCCAAATATTGGGCCACCTCTTTCATTTTGATCTCATGTCAATCCTACAAGTGCAGAAGCATTTACATGTCAGTCAACTATATTCTTAATGGCAAAACCCAAAGAATAGAGCTTGCAGCAGAGAAATTTGCATATTTTCAGCTTCTTAATGTTCTATCATACCATACCAGGAACTCAAAATGACCATACACTTTTCTGGAAAAATCAGAAATTAAAATACCTGGGTTGTCTGTCTTTTCCCCATTTCATTATCCCAGAACCTGGAACAGTTCCAGATGCTATCCACCCAGCCTGTTTGAGTTCACAAGATGGTCTACCCAAGGCCATCTGGAAGGTCCCTTGGACAATGGGATAGGCTCCAAACATGACAGTGGCTACACATGTTCCCTTCAGTATTAGACTCCCACCCAGAAAAACCAGAAGGTGGGCATGCCAAATGGTAAAACGTCTCCTTCTCACACCCAAGCTTCCCCGAAGCCCCACTTCCATGATCACAACTTGTCTGTGAAACAATGAGAGTGAAAGAGAATAATATTTCTCCCCAAGGCCAAGCTTGCTCTGACTGGGATCCAGGACAAGTTGACAATTATTGATTATTGTAGGCTGATCCTAACCACTATCTTTACCAGTGTTATATTCATTCACACTTTCCAAAACTGAAGCCTGGAGTTACCAGCCAAGATTCAAGCTTCTCTCCAACCTGCTTCCCTTCTTAGCTCCTATAGAATCCAACTGCACTAAAGACTCACTTAGGAGTCTGTTTCCTAAGACAAATCAAAATCTTTTTCTTCTCCCCCATACTTCTTAATCTTCATTGAATGTGAATAACAGGGTATGGAAAGAACATCAAAAAACAGTGATACTCATGAAAAGCAATCCCGGGTGTGTGTATGGACACAGAGGAGTCATCTCTCCTGATTTTTCTTCATAGGTGGGTGTGTGCAATGTCTCATGTGTGTGTAAGGAGCAGTCTTGGATCTTTGTTAGCTCCAGCAGCTGGAGCATATCTCTCTCCAAAGAGCAGGCTCCAGAAATTTCTCAGCATCAATAACAGGAATATCCTCAAAGGAGTGGGCCAAAGCCTGCCCGATTCTTGCATGTGTGAGTGATTAAAAAAAAAAAAAAAAAGGAAAATGCTGTTTTTCTGCTAACATAGCTTGAGTCATTCATCATATGTAGGGGCCCAATTAGGTGTTCAGCACTGGTCAGACCCTATGGACACCTAAGAATGAATGAGGCCCAGCTCTACCCTCACAGATCTTATAATACAAAAAGTAGGATTTAGACAAATGCACATGACTAATACAAATTCATAAACATCCAAATTTGTAAACAAATGGCAATGAAATGACTTTTCTTTTTCTTTTTAGATAAATATCCCAAAAGAATATTATCTCTTTCAAAACACTCTGTAGCGGGGGGCAACATGTTCCAATTACATTTCTGTGGCTCACAAGTTTTGAAGTTTCTTTGTAATTGCTTTTGAGCAGGTGCTTAACAAAAAGAGAAAGTGGGAGCACAAAAGAGAGGAGTACTTGTCCCTAACATTGTTTAAAATTGCACATTTTCAGTGACAGTAAAAAACACACTCTTAGTTCTTTTATTTTTACATTTTCTATAATCAAACCCCTTCTCACTGCCTGCACCATGGGTGAACTGCCTCCATAAGGTGCACTCTCATCCCAGTCTTTGTTCACCACTGCTTCTGAAGGCTCATTCATTCCACTCACTCGGTGGTGTCCAATATCTCCTTGGCAGCAGCTACCATCAGTCAACTCTAATGAATAAAGTGGAGGATGAAGCCGGGTGATACGACCATGGGCAGAGAGCAAATATGGTTTTACATAGAGACTGGCGTTGTCATATACTGTCCCTGAAAGCAGTTCCACCAGAGGAAGCACTGAAATGTTTGGAGCAAATGCAGCATTACCAGAATCTGTGTGCAACTTCCTTAGTCTAAGCAGCCTATGAACAAAGAAGCCCAACATCCCAGGGGTGCAAGGCAACAAAAGTTAGCTTCTTACTCATGTTCTATTTTTAACATGAATTATCAGAGAGATCCTGCTCACTGTAGTATCTCATGAACCTAGACTGACAAAAGCCCCAACTAATGGTGGCAGTAAGAATGGAATCTTCTAAAGCTTTCTCCTGGAAGTGACACTGGTCACTTCTACTCACATGTCACTGTCCACAGCAAACCACCTGGAATACCTAATTTCCAAGAGGAAAGAGGTGTATAATGCTGCCATATTCCTGGAGAGAGAAATATCAGGATATTAGTGGAAGGATGTATGTCTACCACACCTCCCCTGTGTGACCATTATTTGATGAGGACAAGACTCACTTGGCCTTATAAACCTTGGAAAGTTGGTGTTCAGAAAACCATCCTCACTATTATCTGCTTACCCTGCCCTGTGTTGGACTTCTTTATTTTCCAGAGCTATGACACAGTTGAAAACGTCATCATAATGCAAGTAAATCACTTGTGGAGTTTAGGGCAGATTTGTGATGGGCATCAATTTGACTGCCAGGGGATGAGCATGGCATGAAATCAGAGGGAAGAAAGTTGACATTCCAAGTGAACTCATCTGTGCCAGGCACTGCACTAGACACTAGACACTGTATTTCTGGTATCTCATTTACTCATCCCAAAAACCCTGCAAGGTAGATATCATTATCTCATTTAACAAGGGAGAAAAAATGGACACTTATCTTAAGGTATACTGTCCAACCAATGTCACAGGGAATAGGTAGTAGAGTCCTTGTTCAAACAGGTCTGCCTATTTCAGAACCCTCAGCGTGAGCCACAGGAATTTCAACCCATATAAATTTCCTTATTACTTTTTCTGTATCCATTTTATAGTCTTTCCAATTAGGCAATTAGTTTTTTAAATAAGAATGCCCTAAGCTACTTAAAAACAGGAATTCAAAAAAATTTTTTAATTAAAAAAAAACATGAATTCAGCTTCATTCATCTTTTTACAATCTGCAATGACTAGCGTATACACTTCTGCACATGGTAGGTGCTCAAGAAAATACTGGTTGTTAAATGCCTTTTGAAAGTCAAGGTTATTCTCCAAAGCAATATCCCCTTTTCTTTCTCCTGCCCAGTCTACGAAAGGAGACTGACAAGAAGAAATGTTTCCTTAGTGATTCTCAAAAAAGGCTAAGTTGTCAACATTTTCTCTTATCAGGAATGTTCTCTAAGTGAAAAAATAGAGAGCTGCTTCCACAATGCAGACCTGAATGCGAAGATAATGGTCAGCAGGGCTCCGGGAGCTACCAGTGTTCCCACTCTGAACAAGCTCTTAACAAGAACACGCCTGCCAGGGAAACAGAGAGAAACTCATTTTGCAAGGAGACAACACACAGCTGTACAGTTCCACATTCCACTTAATCCCAGAGATAAATTCGCAAGTTGTCCTAAACATATCACTCTACTGGGGATTTTTTTTCCCTACTTCTAGCCAGTGTCAGTTGTTTGATATATCACGAATAATTCACATCTCTCCCCTTACCCCCCGTCTCTCTCTCTCTCTCTCTCTCTCTCTCTCTCTCACACACACACACACACACACACAAATACACACACAATCTTCCATCTTTAAAAGGTTACACTTATTCCGAGTCTCCTTTAAAATCTCTACACAAGACACTGCAGGTCACAACACAGACTGTTTCTTCACAATGGTGCTATAATTTTCTTCAGTGATGAAGGATGGCTCCTGTCACAGATATTTCCCAGAATCCTCCCTAAGCCTTTTTTTAAAGCACATACGCTCTGCTTTTAATTGGGCATTTCATTAGAGAAGAATGAGGCATAAAGGAAAACAAAATGGTCTATAGTCATTTGTTTTGAGGAGATCATTCTAGTCATCAACATCTGAACTCTGCTGAACTACAGTTTCAATTTCCCTTCTCAACCATGGATAAAGCAATGTTGACAACACATATTTCTCTCTGTCAAAACATTTCACTTACTCGGCAATCTGTAGACAGTTTGAGAGTCATATCACCAAGCAAGTGGTGCCATAGCGTTCTTCCCATTATTTTAAAATCGTAATGGCACGTGCTTCATGAGAGGGGCACAATGCAGGCCAGGATCCAAATTGAAAAGAAAAATGCTAACAGAGCCAGTGAGCAGAGAGGACACTGTAAATAATGAGCCTTGTTACTGAGCCACAGAGAAAGATGGGGCTATCCACATCGCATTTCCTCTGCAGGGCTTGGCCCCATTGCCCTTGGAGTGGAGTCTTCCTGGGGGGTGGGATCACTAGGGCGATTCTGCAAGCTCTGTGCTCAGGTGAAGAAGTGGGCTCATGCTCATAACTGAGAAATGGATTTCATGCCAGCAGACCTAATTAAATTGTTATTTTTGGGTGAGGATGGGGAGAGGAAAAGTCAAGTGATCACAAATTAAAGAACTATTCAAAACCAGTGAAAGACTGGCCCAGTGTGTGTTCTTGACATGTAAAGGCAAGCAGCAAGGACTAAACCAGACTCTACTGACAAAATTGCTAGAAAGATTTTTTTAACTATGGCGTAATATCCTCAAAAAGGTTCATTTTGGTGAAAAGTAGTTAAGAGATAATGTTCAAGGAAATGGAAGCGTACTGCTCAGATGCTGCCTTGGGTGGCAAGACAGATACCTCAGGGCATCATGAGGGCCATGGCATTGGCAGAAAACAAACACCTAAGCAAAGTTGAACGCTTATTGCCAAGGCCAAAGAACATTTCTCAGTCATGAAGTTTGGGTTCTAGGCATTATCATTAAAGCCCACAGGAGAAATACACTTCCAAAAAAAAAGGCAAATGCAAGTAATAAAGGGCCCTCCAAGGAATGTGCAAGCTTACCTACCAATGGCTGGCCACATTCGTCCCTGGTTTCTCAAGTGAGAAGGCCGTTTTTAATTATTGCCAATTGGCTGGTTCAGTAAAATTTCTCAGAATTCCCACCATTCACCTCCAGCCTACTTTTCAATATATTTTGCTGGTTTTTGATAAACTTATTTTCATCCATTTATAAAAGGTCAATGAGACTGTGTGTTGACTTGACAGCAGCAAGTGCTTCTGCTATAATTCCTGATATTATTAGTCTGGCTGAATTTCGCAAGAAGTGTGCAGTTTGTCTTTCTTATAAAATCCCTTGATTTGTCAAGTTGGTACCAGCTGTTATCACTTTAATAGAGATCACTGTATAATTTCAAAATATCTTACTCCCTCTAAAATTCTCCTGATGCTCTGGAGCTCTGAAATGTGCTTCTTGCTTCTGCCTCTTAGCTGGGTAGGTTAATTAACTTCACTCATCATGCTGTTAAGCTGTGTTACATGCCAGGCATCCAGCTTTACCACAGCACTTGCCTTCTACCATGCTCCAAAGCAGTTAAGCTGTGTTACATGCCAGGCATCCAGCTTTACCACAGCACTTACCTTCTACCATGCTCCAAAGCAGGTATGGCCAGGGGGATAACGGTGTGGTGTCTAGTTTTTTTGTTGTTGTTGTTGTTTTTATTCCCTCATGAACAGGAGCAATTGGGTGGTAATGAACTGGTGTAGTAGAAAGTGATAGCTACTCAAAGTTTACTCATGTGTTTGAGATAGCTCAGGCCATTTGATGGCAAAGGTAAGATCATTTGCAGGGAGAACATTAAAAAGAAAATGATAACAGTTATATACTAAAAATATTTTATAGAAGCCTGCATGGCTCAGTTGGTTAAGCATCTGATTCTTGATTTCATGTCAGGTCATGATCTCAGGGTTGTGAGATCAAGCCCCACATCAGACTCTGCACTAAGTGTGAAGCCTGCTAAGATTCTCTCTCTCTCTTTTTCCCTCTGCCCCTCCCTGCTTGTGTTCTCTCGCTCTCAAGAAAAAAAATTCATAAGGAATGTATAAAGAACCTCTTCCCTCACTCTTCCCAAAATGTACATATCTGCCTCTGCTACAACCCTAAGAAGCATTTTAATCCTCAATTGCTAATATGCAAGTAATCCTGGTGGGTATCCACCTTTATTACTATCCAAGTTATCTAGTCACAGCTACTTGGTCCTGAGATAGTACCAAGGTCACAGTATTTATGGCCACCACTTTTACCTCCTATGTTTCTCAGAGCAGGAGATTCAAGTTCTAGGTAGACAAGGTCAACGTGGCATTAAAAAGAGCTAAATTCTCCAGAGGGAATCCCATCTACACCAGTAGAGTTCCCTGGATGTTCCAGAAAGGCAGATGTGACTATCACAGAGAAATAAATAATGAGGGATTTTTACCTGTGCACAGTCATTGGGTGCATCTCTAAAGGGCTGAGATCACTCTTATTTCTGTGTGTCCTTGACCCTTGTCTGGAACAATGCAAACTGTTTCTAGATGAGTGATCTATTACCCTCTGGTTTATTTTGACTCTATATAAAATGGTTAAATAAGATAGTGAGAGAAAAGGTACAAGTAACAATGACAACAGATGGAGGAAGAGATGGGTCCAGAAGACAGTAAATAGGTCTGGAGTTTGAGAGAACAGATGGTTTATTTTAAGGGTTCAAATTTCTTGATCTCAAGTGAGGACCTCTGCAAATTCCAATGAACTTACTAAAAATCAAATTTTTGTTACAGAGACATAAAATTTCAGATACATAAATAGGCTTGGGTTATGCTATACTGGGCCCCCAGTTGAAGGATCACAGGTTGGCCATTACTGAGTATTTCAAACTTATCTCAGCATGACTCATTCTCCTTTCAACTTATCTGAAATGTCTGGTAACATCCGTGTTTGTTTTCCTCTTGGAATATTTCAGTCTGCTCCCAGTGATTAATCCGTAGCTAGCATTTCTCCACCATATAGATTCACCAAGTTGATATCCACTGGCTATTGAGTTCAATAATGGGGAGGACACCAATAGTTTGAGCACTGTCCCTATGTCTGGACATCCATATACCAGTGAATATTAAGGACCAATAGATCAACAGATGACTAAGAACAAACATTTTCTGAATGGGGCTAACAGGTCACTGATCAGGCCTGCTTTTTCTACCTGCTCAACAGGGATGACTGTCCCAGTAACTGGGAGGGACCTAGGTCAAGCACTCTGTGTATCAAAGGTATACTTCACTGGGTAGTGACTGACAGATCCAATAAGATCCTCCTTCCTAGAATGTCTGAATGTGAGACACCAAGAAGGAGGGATATAAGAGACCCATGGATAAGAAGCCAAAGCAATGAGACAATGGAAGCCATCAGTAAAGAGAGGCCATGGAGGCAGGAAATATTAGGAGACAAAGATGGCAGTCAATAGCTTCAGCAGGAGAGTGTCACAGTGAACACAAGAGAGAGGCAGAGATACACTTGTGCAAAGAGAGTGGACTCATGTTTCTGCTGTACCCAAACACTGTTTTGTTTCTCTTTGAGGCCTTCTTGGAGGACTACTGGGGGGGAGGGGGGGGGCGGGGCTTTTCCTCTCCATATTCCTCAGATCCTAACAGACTCAGGGACATACCCTCTTCGGTGTAGTAACAATGTGACCATTGCTCACAGAATTTGAAAACTTTTTGGGGATAACTTCAAAATCTGAACAAGATTCTCCTGAATGTTCATAAAGTGATGTGAAATCGTTTACCTCTGAGAAAAAGTCTTTTGAAGATTGGGAAAAAGTGAAAGTATAATTCAGAGTCAGATCTTTGAAACAAGGTAGAGGATCTAATTGATGAATCTTTAAAAAAATTAGATATTATCCTAAAAATATGATACTGCAAAAGACCACAGAGCAAATATTTTAGGCTTTGAGGGTCATATGGTCTCTGTCAAAACTACTCACCTCTGCCATTATAGCATAAAAGCAGCCATAGTATACAAATGAATGAACATTGCTGTGTTCCAACACAACATTATTTATGAACAGCAGAATGTGAATTTCGTGTAATTTTTATGTGTCCTGATATATTATTTTTCTTTTGATTTTTTTGTCAACCATTTAAAAATGTAAAAACCATTCTTAGCTCTGGAGCCCTACCAAACAAGTTAAGTAGTAGGCTGGATTTGATGCAGGCCATATTTTTTGAACCTTATTCTAAAGAAAAGAGATTGTCATTGTGTGTACCCGAGTGTGTGTGCATGTTTGCGCGTACATGCATGTGCCTGCACATGTGCAAATGTATTAAATCAACTCTGAAGATAATTCCAAAAGAGTTGCTAGACATTTAGCAGGAGTGATCTCATTGAAAAAAGTGATACTTTCCCAAGGTGATTATATTTAAGTACAAAATTATCACAATACATAAGCTCCTTGGGGGCAGAAACTATACCTTATGCATTTTAGTTTCCTTCACTTGCCTTACAAATAGTCCACATTCAATTTATTTTTTGTCAATTGAATGCATTTTAATGAGTTTGTTAAAAGCCATCTCATTACATGATAGCCATCCCTTGAATACTAACTAACGATTCAAAGATTCTTGAACAATTTAGATCAATATACCTGTAACAGAGTATTAAAATATTATCCATCATTAACATTTGGTTTATTCGTTAGCAATTCCAATCTGGAAAACTGTAACCTGTCTTTAAAAATGTCTTCTAGAGATAACTGAAAAACTAAAGCCACTTTATTTCTGTAACTTACCATGTTATCAAAATCCTATGTGACAATAAAAATAGACTATTCAAACTTCAAGCCTCCAATCACATGAAGATAGCCCAAGACTTATGCTGGAGTCAAAAGTTAAGTTGGTTTTTGACTCAACAACACTCTTTCTATAGATTCTTAATGTGACTCTCACTTAAAATCAGAACTATAAATAGCAACACAAACTACCTATAGCAGCTCAGTGTTTCAGACTGTAAGTCCAACATCTATAACACAAAAGGAAAGGAAAGTTTTACACGCGTGTTGTCCTTTTAAATTTCACAAATTTTTACCATTATCCTCAGTTTGGGTAGGGCACACCTTAGAACATTTTCCGCAACAGTTTTGAAAGGTAAGTTGAACTCATCACACCATTGTCAAAACCTCACACTTTCTCTCTTCTTCCTCTATTCTTTTTTTTTTTAATTTTTATTTATTATTCCTCTATTCCTCCTACTCCCTCTCCCCTCCCTGCTCCCTATAAACACACAGATGTGCAAATGCACATAATATAAATTTTCTGCCCAGGATGGCCAACCTATTATGATGTTTTATCCAAAAAATTGCTTTCAGATACCATTTTCCTTCACTAAAGTCCAATTTAGAGAGACTAAACTCCAGGAATATCCAGGATTATCATGATGCCATGAAGAGATACAAGAGCAAAGACCCCAGCAAACAGTCCCTACTGGAGGAGAGGACTCCTCCCAGGTGAGCCCCTCCTCCATGACACTCTCCTGAGCATTACCGTAGAACCCTCCTCACTAAATAACATACAGCACATGGGCAGTTTGACATGAGGGAGAACCACCTTGAGCTAGTCAACCAAATGTCCAGTTTCAGACCAAACTGCAAACTAGAAATAGTGCATGGTCAGTCTTCCAAAAAGCTGTGCAACTACCGTCCCACCTCCCTCATATCACTTCACACAGCGCCTCCCAGCATGTACCATTATGGGTGGACCTGAACTGATCAACCAGCTTTGTCACATCAGGGAGGGTCAGGAGTCATTTACAGTAACTGAATCCTTCTGTGTACAAGGTGGGGTGTCAGCCATGGGCCACAGCGTGGGTACCTGAACAGGGCATCCCACCTTCAGTTCTGCTCTTACAGTCTAGTCTCCATACAGCAGCTGCAGTCAAGTTTTCAAAACAGACACCAGACCATGTCACTCCCCTTGTCAATATCCCGCAGTGGCTTTCATTTATGCATGGAAAATCTGAATCTGTCAGCAGGTGAACTGGACTCTTGTCTATACCATGGGGGGCTCATTCTTTGGCTACCTCATTGGGCTCCCCTCCTTCCTGCTTCTGGTTGGCTTTGGCCAGGAGGAGGCATCCATGGGAGCTCTGGGACATGAAGGAAAACGAAGTGGTGGTTGACTTCCTCCCTGCCAGTTCACGGTCAGGAGCTGCTGCCTCCCCTTGCTCTGCTCCTTTCACCAGCCCCGGGGTACTATACTAACCTTTGTTGCTTTTCCTAAATCCTGCACACATCAAAACCCTCTCCAAATAACCTAGTTGGTTTCCTGCTACATTTGGCCTATAATGCCCTAAGTGATCTGGCCTCTGTCTCCTACTCTAATTTCATATTATTGAACTCACTCTCACTCACTTCCTCCCAAGCCCCTTGGGCTTTCTCTCCAGTTCTTAAATATTCCAAGCCTGTCCCTATATCTCTGGACCTTTGCCTATGCCTAAAATGTCCCCTCCACTCTATCCCACTCCTCAGCCATTTACATGGCTGGCTCTTCCCCATCTTTCAGGGGTCAAACATTCCTTTCCTCAGGACTTCCCACACCACCCAATCTCTAGAACATCATGCTGCCATTTTTTAAGCACACAGAACTATTTAAAATGTCCCAAAATAAATAAATAAAATGTCTTTGTTTATCTCTTTGCTTAATTCGTTTCTGTCTCCTCTTGCTCTCTAGGGCAGCAAGGATCTTCCTGTCTCTTCTTCACCCCTTTAAACTCAGAACCCAGAACCACTCCTGATACACAGAAATGAAGATGTACAATCATTTTCTGCTGAATTAACAAATAGCACCAAATATATTCAATCTATGATGGGAGAAGGGGAAGATAACTACAGAGGGGCCAAGTTGAAGAAAATCATTAAAACTCTCCTGGAAACTTTCAGGTCATCTTTCAAGAACTGCAGATTATTAAATTATCATTGATTTTTTTCAATCAATAAGTACTTCAATCAATAAATGCCAGTTGTTGGGAAAACAATAGTAAGCAAGATAGATATGACCCTTCATGGGGCTTACAGAAATTTGGTAAGACAGATAACTGGACAAGGAATCAGGGATATAACAACTCCCTTCACGACATATAGGGTAATTTGGGACACACAGAGAAGGTCATGGAGACTCAAAATGCAGAGATTCCTAGACTGAACTGACCCAGAAGACCAGATACTGTCAATGGGTAGGGTGACAGAGGAAACCTAGGTTTTGCAAACAAATCCATTTACCATATATAGTGAGACAGTTTATCAATAACATCTCTACCTGCTCATGTACCAACCAGCCCTCACCTGGGTGCTCCACACCTTGGAGCATCATATTTATGGGTGAGGAGCCTCCACTCTACATCATCAAACTCTGGTTCATATGTGTGATTTCCAACTCTCTTGTCCAAGTTTTAGAATGGAAGTCGTGTATTATCTCTCTCGTGGCACATGTGATAATCCCTAGCAGAAGGAGGCAAAGCCATCTCCCTTATCCACCCACACCCAAAATAATGTTTAAGAACAACCAAAGGTCCATTAAACAGAGCCAATAATACACAAAGCCTTGGTATTTTAATCTAGGAATAATGAGTTGAGTCTGATTATATGATTCTTTTAAAGAATTAATAGAAATATGACAATACTATATTGCAATATTCCGTACTTAAAAATAAGAAATCCAGAATCTTTTTGTTTGGTTGTTTGTTTGTTTTAGAACCTATTTTTTTTTGCAGTATTTTATTTTTAAGTAATCTCTACACCCAATGTGGGGCTCAAACTCACAAACCTAAGATCAAGAGTTTCATGCTCCACCAAATGAGCCAGCCAAGCACCTCTCCAGGATCTACTTTTTAACTCCAAAAGAAAATATTCTTAGCTCTATTTCTTTGAATGAGGAATCTGCATGCAGTTCCAGTCAGGGCAATGAAAAGCAGGATGACCAAGGTGGTAAAAGCTTGGTGGGTCTTCAAACACCAAGACAAGAACCCACCGGTCACCAAAGCTTATTTGTGACATCACAAGGCCATAGTTAAGGTGAAAACTACCCAGGTATACACACCAACTGTCCAGCAACAGAAAAGAAATTAGAATTGTTGCTCAAATGGCCTAAAGCTTTAGTGAGCCTTCTGCCATTTATATGTGAAGCCAACAAAGACTTGTCAGGTTAAATGACTTGCCAAGGTCACACAGCGTGTGAGGGGCAGCAAGGGAAATAAAGACACCAAGTTAACCCCATGACTCTTTTGAAAGAATAGTTCGGTTATTTGGTTCTCGGAAAGCTCTATGGAGCTGGGGAAACAACTTCTCCTCACTCACAACTTTTCCTCTAAACTACAACCACACGCCCAAAGTAAATTGGCTTAACAGAGCTTCTTCAGGCATGGTTGTCACCTTGTCTGAATGGCATGAGGTGATTCTCACAAAAGGAAAACAAATGAGTAGTTTCTGGCTCAGTGCTGAGGAAAGTTGAAACCCATTCAACCCTCAGCTTTTCAGCATTGCTAGTGTATCCTTTTAACGGTGATGGCTTCAACAAGCATTGTTGAACTGCATTAAGTTGAGATCAATCTATCACAGAGCTCAGAGCCTACGAATGCATGTTTCAGTGCATTTCAGAAATGACTCACTAAATCAATCTTTTTTTCCTCTAAAAATCACAGAAGAGTCAGTCTTTTCCTGAGATGCATCCACATCACTCCTTGTACACAGACCACCCTCTCAATTTCACACCATATCGTCCCTTTATTTCAGCAAAAAGCCCCCATAACAGCAGTGGAAACAGAACCTCATCTGCCACCCAGGCTGTGGCTTTGGCTAGGACCCCCACCCACTGCCAACCCTCACCTCAATCCTTGCTGTTGTATCCGAAGGACACTCAAGGCAATGACTAGAGGAAGGTGGGGTTAAGGCCTACTGCAGAACAGAAGTAATAGTTAGGGAGCAAAGCCTTGAACAAATTAATGGGATCAGAGGCAGAGCGCTCCAGGCCTTGAGCCTGTGTTCCAGCAAAGAAGGAAGAACTAAGCCAGCTGTAGGGGAAGGGGTGGGGGCGGAGCCTTTCTGAATGGCCCCTGTTATGGAGTTACCTAAAGTAGCTGAGGCTAAAGCATTGCCCCTAACGTGCATGAAGGTTTCACCTTTACTCACACTGGCCAAGTACATTTTAAAAGATAATCCAGAACTCGATCTAAAGCAACCCAGTGACTCTGTGTTGATATACCAGGAATCAGACAGCAAGAGCCATCTGCCCCAAGGGACAAGCAGAAAACAACTAATTCACTTGAATGCTACCCATTCAAACCTCATCTTCACACTCATTCTTACCTATCTCTTGGAGGAAATCTCTGGAAGATCCCTCAATTTTTTTCAGTTTGATTGAGGCAGAATGGTTTCAGTTGGGAAATAAATGCCTACTCAAACATGAAAAACAACACTCCAAACTCTTAACCTAATTTAGAGTCCCTTTCCATCTCCACTGTGTTACTGCTTTAGGCCTAGAAATAAATGTCAGGTCGGGGAAGCCTGCTGGACCAGCTCTCAAGTTCCCAGCTTTACATTTCCAGAGTCCAGCAGTGGGCCCAAGGGGAAAAGCAC
The DNA here is from genome assembly GCF_011100685.1 of Canis lupus familiaris. Taxonomy (NCBI): domain Eukaryota; kingdom Metazoa; phylum Chordata; class Mammalia; order Carnivora; family Canidae; genus Canis; species Canis lupus. The sequence continues at coordinate 8,337,831 of NC_049232.1, forward strand.
TAGAGGAAGGACACAGTCTAAGCATGGCCTGTTCCTCTGTGATCCAACATTTGGCAACATCAACCCAGCTCTTTGTCTCTTGAGGTCGTTGGAGGGTAACACGGAAACCCCCTTCTGGTGATCTCTAACCAAGGCCCCCAGATGTGGGTGATACTACTTTCCAGTGGCAGGCCCATCCTGCCTCTCTCAGCCCCTGGGCCCCCAGCAGACCCCCCAGCAGACTCTCCTGTGTCATCAGAGCACATGGGTTCCCTGCCCACATTGTGGTCAGCTCCCATTCACCACCACAAATACAGACTGACATGCACCACAGGAAAACTCATGCCTTCTGTCCTGCCACTGGAGGGGGGTGAAATGGCTCCTGGCATAGCCTTCTGTGTGTGTTTTGCTGCCAGGCACACAGCCTGAGCCACCTCCTCAGAAATGGTCAGCCCCTTGGGAGCCCCTACAAACTCCCAAGGAGAGTTGGAAATCTGCAAGCAGATTTCTCGAAGCCCCTCTCGGGCTGAGATGAGGGCAGCAAAGAAGGGAGAGAATACTGCTCTCCCACAGTCTTTTTCCTAAAGCCTGTCTCCTAGGTGCCCTCCAGGTAAGGTTATAAAATTGGCTTTCAGCTACTTCCTCTGCCAGTCCTGCATGGGAGACTGTGGGATGCAGTTTGAAATGTGGGGTTCCTATTGCTTTCTTCTCAGCCCTTAGGACCTCAGCAAAAACCAGGGAAAAGAATTCCATTTTGACAACTGCCTACATAATGACAGTACTGCCCTGATGTCAAATGGACCCCTTACCCGAGTCCAGGTGGAAGTGAGAAATAGAAATCTGACTTATATAACCAATCCCTTCTGCTTACACAAGAAAGTTCTTGCCTTTTAAAAAGTTCCAGGCCCTATTATTTCAGACCTCACCATTACAGATGTAGTATCAAGTGCCTAATGGAATCTAATGGGAACCCCTCCCCCCACCCCATTTTCTCAGCTCTAATTACTAAGGACCATAGCCATGAACAAAGGCATTAAGCCACCATGTCACGGGGCAGAGAACTTCCATCAGTTGTGGTAAGTTCTGTCACCCTGCCTTGCCTTCTACTATTTCTCTATCTATCTGTCTCTCTCACACACGCACACATGCACACAGGCTACTATAGCAAATTATCACAAACGTGGTAGCTTCAAACAACACACATTTATTATTTGGAGGTCAGAATCTCAATATCAATTCCACTGGGTCAAAAATCAGAGTGTCAGCAAGGCCACATTCCTCTCAGCCTCCTGCCCTACCCAACCCCAAGAAGAATCTGCTTCTGGCCTCTTCTAGCTACTAGAGCTGCATTTTTTGGTGTATGACCCCTTCTTCTGACTTCAAAACCAGGAGCAAATTGTTTTGCTTTAGTCATCACATTACCTCTGCCTTTCCAGTCAAATCTTCCTCTGCTGTACCTCAGGTGAACGCCTGTGATTCCACTGAGGTCCCACATGGATAATCCAGGCAATCTCCCCATCTCAGGATCCTTAACTTAATAACATCTTCACAGTCCCCTTTGCCATATAAGGGCTACAAAGATTCAAGGACAGATTGAGGAGATTAGGGCCTGGATGTGTATGGGGGACATAATTCAGCCTTCTACAGGGAATAGTAGTGTTCAGGGAGAGAGAGTGTCCTTTCCCTGGCACTCATCTCAAAGCAAGTCAGGGAGGCCTCTATAGAATCAGTCACATCGAAGATGCTACCAATCGTGTCACTGCCCAACCAAGCCCAAACCATGCCCTTTCACTTGTTCAACTACAAATCCTGAAAAGCTGCACACTCCCTCTTGCAGCTTCCTCTATAGCTGGAGATGTCATGGGGTAGAGCTCTAGACGATGAGATCCAACTGGAAATCTCAAAAATCCCAGCCTCCTTCATCCTTCTCCCCTTGAAAATAGAAAGGAAAAGCAGAAACTATAGCAGCCACCTCCAAGGGAAAGCTCGGGAGCCTGGTAGAGATGTTGGCCCTGACACATTAAGCTACTAAACTAGTTCCATCCACCAGTGACACCAGCGGGTGAGATCACTGGCTGCGGGGTCAGGCTGACAGGGATAGATCCCAGCCCCCACTTCTTGATGGCTGAGTGACATGGGGAAAATCACTCCCTGCACCTCATCTTTCTCTCCTGTCATCACAAAGAGGAAAGGAGATAATGCCTGTTCAGCAAAAGCCCTCAACATGTATTAGCTATGGTATTCTCTCTAATCCAACTCTATTAAAAGTTTGTGTCAATTCCTTATTAAGAAGGGAATTCATGATAAATATAATCAATAAAGTTAATTCCACCAAAACACACAGTGCAGAAACTTCAAGTCCTACAGCCTATCCACAAAGAAGAGGAACCAGACAGCAAATGGAATCACTGAGGTCCTGCCACCAGCTGCTGAACTGGAAGGAGATTGAGTATTTCTACCTGCAGCACAGCAACCATGCTATCCTGCTGCCCACCCACTGGTGTATACTCAGTGCAGCCCCCCCACCTCCAGGGGGCCATTCAGACTGCAGTCAGGGTCCCTGAAAACCCTCTCTTATTTTGCCACAACCACAAGAATAGGATGAGAGAGTTCCCAGGAAGCAAGACCAGAGTTTAACTTTCTTTAAAAACACAGGCAAGGCGACAATTTTTTTTAAATACAGGCAAGATGACTGCCCTAGGTATGAAGGGTCATAAGAAGGAATGGGTGGTTCCAATGCTCCTTCTGTCTGTTGGTTGCTGAAATGGGGCCACAAGGGTTCATGTCCCCACAAGGGACATGATTTTCAAGACAGAATGGACCTCATAGGTGGATAAGTGAACAATCTAATTTTGGCCATTATTGTGACATCTCATTATTATCCCCTTTAGGTAAGATTCACCTGTGGCTCTTGAAGAGTGTCTTCTCTCCCAGACACCCTGAACTGAGTCACACTGGGAAAGGAGTGAGCATGACAGAGACTTAGTGGGTTGGAGAGAAAACACCAGCCCTGGGCACTCACTGCAGTGGGTGAAGGGCCACCCACTGAGATTTGGACAGCTGTGGGGATAAGTGGGGCAGAAAGGGAGGTGTAACCAGGGGCTAGTATGGAGAAGAGCATGATAAGTGAATCACCTGGGAAAAAAGATGACCTGGCTGGTGAAGAAGCAGCAGCAAGTCTGATGTCAGCAGAAAGAAGTTAGAAAGATGGGGGGAGCCACATGAAGACAAGCACTAAATTATAAAACCTCTTTTCCCCCAAAGAATGAAGAAAGCAGTCCAACAGTTGGGGTACTTCTCGTGTGGCCATTGGGATTGCTAATATTTTTTTCTATGAGTCTAAAATGATGGCCAGGATTGGTGTGACTTTCCAAGTGTACCAAGAAGGTTCCCATGGCTCCAAACCAATACGGAGAGTTTCTGGGGACAGCAGAGTGCTATCACTCCACAGTTCAGAAAAACTTAAAAGCATCTCACTACCATCCTCTGGAATAATGTGAACCGGACACTTTCTGTTTTTAGTATTGCAAAACATTCCTTTTTTGTTATTGTTCAAGAAAGTCAACTCAGCATAAGATCACCTTATCTCCCTCCTGTCGCTGGGAAGGGCAAGAGTGCTTCAGGTAGGAAAATAAAGATGCAACTAATAGGAAGTGCCCGTGGAGGAGCAGGATGTACTGGGGCCTCACCTGATTTATGTTCACTAATAGCTTCTAGGAGGAGAGAGACAATGGTGAGCATGAATTGCATCGTATGTAATGTTTTGCTTCAAAGAATGCTTTGCCTCATTTTCCTGCTGCTTGTACATGCTGCAAATGAGAAAGTGCCCAGCTGACAACTTTTCTTCTGATTTATAGGAAAGGTCATCTAATCCCAAGTAAGCATTTTGCTAAATATGAAGCTGTCTCATCCTCACCACCCCTTTCCCTGTTCCCTTTAGGTTTTCTGGGTATCTGGAGATTGAGATCTGTACCTATCACACGAGCAATAGAAATGTTCTTTGAACTATTGCTCAAGGTGATAAGACAGTGTGAATATGCAAAATTTTAAGGGGGAGTAGTTCAGGTCATATATCTATGAATTTCATAATGACTTTGAGTATAAATGTGATGATACTATATATATGTCATGCATGTGGCTAGAATATTCATGGAATCAAACAGTAAATACTATTTGGATCAATGAAATTTTCATTAATATTTACGGTGTTACCAAAAAAAGAGACCAGATTCTGCAAAATACAACAATATTAGGAAAATATAACCCATTTTCCCTTACTTAACTTCTGAATTTTAAAATATTGTCATATAATATTGGTTTAAAAACTTCATAGAACAATATATCACTGATACTTTTTAAAGTATATCCCTTTAACTGTAAATAACAACCTATTTCTCCTTCCAAGTACTAATGACATCATTTTTCAATTACCAGAGACCCCCCCAAGGATAGAAAATAACAGAGGTTCAAAACAATTACCTTCCTTAGAGACAGAATAATAAAAAAAAAAATCACTGCCACAAGAGATATCAGAAAATAAATTAACATAAACAGATATCTACATCTCCTCAATAAAGGTGCATCATCAGAAAGCCAGAACATAAATAAAAGCAGAGGAAAAATTCTTGCACTTGCCCACAAAAAATTTCGCTGAAGTGTCCAGAACCTCACACTCTGTAACACTTTCTATATTAAAATAGTATATCATACCTGCCAAAAGACCAAGGTGAAAGCAGAAGGTCATTGGTGATCTTTGCTATTGTATAATTGTTTGCCCAGTTGCAAAGTTACCAAGGAGTATGTCCTGTGATTCAGAACTGCCAGAAGAGGCCTGGCACAGTGGTCTGGCATGTGCACCTGTCAAAGTCACAAGTAGGAACACCAGACCTGTCCAGGGAACTAGGAAAGGTCAGGTCAAACCAAGCTTGCCACCAAATCTCAGTAAAGCCCCAGACTGTCTGCATCTCAACCCAGTGCTATCATTATTCCTCTTAGGGTTCTGAGGGCTTATTTTCAATTCAAATAGCTAATTCTCAAAATTAAATTGAGCCCATTTTGAAAGCCAAATTTCATGAGACAATGTATTCCAAGACAATTCTTCATCCTGTACAAATGCATTCCTTCTCTTGCTTTCCCTTGATCCAATTCCATCAAAGCAGTTTGGCTGTGCAATTCTATTAAGACCATTATTTGTCTTACAATTGACATACCCACTTGGCTTGTATATCAGCTAACATTGGGAGAAGGATCCTTCCCCGACGGTATTCCGGCCTTTTATGATAAATCGCTTTAGATTTCCCTTTGATATCTGTTCTGATATTTTGTTGATTTGGACCTCAGAATATCTTCTGATTTCTGGGGTTATTTTACCCTTCATTATAATGCTGTTGCTTTGTATCAGAACAAATCTCTACAGATTTCTAAAAATAAGTTCAGTTTTAGTATTCACTGAGTTATGCTAATTCCCCCACACCTGAGAATTTTGGTTCTCCTCCAAGAAATGGTCATCTATCATGTTTAACTTGCTTTGCAGATATTTTCCATGTTAAAAATATATGAGTTTGCTCTTTCAGCCATTGTAGGCATCCTGATCTGCAGAGTAGACCAAGGCTTGCTCTGGTACCCCCACCCCTTTTCCAAAAAGAAGAGCCTGAAAGTGGGGGTGGTATTTTGCTGAAATATATCTCTGCCACATTTCCCATAGTGAAAGACACTGATCTTTCAAAGTAGGTTATGGACACCCCTAAGGGTAACATGTCCTGAGGAGGGTGAGGCTGATTATAGATCTTCAACTTCTCTATGCACATGTTCCTAACACTGGTTTTCTGCAGACCATCCCTGAGTCATACTGCTCCTTGATCCTTTCCCAATACATGGCCAGTCTTACGTAGGTCCATTTTCCCAAGTGGCCAAACTGGGTAGCTGAACAAAGAAACAAGATGAATGCTGTCTGAAGCAAAAGTCATCTTACCAATCTCCTACTAAATGCATTTTCAATAAAAATTTTACTTTTACATATAATAATTGATCATAATTCTTAATAAATGCATGTTTTCTGATCTACTCTATATGAAGAATTATAAGTGAATCTAGAAGAAAAATATTCACACTTTAAAGCTTTAAGGTGGTAGGAAAACTTTTAAAATTTAAATATATATAGTTGTTTTTGTGCTAGAAAAGTAGGGTGAGGTGAAAGACTTTCAAACATAATACACTGGGATCCCTGGGTGGCGCAGCAGTTTGGCGCCTGCCTTTGGCCCAGGGCGCGATCCTGGAGACCCGGGATTGAATCCCACGTCGGGCTCCCGGTGCATGGAGCCTGCTTCTCCCTCTGCCTATGTCTCTGCCTCTATCTCTCTCTCTGTGTGACTATCATAAATAAATTTAAAAAAATTTTTTTAAATCAAACATAATATATTACATTAGAATACATTTCTGTTGAAGGAAGACCAATAGAAATACAATTGCTAACACAAAAAGAAATGATGCAAGATTTCTTTCTATTACAAAAAGTTTCTTTGTGAATTGTGTTTTTAAGATTTTATTTATTTATTCATGAGAGACACAGAGAGAGAGGCAGAGACACAGGCAGAGGGAGAAGCAGGCTCCATGCAGGGAGCCTGACGTGGGACTTGATCCGAGGTCTCCAGGACCATGTCCTGGGCCAAAGGCAGATGCTCAACCACTGAGCCAGTGGGATGGGATCCCCTATGATTTTTTAGGGATCCCCTTTTTCAGGGATCCCCTATGACTTTTTAAAAAAGATAATAGTGGGAATCAAATCACTACAGAATTCATATATGTTGGATCATCTTAAAGTTTGTTTTAGGTGTTAATATTTACCAAACGGGGATCCCTGGGTGGCGCAGCGGTTTGGCGCCTGCCTTTGGCTCAGGGCACGATCCTGGAGACCCGGGATCGAATCCCACATCAAGCTCCCGGTGCATGGAGCCTGCTTCTCCCTCTGCCTGTGTCTCTGCCTCTCTCTCTCTCTCTCTCTCTGTGTGACTATCATAAATAAATTTAAAAAGAAAAAAAAAATATTTACCAAACAATGGAAATTATATCCTTGGAACACTTAAATATGTAATGAAAAATTTAAATGACAATGCAAAAATGTGAAAGGCAGGACTTAATCTAAAGAGTATTATCACATAAAATCCAGGCATCTGAGAGAGAGAGAAAGACAAAGGGCTTGCAAGCATCCATGCCTGCGGGGTGACTGGCAGACCATCTCTGACACCCACCTAGGGCTTGAAATACTGTGGCCTTTTAGTCAAAATGATAAAAGAATTTTGCATTGGCATTTCTGTTATGTCAAATGAGCCAATATAATAATTTGACATGGCCATCTTTAGTCAGTTTCCACTTACTAGAACCAAACCAACAGATCCAGTGTAACACTGTGGATCTTCACTGTGGGCTTACACTCCTACAGTTTTGACAGCACCCACAGGGGTACCATATTAAAAGAACAGTGAGCAAGTCAAAGTATAGGTAAGGCCAGTGGAAACACCAAACCTACAAAGGAGGAATGTAGCTATAAATCTCTGCATCAAAGACCATTTACAGATGTCAAGATAGAATATTTGCTATAGAGCAGCAATGAATGCAGTAGACACGCTTCTTTTATTTCTGAACATCTCAGCTTAGCTCTCAGACCCTCCCAGTGGAAATTTGAATACATCAAGTCAAGTCAAGTAACCTGAGCCCTCATTCCCATTAGTCAGACTCTTTTGGATAAATATTATCCCCTCTCACCTCTCCTTCTTCTTCTTTTATCTCTGAGGGTGATCTACAGTCTGTGGATGATCTGTGAACATCAGGAAGAATGGATGTGTTTATGAAAATTGTTTGTTCATTCTGACCTCTGCTAAAACGTAATTTGCCTATTCTGGGTGTCAATATTCCATACTGGCAACCCCACATTGCCTCAGATGGCCAGGTTCTGCTCTCTGAGTCCTTCTTGGCCTAAGATAGGATTAGGCAAATGGATGTCATGTATCACCATGGGCATTCCATATGTGGTTTAGACTTATCAAGACTTACACCTGAAGTGGGGAATATATTAGACATTCATTTCTGTAAATCAATGCCTTGACATCTATGAAATGGCTACTAGCTATTCCCAAATAAACCCGGACTCACCCAAAAACATCTGGAAATGTTAGATAGCCCCAAACCATCTACTGTAATGTCACAGGGAACATGAATTCTATGGGGGCACTACACCAGAGTTAGGTCTCCTAACCTACCTTCCCCCTTCCTTCTCACTAAAACCACAATCACAGTGCCTACCCACAGTTCTGCTCCCTTACTCTGCCTCATGACGGCCCTCAAGGCTTCCCCAGAGTGTCCATGTGTGGCACACTATGCTCTCCTCAGGGGTCTCTGGGCTAACAAAACTGGAAAACCCTGGTTTTTCCCTCTTCATCTGCACCTGGCCTCACCTTACCTCACCCAACGTAAAATGCTTAAAACAAATGTGGGGTCAGTTTGTCCAGGGTCCCATGGCTCTGAGAGAGGGCTGCATACCTAAGGAAAATGGAAGTGCTATTAGAAAAAAATTGGGGAAGAGAGGGTGAAGGCTGAGCTGCCCCACAGTATCTGGTCCAAGTAGAGGGAAATGAGGCAGAGACCAATTTCACATTCCTTACAACCCTGTTAGGCAGACAAAACAAAAGCCTGCGGGCTAAAATTAAATAGTGAAAAGAAACAGGTAAATTAAGCAAATTGGTCGTTCACTGAATTGTCTTTCAGCAAATTAACCTAGAACGGACATAATTGGCAATAAAGAAGGAATGGAATTTAACGAAGATTTAGTAATTGTCCCTGAGGGATGACCTAACAATTGCAAATGTTGGATGTCATTGTAAACAAGCCTTTTAAAGATCACTTTTAAAGCAATACAGTGAGAGGCTAGTGTGGCAATCAGAAATACATACTCACACGACAAATGGAAAAAAAAAAAAAAACAACAACTGTCCTAATGTTACATAAATGGGTTCTGGTGGCTGGGGATAAATATTCAGTGACAGCATCATGCATGATTCAAAAAAGTGCTGTATCTCAAAAAACTTAGACAGAAGTGAAGGTGACATGCCTCACAAAACCACATTAGAGAATTCAGAAAGTGGCTTTAGCAACGATGAAGACACAGTGTCAAAGATGAATATGAAGACCATGGAAATGAGGAAAGTGGGAAAAAGCATGTCTCTACATTCACATCGCCTTATACAACGTGATTGTCACCACGTAATACGCCGACATTAAATATCATGAGTAGGCTCTTGATTGTTTCAACTGTATCTCTTCAAGTTTACTTATTCATGTTTGGGAAAAAAAAAAACTGATCTTCTCATTGAGAAAATGGAAGATTGGAATCACTTTACAGATGGAAGTTTACAGCAAGGGGTGAGCAGGAAGGCACTACGATTGTAGAAGCCCCAATGACCAAGTGTATGACATGACCTGGACATCCAGCTCTGGAGTAGTGGCCACTGAAGCTGCTGGCAAGATGAAGGCGAGTAAGGGGAGGGCAAAGGATGTTCCAGGTAAAGTGGGGGAACTGAAGGGAAGTGGCTACAGCAGACAAAACCAAGGCAAATGCAGAGCAAGGTGAGGCTGGAGCGGCTATCAAAGGACACACAGTGCAGAGCCAGGGAGGGATGCTGATCATTCTGCTTTCATCTAAGAAGGAAATGAAAACAGTAAAAAGGTGACTGTTGTAGTAGAGGCAATTGCAAGAGAGGTGGGATCTTAGTAGACAAGAGCCAGAGCCCAGGCTACACAAATAAAAGTTCTGACAAAATACAGGGTGTCTAAAATTTGCCTCCTAGTGTCCCTATCACCAGGATGCAGGTGCATTTCATGGCATAGGGGATGGGAGAAGAGAACCAGCATTGGGTAGGGAAAATCACAAGAGAGGCTACAGCACAACGAAGTAGAGTGAGGCCTCCTTCCTTTGTACCTTTCCTTCAGTGGCAAAATAGACGATATCATGTTAATGTCCGGTAGAACACAGGCACAGAAATTGTTATGGCCCACATGCTGTATAAACAAAGCAAAGTTCCAAAATACCTTTAGGAATCACCCAACTTGCTCCCTAGGATGTGGAGTTTACGGTAATGGTCACCTGACCTGTTTGGGAAGAAAAGGGGTAGTTACAGTACATTGAAGGAAGCCCCATGGTCACCACCATGCGATGGTACTCTGTTGGACACCACTGGATCAAGAGGCTGACCCCAGGATCCTGAATCCAGGAAGATTAAAAACCACTATGGCTCATCAGGGAGGACTTCCTCCTATTGGAATCTAAAAGACGGTCCTTTTTTTCAGAAGAGAAGGCTGGTTTTGTTACCTGATATAGAAACCTATTTGTTACCTGTTCTGATGGCCTCATCATCAGTGTGGTTCAATATTTCTCCTCCAGGAAGAACACCATACGATGGAGCCTTGGGAACAGATGGAGAATGTCTTTGTCTACACCACTGGAACTGCATGGCAGAGAGCCGGCCCTAACACCAGGGACCAGCACCCACTCAGAACCCCGAGCTACATCACTCACACAGATGCTGAGCAGACACCGCCCAATGCGGAGAAACATACGGATTTGGCTAACTGCCTTTTCTAATGGAAGTTGGAAGGGAAAAAGCATCTCTCTGACACATTCAGCAATTGGGGAGTTAAGTGTTGCGGGCCATCTTCCCTAACATGCAGGTAGTGACAGAGTCAAGAAGGTCACCATGGATACATCTGGCTGCATCTGTCTGGATTATTTGTATTGAACAGATTGCTACAGGGTGTTTTTTTTTTTTTTCTGGTTTCATTATGTGTGTGTAATGCCAATTAAATAACAGGAATGAAAATTAAAAAGGAAAATATCTGCCCCTGCTGGGTTTAATCTCATTAGTGCAAAGTCAAATGATTAGTCCTAAAAAGGGCTCCAACAGGCAGCAAAGACCACATTAAAGGTGCAAGTGTCTTCTGCATCATAACGAGAAAATGAATCAGAATTGCTCACTCTGTTGAAGACACCGGAGCCATCCTATAATAAGATCGTGTTATGGCTTCGGAGCATTGTGTCTATACCCAAGCAAACAGCAGGGAGACTGCCATGACACATCCCAAACTTCGAATCCATAACATAAAATTACCGTGACAGGCATTTTAAGGACAGGTGTCACGTTTCCCTGCATTGATTGTGAACCCCAAAAGATGCTTACTTCACAGTGCTCATGGCTTACATAATCTTCATGCATCAGACTTTTCTCCTAATTAACCAAACCAGCCAGCTATAAATTTGCCAGCAGCACTGGGTAGCTCTCAGGGAAGAAAAAAAAAATGCAAAATGCAAGGGCCTGTCCAATTTAAGCCTCAGAGTGCATTTAAAATGAAGGGCTTGAGCAGCTGGGAAGTATACCAGCAGGCTGCTGGTCCTTAGCTAAGCCTCAGGTGGAATACCAAATTTTCCCTTCCTTCAGAAAGTTTGAGAAATGTCAGCTACAGCTGTTTTGAATCAAGATAATTCAAGAAGAGCTCATATAGGAGACTATGCAAAATATGGCCAAGCCCAGAAAGTTTTCTTCAGTGACACACTGACATGAAACTTTCCTGTCAAAGTGCTTGTATATTTTATCCCATTTTACTTTTACCCTGAAAAGCAGAGAAAATAAGACTTATAACAATATTTCAGGTGGAGAAAGGAGGCATAGATACAGACCTCAGACATATTGATCATCTTTAGAGTACTGACCCACTGAGCTTGCCAGTCCAAGGAAGCCAGAGAACATGCAGAACATGTGCAAACACCTACCTAGGAAATATTTCACCTGAGATAAGACATGTACACCATGCCATTATACGGTGTGGAAAATGAATTCCTTTCCTACCCAGAACAGAGAAAACTGGACATTTTTCCAGCCTTTGATCAGTGAAAAGTAATCTTCTTGATCAAACAACCTTTAACGGAGGTACAGATATAGGCTTCTGGGGTTCTCTGAATTCCCATAATTAGTGTGTGTGCGTGCATGCGTACACATGAAAATTCATAAGGATAGATTTCATCAGATTCTCTACCTCTATGACCTGTAAAAGGTTAAGAATATGGACCTTTATGGATGAAGGGGACTCCAAAGTAAGTACTTTGCTAAGGTTGAAAAAAAATAGGACTGTCTATTTTAGTGTGGAATTAGGAATAGTGAAGACAGAAGAGCTCTGGTGAGACATCGGGATTCTACCCATCAAAACTGGAACATGATCAACTCTTAAAAACAATGGAAACCCTAGGAGGCAAGACTTTCATGAGGAGGCAGTGCTCTGCAGTGAAAGATCATAGACTTTTGGATTTAGACAGATGTAGATTTGCCAACATCAACCATGTGCTCTTGGCCAAGATATTCAACATTGCTTATGTTCAATTTCCTCCTCCTTGAAATCATGAAAATATGAAAATAACCAGTCCAATCACTCAGCATTGTTTCAAGGATTCAGTGATATGATATAGGTCAAGTTCCTAGCAAACAGAAACCCTCAATAAATGCTAGTTCACTTGCCCTTCCTCTGTTTGGGAGGCTTGATAAAAGATAATAAGAACAGAAAGGAAGGAAGGGAGGAGTGGGAAGAGGTGGCGAGGAAGAAAGAAAGAGTTGACCTTGTCCATGACCTAGAAAAATCATAAGGAATCAAAAGAAAAGGGTCAACATGCAGCTGGACAAGAGAATAGAGAAAAGGCACACAAGGACTACACAAAATGAGCCAAGCATGGACAGAGCCTAAGATATCCTTGGACCAGCCCTGAGACCTAGGAACTTGGACTCAAATCCAAACCTTGGGGGGGTGGGGGGGGCTCCTGGGTGGCTCAATGGTTGAGCATCTGCCTTCAGCTCAGGTGATGATCCCAGGATCCTGGGATTGAGTCCCGCATCAGGCTCCCTACAGGGAGCCTGCTTCTCCCTCTGCCTATGTCTCTGCCTCTCTGTGTGTCTCTCATGAATAAATAAAATAAAATCTTTAAAACAAAAACAAAACAGGACAAAAACAAAAATAAATGCAAACCTCGGGATACCTAGTCCAGTATTCTTTCCATTATTTCTCTCTAAACCATGCTCCCATATATCTTCATTGTTTCATTATTTGCATTCTGTCCCTCTCCACTTAACAGTATGACTAAATGCAGTTTGCAATTAAATGAGTAGATCCACTAGTTGTAAACAACAAGAGGTAATATACAGGTATGAAATAATATCCATACCACAAGCCAACTGTCAGAGCAAAATGAATGAGCCAGAAAAGAGACTATCAATACCTGTAAATGATGCCACAAGGATGGTGATCCTCCATCATCAGGAGAGGACTCCATGCTGAAAAGACACTTGACAAGCACCCTTCCCTCTCAACCCAACTGTAGTGCTTGGGGGTAGTCCAGTACAACACTGATTGCTCTCTGTGCCTTGGATTCTCTAGGACAGTTGTGATTTTAAATTACATAATATGGCAGGTCTCTTGAATTCCGTGACAGAGTAGTGGAAGCTAGACGGTCCTGGACATCAGGCCTCACAACAGTTAAAGGCCAAGAAGCTGCTCCAGGATGGGTCTGATGATGAGAAAAATCTCCCCTTGATCAGGAGAAAGAGATGAGGGAAAGCAGGACCAGAAGGCCTGGCTTCACGGCTTCTAAAGAGCAGAAAGTAGGGTCAGCACTAAGATACAAACCAGGAGTGTGTTCCCACATCCTGTTGGAGTAATTTATTTTTCTTTGTCAAGATAAGTGACACATGACACTATTATTTATAAAGCTTTTTAAAAAGTAAATAAAAAAAAGATACAGCTCTCCCTTTCCTCCTCTTTCCATATCTGGATAGTAAGTTTTTCAACCCATGCATGCTGGATTATTTTCACTTCATCTGCACATCTCTTTAAATATTTCTTCCTGAAAATAATCAAAATTGGCCCATCAGAATAATGGACTGTGTTTTATGATGGAAAGAAAGAAAAGAAAGGAAAGAAACAAAAAGAAAAGAAACAAAAAGAAAAGAAAAGAAATTCAGTCAACATTTACAGTCCTAGCTTATTCAGTAGAGCAACAACAAAACTAATAGCTAAGGTACCCAATTAGAAACAGCATAAGAGTTACTCACATTCTTCCCTAAATATATAATGATACTTACCTCTCCCAACTCCTACAAATGCATAGACACATACCTACATTGGAATTAGAGTGACCTCAAGGCAGCTAATGTGAATGACACTTTATTTCTCTACTGTCAGAGAATGAAGACAGAAGAACAGAGCCTAACATGGTTTAGATTGATGAGAGAAGAAGATAGAATCCAAAAGCATTGGATTTCCTAAGAACTGGGGTAGAGACAGATGACAGAATGGTGTGCAGGGTCTGGTTGCAAGTGTAAAGCTGACAGAAACCACAAATCAAGGGGCAAAGGATAGAGGGCAGCCCTATGGCCTGTCTCCATATAGCCTCTAAGAATGATGATACCTGGGCACCACACTTCTTTCCCCTTTCTCAGGCTGCCCTGGTCTTGGTACTCTGATACACTTGGATATTTTCTACCAGGTGATGCTGGAGAAAGTTACTGTTTTACATTTTGTTTTGTTGTGTTTTTCTGCACAATACTCAGAAACTTTCCATTGGATCTATTCTGGTGCCTGACTTGGGGAAAATATGACATGTGATTCTTTCTGATTTGGAATAGATCTTCTGAAAGTAAAGGAGTATCTTTCTCCCTTGCACAGAGCAGGTGCTAAGGAAATACTGACAGTTCCTGGTGAGATGGGAGGTAGTATTTATATCTGAACCCCCCAATATCAGCACAATTAGTCTATGTGGAGTCAAAGAGGATCCCTGAGACCCCACATAAGATTTTTCAACAGCGATTGCACACTCAGCAAGCCCACCACAGATTTGCCTCCAACAAGAAAATGATTGTGTCACATTTGGTGGCAGAGAACAATGAGGTCTCTGTACACAACTGTGAAATGACCAGCCAGGAAATGTCAACGCAGCTGGAGGTCTTAGGCCCCTAATCAACACTTTGAATCCTTTCTGGAAATAGGGAATAAATTATATACCAAGTAAACAAAGGGAAATTTATCCAACGTGTTGCATTTGGGAAAGAAGCAGAGGTCTTGGGAATTAGCCTTGGCCTTCATGTTAGGAATCATAAATATTCCAAGGTCACGAAACAGGTTTCTAGGGTTAAGAAGTCGAGCAGCCACCAACAGACATGAAGTCTGGTGGCCCCTGGCAATGATTTAGTGGCAAATGGCTAGGGTTTGTGATTATGACAATCACAACCACAGCGCTGCTTTAAAATTTTTTATTTCATTTCAGTCTAGTTGACACATGGTGCTACATTAGTTTCAGGTTCAACCACAGCACTTTCTGAGCACTCACTCCAAGGCAGGAATACTCAGGACTATTTTCAGGGTATGTTAGCCACATACTGGATTAAAAATTGAGTTATTATTAGCTTACTTAATTTTCGCAAAACCTGTATTAGATAGACTTTTTAAGGCACAGATAGGTTAACTAAGTTGGCCAGAATCAAACAGCTAATGAGTGTCAAAGCTAAGATTCAAAGCCAATCCAGGAGTCCAATTCCAGAGGTATGCTTTAATCTACCATACTACTTTAGGGTCATTTGGTAATACCAAACTTGCATGTAGATCCTATTTATTCCTCCAAAGTAATTTTTTCAGAGGATAAACTGTAACTTAAAAGAAACTGTTTTAAAAAAAATATTTCCTAGTCCTGTTTATTCTTCCCAGGAGCACCATCTTCTAGAAGAGGAACATTGGAAATAACCATACATCACACATCTGAAGCAATCAGGCCTCAGAATGTAACACTATTAAACAATATCAAGGTGGGTTAGTACTCAAACATTTAATGTTTCATAACTGGCAACTTTAGTTTCTATATAACCTTCTTTGGAGCAAATATGAACATTTTTCCCGTGGAAGTATAAAGTATTATGTTTAACATGAATTGAATACAGCCCTATTTTTCCTACATTTCTTTCATCTGCAACAATGATCTTGAAATATAAAATGCATGTGCTCACTAGGGAACTGCAGAAAATTAATTCCCAGCAAATTTTGTCAATGACTGTCACTCACTTTCCCCCTTAAAGGATTGTTCTGTTGTTGCACAGACACATCATTAAGCATTGCTGTGAAAGGACATAGATAACACATTCCTATTTTGCAGGACTCAAGTCTAAGGGGAAATCAGGTCTTGCTTAGTATTGTCATAGTTGCATAATTGCCCTTAAAATCCAGCTGTGAGTCGTGTTCCTACACGCAGTTACATGTGACCCAAGTCTTTTCTGAGCCTAGTACATGAATACTCTTTCCTCTAGCTCATTTGCGTGACAGCTGCTCACAGGCTCGCCATTGGTCTACTTCCACTCATTCGCTTCACAGACACCTCTGTGTCTCTGATCAGACTAAATCGCTCCTAGATATAGTCTCCTTGAAGGCAGGAAGCCTATAGTTCATTTTGTATATCTCATGAAGTTGATATGTAAATACTATGTACTCAATAAATAATAATCAAATAAGTGAATGGCTCAACTGCACTAATAGTAGATGTTTTAATGCATTGCTTGATTCTTCTTACCCAGTGAAGTACGCTAAACATAAGACAAAGAACACAAAGTGTATCGTTTTGGCCTGCCATATGATAGTCAGTTAAGAATATTATTAGGAGATGAGAGGAGACACTCTTCTGATTATATAATTGTTTTATAATGATTACTCTGAGTTCCCTGATCCAGTTATTCTCACTTTGGCCATCAAGATGGGAGTTCAACTTCCATTCAATTCAAACTCTCCCAGATTGATCAGGCAAGAACAAAAAAAGTCGCAAGGGAAGTAAAGCCTCAGCTTTGAGTGACAGTCTTGGCTAGCAATGTCAGGAAATAAACTCTGACTGCCAAGGTTTCAAGGTACCCAAGAGAGAGTCTGTGGGGCAGATGGGACACTGTAGGAGGAAAGATGCCATTGTAAAGGAAGGGCACTTCACACCTAAGGAACAGACAGGCCAGGACTTTTCCCACCTTCACTATTTGTTCAGGTGAACACAGAGAATTTTTTTTAAAGATTTATTTATTTATTTATGATAGACAGAGAGAGAGAGGCGGAGACACAGGAGGAGAGAGAAGCAGGCTCCACGCCGGGCGCCTGACATGGAACTCGATCCCAGGACTCCAGGATTGTGCCCTGGGCCAAAGGCAGGCGCCAAACCGCTGAGCCACCCAGGGATCCCCGAACACAGAGAATTTTGTAGTCTTGTCAGTAAATACAGAGTTTCTAACCACCACAAAGAACACATTAAACTGTTTAGCTATTTCATTAAAAATAATGGATTGCATTCAATAATAGGCCCCAGAAAACAGCAGGGATTTTGATTTAATCTGAAAGGACTGTTATTATGGCTCTCACACAATTATTAATTGATTGACTAGTAAACAAAGTCCAGAATTACCATCATTATCCCCAAACACCTACTCTCTCATAACTACAAACCCAAATACTATTTGGTCAGTAAAATCTGCATAAGCATAGAAAATGCACTTTGGGAGTTGAGCCTCAAAATGTTCTAAGACTCTCAGCAACACGTTTTCTGGGAGATCAGATCTCACACATCTAACAAATTACTCAGGAGTGTTCTTTACCTTTCCCAGAATTCAAAATGGAATGAAAGTGGTAGAGGAAATCGGACAAAAAACTTTTGCTTCCTACCCCTACTCCACCCAACAAAAGAAACAAGTTTATTCACAAAAACAAAGGGGTGTAGTTTGGCACTACACTACCACTAATTTTTTTACATCAGGAAAGCTTAAAAAAATCCACCTAGACTTCACCATAATACTTGCCAACAACATACACACTTGGAGGCCCTGTTGATACATTAAGGCCCTGTATCTGCCTTAATGAATAGGAAAAGTGTCATAAATTCTGAGAGCCTCCTCTTCCTACTCCCATGTCTGTAACAAGAAAGGAAAAACCACCCGACACAGGAACTCCAGTCTGTGTCTGAACTCTTAAGGGCGGATCCATAGAGGAACATTGATCCCAGTTTGTGGCCGAGGGCAGCAGTAACTCACCTAACAATACTGCCAACAAGAGGAAAGCTGAACAGTTAATTACCAGGCTGGCTTCTGAACCTTAGGGGAATCTTAATAGACAGAACTAATTAAAATCGATACTCATATGGTAATCATGAAAAGGAAAAAAGAAGGGGGAAGCTCAACATATATTTTAAAATGGAGAACAATGAGCAATCTCCATTCTTCATTCCCCCCTTGCTATCTGGTTTAGCAGCAAATGTGAACCGATGGACAGTGTTTCCAGAAAGGTGTAAGCATAGATGGAAAAGACAGCATACATAAGAAACCCACCTAGCAGATTTCTTGAGCCTCAGGGAAGGGTGGTCAGAAATGGTCAGAGGTGGTCAGGGGCACTACATTTTATAAAGACAGAGACATGCTAATAGTAAATGTTCTGATGCTGAAAATGGCCAAACTTCTGGCTGTGTGACATTGAAAAATTTGTTCAATTTCTCTGGGAACCAGTTTTTTCATCTATAAAATAAGAGAAGAAAAAGAGATGGTCTCTGAGATCCCTCCTATTGGGTGACTCTGGAATACTATATCTCAGACATGCAGATGGGGGCCTAGAATATATGTTCAAAGAGAATGATCCAAATAATGGCCATCCCCTTTAATATTTCTTTTTTTTAAGATTTTATTTATTTATTCACAAGAGAGAGAGAGAGAGAAAGAGAGGCAGAGACACAGGCAAGGGAGAAGCAGGCTCCATGCAGGGAGCCTGACGTGGGACTTGATCTTGGGTCTCCAGGATCAGGCCCTGGGCTGAAGGTGGCGCTAAACTGCTGAGCCACCTGGGCTGCCCCGCTTTAATATTTCTTGTTCTGGTTTTCCTTGAAAACAGTGAAGTGTGTCACACTCTGTTCTCTGTTAACAGCTTTCCCAGCTTCATACTAGTGTGTGACCTTCAAGAGAAATGCAGAGTTTGGTTCTGTTTAAAAAAAAAAAAAAATCTTTGGCAAAATGATATATGGAAGCTTAAAACTGTGTCCCAAAACTTGATTATAACAGTGCACTCTGGTTTGTCTCTAGATTGTTGTAGCACTGTTCATTATAGGGTGGATCCTGGTAAAAGGCAAAGCTTCCCAATACAGCAAAAATTGTCCTCATACAAGACTCCAGGGTCTCTGAAATAACCTTTCATTCTTTTCCTTTTCAATTTAATAATAGGTACTAATGCCAGCCAAGAACAGCTCTACATGACCATGTAACAGGAGGATAAGAAATCATTTTGACACATAGTGGCTGTGAGCTGCAGAAGAGAGAGGAATTTTTTTTTACTGTATTATTTAGCTTTTAATTGTTTTTTTAATTAGTCATCCATATTCATGGTAAAACATTCAGATAACACTACAAAGTTAGTCTCTTATATGGTATCCAGAGATACAAGTGACGTGTATCTAGGACTCCTTCTCTTTTTAAAACACAAATGTTAGCATATTTTACCATTGCTGTATCTTCTTTTTTAGCTTAAGCTTAAATCTGAGATAGTGTGCCTTGTCATTACATGCCTCATTATTTTAAAGGCACATATTTAATTTTATGGATAGACATACTTTATATAATTGGTTCCGTATTGATGGGCATTTGTCTCTACTCTTGTGCTATTACAATCACTGCTGAAGTAAATATCTCGGGACGTAATGCTCTGTATATGCACGAATATATCTGTGGGAGAGATCAGAAAGATGGCATTGCCAGGCCAGAGTTATATGCATGTGTGATGTTGAAAGATATGGAAAATTGACTCTGAGAAGATTATGCATTTACATTCTCATAACTATAGAGGAGAGCCCTGTTTTTCCCATCTCTGTCAATAAAGTATATTCTCAAACAGTTATATTTTACCTATGTGAGGGATGAAACAATGTTTTGTGTTATTTTGAAATCCACTTAGTATGAGGAGTGTTACCCATCTTGTCATGAGCCTAACATCTTGGAGCTAACAGTGATGACCGGAAGAGTGTGTCTTGCAGACCTGCAACTAAAGGGTTTGAAAGAAAGTAAGGATCCCAGCTGCCACCTTCTGCTCCCAGCCAACAACCAAGCAAAACAGGGACCCTTGGCAGGCCCATTCCATGTGACATCTCCGAGGGTGGCTTTGGCCAAGGACTCTCAATGCTGCAGAGGTTTCCTTAGATGGTATGGTGGCTTAGGACACTTTTGCCCAAACTTTCTTTCATTTAACATCAGATTCATATCATGGTCTAAGAACTGGCCTAGCCTCTCCCAGCTCCTTCCTCATTTCCTCTCGAACCTATTTCCCCTTGTACATGTAATCCTGCATCCATGTCCCAGAGGATCCGGCCTAACACATTAACTGTTCATACTCTGCATGTCATGTTATTATCCTGTTGGATTTTCCTTTATTGATTTATAGCTGTTCAAAGTCACTGCAAACAACACTTTTACCAAATGTTTTGCCACTATATAGTATGGATCACAGCCTTCTGACAAGTATTTTTTATTGCTCAGCAGTGAGGCCAATGCCACCTATTTCATAGTTCTGTTATACCAGCTTCCTCTTTCTAGGTCCTAATTTCTATTAGATGGGATGTTATGTTATGCTATGGGAACAAAATCTCAATGCCTTAGCAAAGGTTTTCTTCCTGGCTCACATGACAGGTCCAATGCAGGGTGACAGAGGGACTCTGCTCATGGCTGTCACTCAGGTATCAAGCTGACAGAGCTTCATCTGAGCAGGCACCTCTATGAGTAGAGTAGACAGAAGGAAATGTGGACAACCACATTCTTTACGTCTCTGCCTGTTAGTGGCACATACCATACCCAGCCATGTTATACTAGCCAGGCAAGCCAGGAGGCCATGATTAACATCAGAAACAGAGAAACATAATTATCCATTTCCACAGGCAAGGAGAGCTGGACATACTCCATTCACAGTACTCTGATACAATTATCGTCTACTTAATTGTAGATTTCTAGGAATCTAGAAATTCCTAGAATTTCTTATTCTTATTCCCTTCCCCAACTTACTTTTCTTCATCCTTATCCCACAGACAACTCTCTCTTCCAAGGCTTCACTGCAAAAAGTCTTGAGTTGACTTTAACATAACCTTCAACATCCCTTTCTATGCCAGCCCCAACTTGGCTTTTCTTAAACCAGTCACCAATATGAACAGCCTCGCAATTATCTCAGGCAAACCAAAGTAAGAAGTTTCTGAAGTTCATGTGGATAGGCTGGAATTTCACTTAAAGGAAACCTGGAGTTTGGCTGTTTGGTCACATTGCTGGAAAGAGAGGATGTTCCACTCTACTGTATGAGCCGAGAGTGAGAGGACTTCCCACTTGCACAGAACCTGTTCTGAGCCGAGAGTGAGAGGGCTTCCCACTTGCACAGAACCTATGTTCTGAACCTATGTTCTGAACCCACATGCAAATCCAGGTTGTCAGGGCTATCCTGCCAAATCAAAGCCATGATTTAAGACACATTTAAGGACAAATGCAGAAATTTGCACAAGTGGATACCTCAGTGGGCCAATTGCAAGTCACAAAAGTGCTTTTAGCTATCACTTTCAGCCAAAGGCAGTTAGGGCTCAAGATAAACTAAGCAAGTTTGGCAGAAATGCTATTGCATTCAATAAGACATCACTATTCCAGGTGGTCTGCTTGATGCAATGATCAGAAATGCCCCACTTAACTCTGGAAAAAGTGATTTTTATTAAACTTTTAAAAAGTTTATCCAAAGAAATCCTATTACTTAAAGCACTACCTTTAGATCCACAGGGACTTGGAAACTTTGCAATTATATTCATTTGAATTCAGTGAGAGATGAACCTCTGCAGCCCGTGCTGTACATTCCATATGGTAGTCTGCAAGGCAATGTAACAATGCCAGTGTTTCAGGCCTTTTAGAGCAAGGACAAAACCGATTGCCAAGACAAATAACTCAGGTACTAGTCTTAAGAGTTCTATAAAGTGGTGCTGAGATTTTTAGAAATGGAACTTCTGTAAGACAGGACTTCCACAACCACAAAGTATATTATTAGTTGGACTGGATGGCGGATAGATTCCAAGTTAATCTTCTGTGACTCAGATATCCACCTGAGCACCCAACACCCACAGATATAACATTTCCATCAATCCTACCTCAGATTGTGTCATAAATACGTCAAAGTTGAAGAATTTTATAATGTGTTTCAGTTAGTCAAAATAAACTCTTTATTTAAGGGCTTTCTACAATACCTTCTAAGCACTCTCTTCAAAACTACAAAACATCACTATCATGACAACTCTCCTTCACACTCCTCCCCATCACCTCCACCCCCACCACACCACTGAACGAATTTAATATTAAACCTGCAAACTACCCGGGCCTTACTCAAGCAAGTTCTGAGTTTTATAATCATCCTCCTTGATTCCCCCACTTCTGGGCTGCCAGCCAGAATGTGAACAAGAAATGTGAAGGGTCATTTCCTGAGGTGAATGCTAAAAGTTTTTCAAAGTGATCGTGGGTGGCTTGGCCTGCCTCAGCTTCAAAACCACTTTTTCCTGTTTTCATGCTTAATTTTGTGTGTCACTGAGCAGCGTGTAGGAGAAGTGAAGTTCTTTCAGCTGTGCTGAATGCAGCCTGTTACTCCCAGCTCTCTTCCAGTCCTCTCTCTGTGGGTCCAGCTCTGCTTCAGACAATGCCCTTCACTTGCCAGAATTAACTGCCGCCATATTCAAAAATTCTAGTCCTTCCTTCTCGTAGCAGCCCTGCACACTGAGAATTCCGGTCCATAGAAATGGACCCTCCCAGGTACTAAAAGACTAGCCCTTATCTCTATTACCTTCAGTAAAACTTTTAAAATAAAATATTTAATTAAATAACCCTTTAAATCTTTTCCGCATTTCTTTCATGAAATCAACTCATTTTCTCTAGATTTGTCTGGAAACACAATCATGTCATCCGGTATTTCATTTCTATAAACTCTTACTCCCACTATATAGACATAAATTTTCATTAGACGCATTTGAGACAGAAAACTAAAGATATATGGTTTTTTTCTTAGGTATTTTGTCTATTATTTGGATATTCTGCAATCAGAAAGGGAAAGAATACATGGTTTTGGCACCAAATTTCGTATATTCGGTACTGCTGTAAGTGTGGCAAAAGGAACATAAAAAAATGAGGGGAGGCACCTGGGAGGCTCAGTAGTTTAAGCATCTCTCTTTGGCTCAGGTCATAGTCTCGGGGTCCTGGGATTGAGCCCATATTGGGCTCCCTGCTCAGTGGGGAGACTATTTCTCCCTCTCCATCTGTTGTTCCCACTGCTTGTGGTCTCTCTCTCTCTCTCAAATAAATAAAATCTCTAAAACAGAAAGAAAAAAAAAAAGAAAAATGGGAAGACAGACGAAGAGATACTTTTGCTACTCAATAACCTTTTCAACTAAAAAAGAAAGTAAAAATAATAAAAACCTCAATATTGTCTACTAAAATTTATTTTAACCAGTATTCTTAGCCTCTATATAAAGACATTCAATTTTTTTTAAAAAAAAACTTTTTTTAAGATTTTATTTATTTATTCATGAGAGACAGAGAGGCAAAGATATAGGCAGTGGGAGAAGCAGGTCCCATGCCGGGAGCCTGACGCAGGACTTGATCCCGAGACTCCAGGATCACGCCCTGGGCCGAAGGCAGGCGTTAAACCGCTGAGCCACCCAGGGATCCCCTACAGACACCCAATTAAAACATGATGTAAAGAAAGACAAATATCTGGACTGTTATTGCTATCCTTATTAAGTCTAAAAAGCTAGAAACAAATTCTGTTTCTCACCTTGGGTTCCTACTCCAGGCATGGACAGACTCCTCTTTTAATTTCCCCTGAATTCTTAACTTGAGATCTGAATGTTCCCATTGTCCAGGGTTCTACTGCCTCTCAGAAGCCCTTACAAATTATTTTCATAATGTGAAGTCATCCTTCTCCCCAACTGGATTGTTTTTATTTTGAAAAGAGATACAGCTAATTTAAATCGAGTCCTAAGTAAGGCATTGAACTGCCTTCCTAGGGATAAGAGCTTAGGTGCTAGGAACCCCACCCGAGCCGTGGGACTCATGGTTACCAGAGTGTGCATGGGCAATAAGTGGCACATCCTCCATGGTAGCCATTCGGGGAAGAATTTAGTGAGCCTACACCCAAGCGCTGGAGACAGTGCTATTCACATAATATTGTGCCCTTAATAGCATTCCCATCAATGTCAAGCTGCCCATTCTTTCTGTGGATGCTGTGCTGACACCAGATAGTATTCTCTCATCACCATTTAGGTGAAATCTCACGGTCACCATTTTTATAAGAAAAGGAAAGTCATTCCCATTTCTTGTCATCTGTTATGTGTAGCCAGAGCTGATTCTTTCTCTGGTTGAGAATGAGTAGGTCCTTACCACCATAAACAAACAATTAGATACACGACTGTTTTCTGTAAGAGTCTGGAATTGTTATCGATGGCATTGGCATTCCAAAGCTTAACCCTTAAAGACGGTGAGCCATGGATTGGAAGTCTCTAAACTGACACGATGATCTCAGCCCCAAAGAGGAACTCTCTGAGCCCTTCCCATTAACTCTCAGATGTGACTGGGAATATTTCTTCCCTACTCCCGACATTTCCCTTCTGTGGAGGATGCTAATCAGCAAATCACCTGATCATTTGCTGGCCCAGACTCACACTACTCCTAAAGACTGCTAAATTTGGGGTGCATAAGAGACATGTTCACCCATTCTTCTTTGGTAGATGGGCTTTATCTGAGGAAAGCACACATTTTCCTCTACTCCTCCATGGCATAAATTGTGCAGAGCCTCTTCCTGCAGGGAGAAGATTGCCTCACTCTGATGCTGACTTGAAGTGAATGCTTAAATCTGCCTAATTTGGGTGTTCGATATTAACATAATCATTTAGGTAACAGACTTTAAAACGTATCTGATATATTTTCTGGTATTTTCTTTTTCCCAACATGTCTAAAAGATAGAAAATAAAGAGGGTTTGTTTTATTTTCAATAAGGGGCACAAACTTATGTATATAACATATCATCAGGACTTTAAAAAAAATATGCATGTATCAATAGGCTTGGAGCCTTGACAGATGCCTGGAAATAAATATGCATTGTTTTATTCTAATGACTAGAAGCATTCACCTGAAGGAAATTCTCTATACATTCTAGACTATATTATAGACAAAATTCACCATTAGTATATTGAAAAATCAATAATACCAGACAGATGATCCACATTTTAACCATAGTTCATTACAGAAAACCAGTATGCAAAAGAACCAACTTAACACAGATTGGACTTTCCCAGAGATACAATGTTAGTTCTAGAAGTTGTAATCCTACCTTGAAGACAATATCAGATATATCAGAGATCTGGTCACCTAAATCTATTCAAACACTAATTTTTTAAGATGCAAGGTAGAATTATCTTTTCTAGGACCTTCACTGTGTTCCATAAGTCAAAATGAGCCAAGATTTTTTTTTTCTCAGCGCCTTCCCAAGAGAGCTATCCTCCTTTCTCCCTGCTAGCATCACACCTGCCTTCCTGGTTGCTCAAATTGTAATTTCTCAACTTCCCACCATCTGGAGAGTGACAGGCAATGGAGAAGTTGTTAGTTGTCTAACTCTCTACTATAGTGGAATTGCTTCAAATTCCACTTTTTAAGTACCATCATCTAACCTTAGAGTCATGGTTCCCAAATTATGTATCAAGGCACTCTGGGACACTACAGTGATGTCAGATATTGTGTATTTTTGAGGAAAACATTATTTTATATCTTTCAGACATAGCACAAAATCCTAGCTTGACATAGTTCATACTTTTGATATTAGATCACACTATATTGCTTTTGACAAGGGCCACATCTTTGCAAAGCTAAGTGTTGGGTAGTTGCTATGATAAAAAGCAAGTATATCATGAAAATCAACATGGAACAGGAAGTAAAGGTAGTTCGGTCTGATTCCAAAGTTCAAGAGACTGGGAATTGCTGAACAGATACATGTATCCCATTAGCAAGTAACTGTGGGTTTTAAATTTTTTTTAAATTTTTTAATGGCTATTAAGTTGCTGAGTATGAATATGGGTCATTTGGACCCAACTACTTAGGGTAAGAAAATGAAAGAGACTTCAACCTCATCAAAAAAAATCCCTCTACAGATATTTTATCTCCTGTTTTTATTTTTAAAAAGTACTATGACAATGTGAAAAATCTAGAAAGTATTATATATCAAATGATATATTAATTAATATACTAAAACCAATGCCCCAAAAAAGTGCTTTTCAAATTCATAGAAATTGTATCCCCATATAAGAGAAAGTAATTAGATTCGTTCTCCATTTTATGAGCCTGAGGAAGAAATAAACCAATGAGAGGTAGTCACTTTTAATGCTCTCGAGAAGAGAAATCAACAAGAGAATGGTTCAACTCCGCTACACAGAAGCTGGGAGGGTCATAGTTGCTAACTGCTGGCATGATATCTATCCCCTGAGATGGGTCTCTAGTCCTTGGTTTTCTTCAAGGTCACAGTTATATGTGCTACTTACACAGCTATCACCAAGGTCCACAAGGAGTGATGAATATTTCTTTACTCCATGCCACATTCCTCCCTAAAGAAAGTAGGCCTGAATTTGTGAAAGATTACATCCTGGAGCCAAGCACTGGGGACCAAAAAGCTAAGAAACTTATTTCTGCCAACTCTTCCTGTATTTTTCCTTTTGTCCAGGTACTCAGTGCATAGCTTTCTATTTTTTAAGTTCTCGGGGTTAAGGAAATCAAAGACCCTATGGAAATCAGAGAGAAGCTGTAAATTACTGTTTGGTCCACAAATAAACAAACAAAAATCATCCTGCAAATCTACCCAAGGCACAAAGATTTCTAAATCTCTGCCTCTTGTCACCAGAAGGTAAGACCTTAATCACATTCTCCAGCAGTCACCATCCTGTTTCTATTCTCCAGACTCTTGTTTCTCCTTCCTTAACCAGCTTGTTTTGCCTGTCCCCCAAAGGCTGCTCTCCTTTTATTAGCCTTCATCCTTGTCAATCTACAAATCAGAGCCCTACATCACAACTTTGCTTCCAAAATTTAGCCTTGATCTTCTGTAAGTATTCAAAATCATCAGATTGAGTTCTAAGACACAAGATATTCATAACTATTAGAAATTTTTATCACCTTATAAGCCAAGCTCTCAATTCTTCAAGATGAAAGAAATGAGTAACATGAAATGACTTGCCTAGGTTCACAAGGATTTAGGGAGATCTGTATAGAATCTACCTCTTCTGTCTTGGGCAAAGTATACATTTTTAAAAGTCTCTGAAATAAACACAAATATACACAAAATATCAATGCAATGTGGGGATCATTAATCGCTGTCCCAGCGATTAAATCGCTCTGGGTTTGTTTTTTTTTTTTAAGTTTAAATGTTGATTTTATTTTTTTATTTTGTGTGTGTGTGTGTGTGTGTGTGGATATGTTTTCTTTTTCTTTTTTTTTTTTACAAATTTATTTTTTATTGGTGTTCAATTTGCCAACATACAGAATAACACCCAGTGCTCATCCCATCAAGTGCCCCCCTCAGTGCCCATCACCCAGTCACCCCCACCACCCACCCACCTCCCCTTCCACCACCCCTAGTTCGTTTCCCAGAGTTAGGAGCCTTTCATGTTCTGTCTCCCTTTCTGATCTTTCCCACTCATTTTTTCTCCTTTCCCCTTTATTCCCTTTCACTATTTTTTATATTCCCCAAATGAATGAGACCATATAACGTTTGTCCTTCTCCGATTGACTTATTTCACTCAGCATAATACCCTCCAGTTCCATCCACGTCGATGCAAATGGTGGGCATTTATCGTTTCTAATGGCTGAGTAAATTTCCATTGTATACACAGACCACATCTTCTTTATCCATTCATCTTTCGATGGACACCGAGGCTCCTTCCACAGCTTGGCTATTGTGGACATTGCTGCTATAAACATCGGGGTGCAGGTGTCCCGGCGTTTCATTGTATCTGTATCTTTGGGGTAAATCCCAAGCAGTGCAATTGCTGGGTCTAGGGCAGATCTATTTTTAACTCTTTGAGGAACCTCCACACAGTTTTCCAGAGTGGCTGCACCAGTTCACATTCCCACCAACAGTGCAGGAGGGTTCCCCTTTCTCCACATCCTCTCCAACATTTGTGGTTTCCGTTTTGTTAATTTTCCCCATTCTCACTGGTGTGAGGTGGTGTCTCATTGTGGTTTTGATTTGTATTTCCCTGATGGCAAGTGATGCAGAGCATTTCCTCATGTGCTTGTTGGCCATGTTTATGTCTTTCTCTGTGAGATTTCTGTTCATGTCGTTTGCCCATTTCATGATTAGATTGTTTGTTTCTTTGCTGTTGAGTTTAATAAGTTCTTTATAGATCTTGGAAACTAGCCCTTTATCTGATAGGTCATTTGCAAATATCTTCTCCCATTCTGTAGGCTGTCTTTGAGTTTTGTTGACGGTATCTACCAAGGAAATACAAACGATTTTAAAAACATATTATGAACAGTTATACGCCAATAAATTAGGCAATCTAGAAGAAATGGATGCATTTCTGGAAAGCCACAAACTACCAAAACTGGAACTGGAAAAAAAAAAGAAAACCTGAACAGGCCAATAACCAGGAGGAAATTGAAGCAGTCATCAAAAACCTCTCAAGACACAAAAGTCCAGGGCCAGATGGCTTCCCAGGGGAATTCTATCAAACGTTTAAAGAAGAAACCATACTTATTCTACTAAAGCTGTTTGGAAAGATAGAAAGAGATGGAGTACTTCCAAACTCGTTCTATGAGGCCAGCATCACCTTAATTCCAAAACCAGACAAAGACACCAACAAAAAGGAGAATTATAGACCAATATCCCTGATGAACATGGATGCAAAAATTCTCAACAAGATACTAGCCAATAGGATACAACAATACATTAAGAAGATTATTCACCATGACCAAGTAGGATTTATCCCTGGGATGCAAGGCTGGTTCAACACTCGTAAAACAACCAATGTGATTCATCATATCAGCAAGAGAAAAATACAAGAACCATATGATACTCTCAATAGATGCAGAGAAAGCATTTGACAAAAGACAGCATCCATTCCTGATCAAAACTCTTCAGAGTGTAGGGATAGAGGGAACATTCCTCAACATCTTAAAAGCCATCTACAAAAAGCCCTCAGCAATATTATTCTCAATGGGGAAGCACTGGGAGCCTTTCCCCGAAGATCAGGAACAAGACAGGGATGTCCACTCTCACCACTGCTATTCAACATAGTACTAGAAGTCCTAGCCTTAGCAATCAGGAAACAAAAAGAAAAAAAGGCATTCAAATTGGCAAAGAAGAAGTCAAACTCTCCCTCTTCGCCGATGACATGATACTCTACATGGAAAACCCAAAAGCCTCCACCCCAAGATTGCTAGAACTCATACAGCAATTAGGTAGCGTGGCAGGATACAAAATCAATGCCCAGAAGTCAGTGGCATTTCTATACACTGAGACTGAAGAAAGAGAAATGAAGGAGTCAATCCCATTTACAATTGCACCCAAAAGCATAAGATACCTAGGAATAAACCTAACCAAAGAGGTAAAGGATCTATACCCTAAAAACTATAGAACTCTTCTGAAAGAAATGAGGAAGACACAAAGAGATGGAAAAATATTCCATGCTCATGGATTGGAAGAATTAATATTGTGAAAATGTCCATGCTACCCAGGGCAATTTATACGTTTAATGCAATCCCCATCAAAATACCACGGACTTTCTTCAGAGAGCTGGAACAAATTATTTTAAGATTTGTGTGGAATCAGCAAAGACCCCGAATAGCCAGGGGAATTTTAAAAAAGAAAACCATATCTGGGGGCATCACAATGCCAGATTTCAGGTCGTACTACAAAGCTGTGGTCATCAAGACAGTGTGGTACTGGCACAAAAACAGACACAGATCTATGGAACAGAATAGAGAATCCACAAGTGGACCCTGAACTTTATGGTCAACTAATATTCGACAAAGGAGGAAAGACTATCCACTGGAAAAAAGACAGTCTCTTCAATAAATGGTGCTGGGAAAATTGGACATCCACACGCAGAAGAATGAAACTAGACCACTCTCTTGCACCATACACAAAGATAAACTCAAAATGGATGAAAGATCTTAATGTGAGACAAGATTCCATCAAAATCCTAGAGAAGAACACAGGCAACACCCTTTTTAAACTCGGCCACAGTAACTTCTTGCAAGATTCATCCATGAAGGCAAGAGAAACAAAAGCAAAAATGAACTATTGGGACTTCATCAAGATAAGAAGCTTTTGCAAAGCAAAAGATACCAGCTCTGGGTTTTAAGTGGCTTCACAGCAGCCCTACAATAGCACAGCCTACCTCTTTGAGTGATGGCGGCCACACTACGTTTTCTGATCTCAGGTGTGCTGGAGTGTTGTGAGAAGAGGAAGGATGTACACATGGAATAGGGCAGTCTCTGTACTAAGCAGGTACCTCTCCTGGTGGAAGGATTGCCCTAGATTCTAAATGAAATCTTCTAGAGATGTCCATGTACAGAAGAGCAGATCTAGTCCTTGTGTGCAAACGTGGGCACTGTGCCCTCTAGTGACAGCCGTCTAATCTGCAGTACAAGATGAGTTGGAACAGGGAACCTACTAGGATGTTCCTTCCTTTCAGCCTTCCTTATCTTTCCGTCAGGAATCTTTTACAAAAGCGCCTATGATCTCATGGACCTGGAAACACCAATCAGCAGCGTCTTCTCAGTTGCTGAGAAACTGTACCCAAGACCATCCTCCTACCAAGACTCACCATCTCTCATGCCAACTTAGGGATTCTTTTAGGTTTAGGGAAAAATCTTCTCTGTTATGTTTATCTCAGTTTTTCTATGCCTTTTTATTCCTTTTATTCTTTATTTCTTGACATATACTAAAAGATTACTTGTGAGGTACCTAGAAAAGAACCTGACACAGAGTAAGCACCCAACAAGGGTGAGCTGCACTGTTCTCTTTTTAGGCTTTCATAATAGGCTTACTTAAAAGCACATTATTCCAAGATCTTAAGTCAAAGATGTTGAGATTTGATTATTAGTCAAAAGCTATTCTTAGTCATTAGCTTTGGACTAATACTGATATGTGATGTTACGTGAACATTTACTATATGTATGCACTGTTCTAATTGCTTTATATAGTAACTAGTGTAATTCCTACATCTGTAGAAGTTGGTACCACTTTTATTCCCCTTTTATAGATTACGAAGCTGTGACACACAAAAATTATATAATTTTTCCAAGGCCATGCAGCTAGTAAGTACTGGAACTAGGACTGGAATCTATGCAGTCTGTCTCTAGAGCTCACACTCTTAATTATTACACTAAACAAACTTTCCAAATTCCTTTTTACCTGAAGCCAGAAAGAACTTATACTTGAGACCCACTTAGGAAAACAAAGAATGGAAACAACAGCAAAATGGTTAAGCTCCATTTTTAAGGGATATTCTTTATTTTCTTAAGATGCTATTTATGTATTTGAGAGAGAGAGACAGAGATAGCAACAGAGATAGCGAGAGAGAGAACACTAGTGGGGAAGAGAAGGAGAAGCAGGCTGCCCACTGAGTGGGGAGCCTGACATAGGGCTCAGTCCCAGGATCCTGAGATCATGATACCAACTAAAGGTAGATGCTTAACAGACTGAGCCACCCAGGCACCCCTTAAAAGGATATTTTTATTAATGCTGACACATTATTTATATGAGGGGATCCAAAGTATTATAACATATAAAAAATACAATTCCACTCTATCCTAATTTTGACAATTCTAAATATAAATTCCTAGTTATAATAAACATTAATCCAACAGTTAATTAACAGTCATTTTTCCTGCCTTCTTCGAATTCATACAGTATTATAGAGTTCATATGTTTACAGTATTTTAAACACATATTAATTATTGACAAAAATTTACTTCTACATAAAATAATAGATTGCTGTATGTGGTTTTCTCAAACCCTTTAATTTTTTCAGTTTACCTAATAGAAAAGTTAGATGTGAAATCATTTCCCAATTAGCATATTTGTCACAGATATGCTTAAATGATACAATCCAGTACCTAGAGTCATTGCTTTGAGAAAAATACTGATTTTAACTGTAAATGCTTAGAATTAGGAACATTAATAAGGGTTTAAATGTATTCATTTAACTCTGTCATGATCTGATTAACCATAGCTTTAAAAAATACTTAATCATATATATTTTAATTCATGACAACTAATTCTCCTACTAGACTTACAGACATGGGCATAAACAAAAATGTCTGCCAGCTTGGGGGCATTGAGGTGGTGCAGTCGGTTAACTGTCTGTCTCTTGGTTTTTGCTCAGGTCATGATCCTGGGGTCCTGGGATTGAACCCCATGTCAGGCTCCATGCTCAGGGTGGGGTCTACTTAACTCTCTCTCTCTTTCCCTCTGCCTCTCCACCCTTCTCTCTCTCTCTCAAATAAATAAACTTTTTAAAAAATGTCTGCCAGCTTGGACAGGCATAGACTACCTCCATGCACATTTCCTACTGCCAAGTTGTCAAAATATGGTCCATCCAGGGTTCAAACACATGCATGTGCATCAAGTGGCAATGCCACCTGGCATTAAGATCATGCATCTCAGTTCTTTCACTTTTGCCAATGACTCAAGTTTGCTTCTTCTTAATGGCCCCAAACCCAAACCCCCCAACCCCGTCCTCATCTGCTCTCTCTCTGCTCAGACACTGACAGTTTCTACATGTATGACTGCAAAGGCCACCTAGCTTCCCTGTCCAGTCTTACCCCAATTGACACATATACAGAGTGATATCCCTTTTTATTGAAAATATTATGTAACTAGTACCTGCATTGTATTGAAAAAAATACTTTTGCAGCAGAGAAAATATATAAAGAAAAGTGAGTTTCCACTTGCCACATACCTCAGCCTACTTCCTAGAGGATGTTTTTACTGTATCTATCCCATACATGTTTTCTTTCTCTTTTAGCCTATCTGCAAACACACATGTGAGTTCACCTTTCTAGTCTTAGCCACTCCCACCATGGAGGGGAGGACTGATCCAATGAGTGCATGTCTGACAGCCAGATGGCCATTCCTTCAAGATGAGCCTATAGTGCCATTCATCACTGTTCAACAATCTTATAGATTTCATCTCAGGCATGGGATATCTTCAACTGAACTGACAAGAATGGGCTTTTTCCAGAGGAAGCAATCTCTCAGCTTTCACAAGAGAGCATGTAAATCTGGGAAGTGTTTTTTTTCCTAGAGAGATGATGTGTTTAGTAGTTAGGTATGCAGGTCCTGGAGCCAGAGCTGAGGATCAAGTCCTGGCTGTATCACTCATAAGATGTATGATCTTCAACAGGTCACTTAACCTCTCTGTGCCTTGGTTTCTTATTTGTAAAATAGGAATGATAGTGATAATATCCACTTCACAGAGTTGATATGACGACTGAAGGAATTAATATTTATATTGTGTTCATAATAGTGCCTGGTACATACTAAGTATTATTAAAATGCCTATTAAATGAATTTTAAAATAGTTGATGACACTAATTATAGAAACACATACCCTGACTCAGTGTGTTTCCCATTCAGCTCCACTTTGTTTCTCCTCCATATCTTATCTCTGTGAGTATTGAAACTATATGCAGAAATCACAACATACCAAGTGAATCATTTCATTCTACGAGTAGAATTTTAGTTTAAATCTGCAGTATTTGGATTTCAAATTAAGTGTATGATCAAGCATTAATGGTGTGATGGTGGTTAACTTTAAAATAGGAAATATTCTTACAAAGAAATTTTCATTCCTTTTGAGGCAGCGAGAAATTATTTATTATGTATTAAATTTTTGCTCTGCAAAGCAATAGCAGATTGATGAGCTGTTGGGGCCTGAATTATTCTCCAGGCTGAAAGATGCCTTTTGGTCGTATTCATCGTAGCCCAGGACTAAAGTAGACACAGTAGAGCCTTGCTTCTGATGATCCCCTGCCCAACCCAGCCCAGTCCAGCCCACACCAACTTGCACTGGGTGAAAAGCAAAGCCTTTCCCTGCAGGGTTGGTTAAACCGAAGGTTCCCTGCCCAGATTGTCTTCATCCAACAAGTTTCCTTGTTTACATGGATGTAAGAGTTTGAATCAAATATTAGGTTGAAGTTTAAAATGCCATTTTAAACCAAATAACCCACTTCTCATCCTGAAAAATACTTGTATAATGGATGTTCCTCTTAGGAATAGAGTTCCACACCATTGACCTCACTGGCTTCCTGGTCTTTCTCTTCCTCCTCATCTTCTCCTCCATCTGACTGTCTTAGATGGTCCCACACAAAGAGAGATTGCCAGGACCCCACACCCCTTTAAAATAAATTACTATTCCAAACAACTGTTAAATATTGGCTTTAAAAACTGGAGCTTGGATACTTTCTGACTGGTTATTAACTATTTTTACAGAAGGATGATACTCTTTCATTTTCATTTATCCAGCACTAAATGGGACTCCTAAACAGGAATAGAGTCTACATTCTGCTAGAGGGAACAGGTAAGACACGTGATTCACAGTTATGATTAAATCAAATGATGAAGTCAAATGAAATCCTACTGGAAAAAAACAGAAGAGAATCTACCTTAAAGCAGGGGTTTTCAGCCTTCGCCATTACACTTTAGTGTAATCTCCCAGGAAGCTCTGAAAATTCCCAATCCCACCTCAGATCAACTAAAGAATGTCTGGAAGGTAGGATCAGGCACCAGTTTTTAAAGTTCCCCAAATGACTCTAAAAGCACAGCTAAAATTGAGAATCAATTGCGTTACTCTTCCAGAAAAAAAAAAAAAAAAATCCACTATAGAGCTACAAACACCTAAGAGCAATTTGGTTCCTTTTTGATTAAATTATTGTTATTACTGGTTGTATGACCTCAAGGAAGCAATTTAACCTCTCTATGCTTCAATTCCCTCATTTGTAAAATGGGCATATTATCTTTCTGTGACTACTGTATTAAATAAGATTATGCATGTCGAGTGCTAACCACAGTAATTTACACCTAGAATTTGTCACATGTTAGCTGGTAGCTCTTGCTACCTCTGTCATTGTCATTGTCCCTACTACTTGGTCTGTTGCAGAGGCCTGGAATCTCCTTGGTGCCTCATACAGACCACCACACGAACTCTGTACCAGCACTCTGCGTGGGCTTTTAACAACCTGCAGATTTACCTTAAGATTTCTTCCTGTTGCTTATACCCACCCTGCACTATTTTTTCTGGTCCACACACTCCCTTCCCACTTTGAAGCAAAACAATTGCCAACCTCTGTATCAAAGACACAGGAAAGTACAAGGTTCCCCTGGGGCCATGAGACTCTATCCTTCCAGATCTGGCTTGCTACCTTTCCCAGCTCATTCTGGGATCCTCTTCCTGATTAACGCCTCATCACCAGTGAACCTAGCTCTTTCCTCATAAACTGAGCAAGCTTCTACTTTTCCTTCCTGACCTCTGATGCAATCTCAGGGGGGAAAAAATACTTTTTTTTCCCCAGTATGCAATTTGGATGCATGTGTGTGTGTGTGTGTGTGTGTATAAAATAATGGATGCATTATTTCCACACAACTTCCAAATTACTCGTCTTCAAAATAGAGATAATGTCTACAATTATCAGACCTTTATTTAGAACATATCATCATGTGTGGCAGAGGTATAATACCACCACACTCAAAAATCTCTCTCTGTGACAGAATTATGATGGCGTGTTTATCTCTGGTGATATCAGATCTAAGAAAATGATGTTCCTAAAACTGATATAGGCTGATAAACACTGAAGCTTGCTGCAGTGTAGTTGTACATAGCTGCTTTTGTGTGATAGAATCAGTCGTATGTCTGAAGACTCTCAGGCATGTGTTCAGAGTCCTCACCAGCATTACTTAGAATGAATTACAGCCAGCAGCCACCTATGTGATAGATTATTAATATTCATTTTCATTTCAAATCACTTCTCTTGGTTTCACATATAAGGGCTGAGATCCACTGTGGTTAGCAGAGTGGAGGAAGCAAATAACCAGTATGTCAAATTGATGTACTGCCAATAGTAAGCACACAGTCCCTACCACCACTGTGGAAGCCCAACCTTGGATGCCTGGCAGACAATTATAAGCATCTATTACTAAATCATGAGTTGCTAAAGCCTACCATTGCTTTCAAATTTGTAAAGATAACAAAAAATATGATAGAACCACACCAGTGGATATTGACTTACATATCCACAAGAAAGCACTGACCACTTGCAAACAGTTGATGTAGTCATAAGGGCCCCTGGATTCAGAAAATGTAGATGCATAAAAGTTTTTCTTCTCCTTCTTCCTCTTATTCTTTATCTTTCTATAACCCAGGACTGCTCCTCTCCTGAGATTAAGAATAGGCTGAGTGCTCAATGATCTAGCAATTTGACCCCAAACATATGACCTCTCACTCAAATGCTTGATACAGATTGGATTGGAAACACCAAAAGAACTGGTAACCAAGATCTTTACTCTAGTTCACAGATACAAGAAGACAGGCAAAAACAAAACAAACAAATGAAAACCAAATACAGTGAGAGCATAAATACATTTTTCAAATTTCAAAATATAGTCAACTGCAGTTGAGCATTAAAATTTGGCTCTTGAGGCACGTGAGTGGCTCAGTTGGTTAAGCGTCTTACTCTTGATTCAGCTCAGGTTGTGGTCTCAGGGTTCTGGGATTGAGCCCTGAATCAGGCTCCACATTCAACAGGAAGTCTGCTTGAGATTCTCTCTCTCTCTCTCTCTCTCTCTCTCTCTCTCTCCCTTAGCCCCTTCTCCGCTGTCTCACTCTCAAATAAATAAATAAATCTTTAAAAGAAAAGAAAAGAAAATTTGGCTCTTACAATAGCCATTTAAGTATTTGTCCCAAATCAAAAACAAAGTATGGCATTCTACACTCTACCAATTTTTATTTCACTTTAAATGATCATAAAATAAAGGACTTATCTTGAAAACCAACATGATAGATATAACAGCTACGGGAAGACAGCCACCAATGGTGGTGCATGTACTGGTGAGGGAAAAACGCAACCTATTTGAAACACACATTTCAGGACATTCTTTAACCACATTGATTTCTGTGGTTTGAAGGATACACTCTGGCAAAGAATAGTTGCCTCTAGGCACATATTACACAGTGAAATAGAAAGAGACAGTACCTGCCAAAAGAATTTATAATCCTCAGGAAGAAGATAAACATCCTGAATTCACACCTTATTAGTATGCATAAGTATACAATCCAATTGTGTAAAAAGGATTTAACATTCTGGGTACTGATGTTCCACTGAGTTAAGCATAGATGAGCACATATAGAGGAATTCATAACTTTCTACTAAAATATTTTATTTATATATTATCAGCAGGAAATGCACTACATCCCAGGGATTGAGTAAATATCCTAGCTCATCTTGACCTCAGGTGTCAGCGTATGCCCAAGCACAAGCAATAATCCTTGAGAAATGTGCTGATAGCTGGCTCCCATTGCTTAAAAATGGAATGCCCTCAAGGAAATATCCTGGGTCTAAACACATGGTGCTTCAGGATCCCCTAGGCATGTGCTTCTCTCCCTTTGGTTTCAGAGAGAATGTGTGGTACAGAGTTCCAAAATATTCTCTATGAATCCAGTGTAGGATACCATTAAGATATCTCTGATACATAAGCAAATGAGGGGAGAACAAGTAATTCCAATCACCAGAGGCACAGAGTTGGAGTAGCTCATGGAGATACCTGGGAGTACATTTCGGTATGCAACTCCACAGTCACTCCATTCAAGGAATTGGGAGTGCTTCTCACAGGTCACAGGGTAAATGCTGCTTGAGGGACTAAAACAGTGGAAACCCCAGGCCCCCAACCGAAGTTCCATTTCTGTGGTGGTATTATACCTCAGCCACACGTGGTGATATGTTCTAAACAGAGTTCTGTTTTATAGAGAGTTTTCAGGTAAGATTTCATGGAAGTCTGAGAACACTGGTCAACAATTTGACAGAACTCAAATTGCCTTTAAAAAAAAAGACTGTGTTTCCTCTACTTGTGGTCTTTCCTACTGGTTCAGGAAAAGTAAAGAAAAAAAGTAGAGACGTGTTCTGTGCAGATGCAAGTCACACACTGTGGTAAAGGGCTGAGCACTTTGAACCTGCATAATTGCAACTAACCATCCTAACAATGCTCTGCTGTGATTGTCAGTGTCTCAGTTTGCCAAAGTTCAGGGAAAACTGAGATCCAGAGAGGTGGAGGCGCTCCCTGAGCAAGAGCAAGCCAGAAAGCAGAAGAGCTTATGCAGAAAGCCAGGACTCTAAGCTCCAAGATCTGTGGCCATTGAGACTACATCTTGCCTTCCAAGAGGCACGACTCATGATAGCAAGGAGCTCTCTCAGAACACTGCACAATGGCAATCTGCTGAAATTAAAATGCGATCATTTGGGGTTAAATTATACACCATCTCGTTCCAGATTCTACTATAAACAGCTGCAGAAGCTAAAGATTTGACAACTTTCTCCCCATTAACTGCTTCTTCAATAGATCATTGAATAGACTGAATCAGGATTGTTTTATTTGAGCACGAGAATGGTCTCATTCAGAATAGCTGGCAGAATTTCAGGTGAATCCACAGGCAGCCTCCTCACAGTTCCTTTTCCACAGCCGCATGAAGTTGTCATTCCCCTTCCACAGGCTGGGCTTCCTTCTTCCCAGCATACCTGCAATCCTACAACCCTGCTTCAACCTGTGGAAGGGCAGGTGCAAGCACAGAGAGCCAAAAGGTCTGTGCCTTTTCCATTTGAAGTGAGGGCTCCAGAGTAACATAGTAGAATTCTGAGCTCAGATTTTTTTTTCAGGCAGTGTTTTTGTTGAAATCACTGTTTTCATATTTTGTGTTTGAGGGGATTCTGGGTCTACTCTGTTCTATTCCCCTTTTGCCCTGCAATCACAACTATATCCTCAAGCGCCGTCAAAAGTAGGACAACATACAACTCCCACTTGATCCATGTTCAAGAGGTACCTACCTTTTGAATATAAAAATTCTGCAGCTATGCCAAGTCTTTTTTTTTTTTTTTTTTGCTGTGCCAAGTGTTAAGGCCTTTATCCTACTTCTTGCTGCCATCTCTCGCCTTCCTCGCTCAATGGCACCCCAGGGGCCAAGTCCTCCACTCCGTGGCAGAGAAGCAAGACGAGAAAGAACAAAATGAAAATATATTGGGACAAAAGGGGAAGAAGAGAACAGAAGGGTGGTGTTTTAGGTGGTAAGAGGTCCCCCTCTGTGCATCAGATCAAAAGTGGAGGGAAGCAGAGAGTTTAGCAGTGATGAGTATTTGGGATGTAGGTAGTATCTGGGTACTATCAAGGTGAATAAATGCATCGAACATACAAATAAGGCAAGAACCATTCAGGGGAATTAGAATATGTACAACACCTACCCTGTGCCAAGCCTAGATATATCTGTCAAATCTGTCTAAACAACTCGGTACACAGTTATAAAACTAAGAAAGGTTTTCTCGCACATCCAAGGATCTCAACATCCTGAGAGTTTAATGAGCCCACTGCCTGACCCATTTACTTCTCTTACCTTCTAGGAGCCAGCCAGTCAGTGGGTTGAACTAACCCAAATGAGGTCTGAAATTACAAGTGGATTCTGATTATCGCTGTCATTCCTTTCTCCTATTTCCATAAATAATCGAGTTGACTCTACAGAGCCATTTTTTTTAAATAAATTGACATACTTAACTACACAGCTGGCACAGATTGTTACTCACCCCTGGTTACTATGACTAGCAAAACAGATCTATCATGGAGAATGTAAAAGTCTCCATATACCACTGTGACATTCTTAAATGGCCAAAGACTTGGGCTACGAAGGCACATCCAGCCATAAAGGCCACCTTCTTTTAGTAGCCAACAAGTTGGCCCTCTCAGGCATCTCTCAAAGCTGAGAAATTATTACATAAGGTACAATCTCATTGGGCATGCAGAGTAAATAACCTTGTTAAGAATGTAGTGTGAAGAAATGCTATTCAAATGGAGTCGAAGCTGGTGAACAAGGTAAGGGAAGGAGGTAGTCAAGTTTAAGGCCCTTAGGGGATGTAATTTATGGTGCTTTATTCACTTGGGCATGTCCAGTGTTAAGAGAGTTGTTTGCTTGGCACCGGGTAGGGACTGACAAAAGCATCCAGCGAGGAGACCTCTATGTAAGGATGCCAAAAATCCACCTCAGCAAACTAAGGGGATGATGACAAAGGGGACTTGCAGGGTCAGCTGGCTTGCTGACCACACTGTCACAAAGGCCAGGCTTAAGGCAGCTAAGAAAGGGCTTAATTATCTAGCCATTCTCATTTGAATTGGAGGTAGCCAGCGGGAGGACCACCAATTAGGTTAGTTAGGAGGTTATTCAGCGGAAGATCAGAAATAGAGGTGAGGCAGAACTCGCTAGGGGCAAAACATCAAAGGTCCTTTTGGCCATCAGGGGGTTCCCCTTCCTACTGGGGACCAGACCATTCCCATGACCTAACATTTCAGTAGGTCTTAATTTCTGGCACCAGTGAAATTCTGACCTTATGTCTCAGAGAAGAATGTCATAACCTATGATACCCAGGGAAATTTAATCAGTACAATTTTAAATATATTTTACTGAATATTGAGTTTTACTGCCAAATGCTATTTTATTACAATGCTCTTTTTAAGAAAGCCTCACGATAACAAAAGCATGTTTCTCTCACTGTGGCCATCTTAAGAGTTCACAGAAGGAACATCAGGGGCACCATCACTCACCAAGACATCTCAGGCTGGAAATATTCATCCTGGCTCCTCCTTCAGTTATGCTCCCAGAGAAACCCTTCTCCATCCTCTGAAAATACCCCTATTCCTTGACAGAAAAACCTGAATAACTAAGGATAATAGCACTATGCTACACTTAGAACCTTATTTCCTCATTTGCCCTTTGGTTGCAGGATATATTCATACTCACCTATGAGATTTCCCTAAGATATTTCAATCTCCTACTTCTGGCCATAAATAAGTGAGAAAAATTAATGACCTATTTGATATTATATATCTTTCTAGTAACTTTGAGAATTTCTTCTGTAAACACTTGAGTTTTAAGTAGTGAAGATTTATTTCTGCAGAATTTAATAATTACAAAAATACGATGTATTTAATTAAGGCTATACTTAGTCTTAACAAATAATATTAATCATTTAAAATTAATAATTGATAACTATTGGTAATGCTTTCAATTTTTCATATCTTAGAGCCAATGTCATGAATCTTGTTATTATAGTAACATACTCTGTTTTTAAAAAGTTCTAATTAAACTACACATATATACATATATATGTACATATATACATATATACATTCCTTTCTTTACTATGAGGGTTTTTTTTTTTTCTTTCAGCGTGGAATACATTTTAACTTCAGTGTTCGGATGCAGAAAAGAAAAATCCATGTTGCTTCAGTTAAGCTCACTGGTGAAAAGGGAAATGAAGAAGAATAAACTCCAGTAATT
The DNA here is from genome assembly GCF_011100685.1 of Canis lupus familiaris. NCBI lineage: Eukaryota > Metazoa > Chordata > Mammalia > Carnivora > Canidae > Canis > Canis lupus. The sequence goes on from NC_049232.1 coordinate 8,379,517, forward strand.
TTAACCCTTCATTAAAGCCCATCATTTTGGTATTTCTTGAGGTTGGGAGTAGGGGAAAGAGGTGGCTCTATCCTCTGCATTACAGTAGCTGCCTCTCCAAATGGAGAACAATCAGGTACAAAATGCAGCCTGATCCAGGACAATACTAACTCAGGATAATACATGCCACTTGGTGGATTAAAAATTTATAAGATATTTTTCCATCTCTGCTTGGAATACAAATTAATATATTCTTGTCTCATGTAAAGTGATTTCTCACTCAGAGCTGAAGAGATGTGTTAACATCTTAAATTCTATGGGTTTTGCTTTCCTAATTATATTACCCAGGAAATAAGATACCCAACTAGAGTACTTGGCAAGAGAGGTACATTCCACATACCAACCACATATAAATAATCTCTATATGAAAATCTCAGTAGGTTGGAATGGTACAGCCTTACCACCACCACCACCACCACCACATACACACACATCTCTGCACCATGTCAGTACAACATTTTCCATTAAAGATTTCATTCCGTATTACACTATATGCCTCTATGTGTGTGTGCGTAACCTTTCACAGTATATAAAAACATAACAGCTATCTCATGTTTCCAAATGTCACATTCATGTTTTCCCTTTGGCAGCAGGCAGACTACCAAAAGCACCCAAAGAGGAGGCCTCCATATAAGGATGCTAAAAATCCACCCCAGCGAACTCAGGGGTTTTCTGCCAGCCATGTGGCAGCACCCTGAGAGAAACCTGGTGGGGCAGTGGGTAGGGGAAGTTGGTACATGCCCACACACACACATCAGAAGTCTTGAGCCTGTCTTTTGCCCTGACAGTTATCTAGAGAGGAAACATTTTGTTATGGGTAGACTTTGTTTAAATACATCAACAGAGAAAATTAATTTTCCCCCCTAAGGCAAAGGTTGAAGGTAATCTACAAATATGTGTTATCTTTGGAAAGATAGTATTAATTTGGTTTGATCTCTGACAGTGCTGATTACCAACACTTCTTCTCATGAGGACGTGTCCCTCCCCTCGGGTTCTTTTCTTTCTTGTATTTGTCCCATACTGCTGCAGCTCCTATGATGGAATGCAACATCATCATAATTTCTGTGATTAGAAATAATTCACATTATTAGTCAATTCAGAGATAACTAAAATCATTATAATACTTGAGCAATTTTGTGCTCAAAGACTTTTTTTAAAAATAAACTACTATTGAGGATCCCTGGGTGGCTCAGCGGTTTAGCGCCTGCCTTCAGCACAGGGCATGATCCTGGAGTCCAAGGATCGAGTCCCGCATCGAGCTCTCTGCATGGAGCCTGCTTCTCCCTCTGCCTGTGTCTCTGCCTCTGCCTCTCTCAGTCTCTCTCTCTCTCTCTCTCTCTGTCTCTCATGAATAAATAAAATATTTTAAAAAATAAAAAAATAAACTACTATTTTTAAATGAAATAAAAGTGTTATTCTTGCTACCCAAAAAAGGAAGAAAGCTTTTTAAAGTCATTAATAAAAGGATATGGACAGAGAGCAGAAAGGAAAGATTGTTTAAGACCAAATAAAAATTGAAATCCTATAATCACATAGCAAGAATGAAGCTTAAGGTCCAGGCTCTCAGAGACCCAAGAAAATGGCTCAGAATTTTAAGGTGAAACCCCAATTGAGAAGATAATTCAGCTAGCCATTGTAACCATATGGGGAGATGAATGTAAAAATGCCCAGCAAAAGGCAACTATCAGAAGTCAACAATTTTTCCTTATAACAAGTCTTATATACATGCACACACTGTGAATATACTAGCTATTCTTGCTGAATCATATCCCATTTTCCCTAGCCCTTGGATCAAGACCTTGGAAATGAGAAGACACAGAAGAAAAATGTTCTACCTCTGTGATTTTCAATATTACAGATAAACTCTGATAAAATTCCATCTAAAATAAACAAGAGGGGGAACCCTGGGTGGCGCAGCGGTTTAGCACCTGCCTTTGGCCCAGGGCGCGATCCTGGAGACCCGGGATCGAATTCCACATTGGGCTCCCGGTGCATGGAGCCTGCTTCTCCCTCTGCCTATGTCTCTGCCTCTCTCTCTCTCTGTGACTATCATAAATAAATAAAAGTTAAAAAAAATAAAAAAAATAAAATAAAATAAACAAGAGGACTTTATTTTTTTTTTAAGATTTTATTTATTTATTCATGAGAAACACAGAGGGAGAGAGAGAGATATGCAGAGACACAGGCAGAGGGAGAAGCAGGCTCCGTGCAGAGGGAGAAGCAGGCTCCATGCAGGCCTGATGTGGGACTTGATCCCAGGTCTCCAGGATCAGGCCCTGGGCTGAAGGCGGCGCTAAACCGCTGAGCCACTGGGGCTGCCCACAAGAGGACTTTATACCTAAACCTTCCACTTTCCACTTTGAAAAATTAGCTTTCAATAGCTAGAATTTGGGAGAGAACTATAGAAGCTGATTTGGAGCTTACTGTGATACAGCATTTTAATTTGAAGTGGAGAATAACTCAAAAGAATTAGTTGTAAAACTATCAGAATTAATTTTTCAAAAGTTCAGTAAAAATAGTTAAAAGGTTCATTTCTATTTTTTTTTTCTCATTAAACTTTTGTTTTAATGGGTCTCAAAATTCTGTGACAGATTTTTGGTCAAGTTGTTTCCATTAAAAAGTACTGATTTTAAAAACTAATAACTTAAAACTGCCATACATGCACAAACAAAACAAAACAAAACAAAAAACAAATGGTTTAATACTCTCACCTTCCTCCAACACCCAACATTCGTGTCTTCCAACTTTTCGTATCTTTGATACAACCTTTGACGGTGTAGCTATGATTAGCAAATGCTATGACATCAGATCTTTCCCCACTTGAAATAATTTTGTATATAAATTGAGTAAAAAATGACCAAAAATCATTGTAATGCCTGAATTATTTAGTGTTCAAAGAATTTGAGGGAGAGGAAGAAAGAGGCAGAAAGAATCATGGCATCCCAGAATTAATAGGACCTCGGATATCTTAAAAGAAAAAAAAAAAAAAAACACAGTGAGGCAATGGGAATGAAGCTCTACATTAAGTCAAGTTACTTTTGTTTTCCAAACTCTCAAAATCTCAGGTATGTCTCAAATGTTCAGCTGCTCCAATGACATATAATAAAAAAATAACAAAAAGAATAATTACTTTAAAAAGTAAACTTTAACACCCATTTTTGCAGACATAAAGGAAAGCATTGGTTAAGAGGTTAAGACTCAGCCTCCTCAAATTATAATGAATGCAGCAAATGCTGATATAGTGCCTACTATGTGCCAGATGCTGTTCTAATCAAATCCTCACAGTAACCCTACGACACAGGTATCAATACACCCACTTTACAAATAAATGGGGCATCATAGATATAAAGAGCTAAGTAACTTCTTTAGGAACACATTGTTAGTAAGAGTAGGTATTAATTACTAAAATAAATAAATAAAATCTTTTCTTTAAAAATGACTTTCTAAGATTTAGAAATCTTATTTACATGCATACATGTTTGTAGAGTTTTATGCTTGTCCTATCTTTTCTTCAAGGGTTCTATCTTTAATCAGAAACACAGGCTTTCATCATTGGTATCACTAGAATAATCAATGTTATTTTCATTTCCCACTTAGTTCCAGAAAAGGGACTAGGGAACATTAACACCATTTTGGAAGTGAATATGACATGGAGAATGTCCCACAAAACCAAAGGGGAGATGAAAAGTAGCTTCTCTCCAGCCCCTTTGGATTTAGAGATATGGGGAAAGGAGACAAGGCCTTCCTGACCACACATTCTAGAGGCTCAAGTCGTAGAAAAAAAATTATGATAATTAGGTTGAAGAGAAGACTCAGAGAGGAGCTGTGGCCATGTTCTTGCTTGTGTCTAAGAAAGCATACACCCTTCCACACCCAACCCTACCTGCTCCTTTAGACTGGAAGGGCCTAGACTGTTTCCCACATTGTAAGATTACAGAGTATAGTCAAAGATGATCTATCTCAGGAGTTTATTTCAGGATTTGTCATGATGGGCTGAAACAACTCTGTGGCTACAGAGCAGATCACCCAGCCTGAGGGCTGAAAGGAGCCATAACTAGTGCTCAGGCAGTGCGCAAGAGCCAGCAAGGGCCAAGCTGATGCCTCATCAGGATGATAGACTCCATCATGAATTCACCAGCCATAGACATGAGGATCAAGTGGCAACACCAGACAAACCAGGATGACCTCAGAAGCCAGAGGCCCAGAGAAAAGGATAAAGCCCCACAATGGGTCTCAGGCCACCCTCTTCTTGCCACTTCAAGGGTGTCCATGCCCCCCCACCATACACCCGGCTCCATCTTGGAGAGGAAACTATAAGAGGAAGAAAATCTGCAGATAGGTAGCATTTACCTGTGACAGAATGAGTCACCACTGTTTTAAGTTTTTGAAGAGGACTAAAATTTGTGTTGTATTAAATGTTACTTCTTTTTATGTATTCAGCAGAGAAGGGCTCAGGAAGAAATTTACAGAATAAAAAATAAGTGACTGTTTTTGCATGAGTATCTGAATATAGTATGTACCTGTTACTACTTCACTTCAATATGGCATTAAGAAGTCTATTTTATAGACTTGCTTTATGATGGACTTTCCTCCAAAATACTGTCAATATTTGGCAGAGAAAAAGAGAGAGACAGAGCCAGGAAGAGAGAGACTCTACTCTGGAATTAGTTTCCCTATAGAAATATCTGCCATATATAAAAGCATTACTTATCTCTCATTTTGGACTAAGCACTGTTGTAAATAGCTTCCAGGATGAACTCATGAATCTTCATAATCATAATGTGAGGGACAGTTTTTTATCATTCCCATTTTATAGATTCAGAAGTTGAGGCCAGGAAAAGTGAAGCAACTCACGGCAGGTGTACTGCTGATAAGTGACGAAGATCACAGTTAATACTTTATTGTCCATTCTACAATACTTTTTAGGTGAACAGGTTGCTTCTAGGCTAAATATGTCCACTTTTCCACTAATTTTCTATTAGCCAAAGGTTGCACATCAGAAATGAGAAGCCCTTACCTTTCACTGGATGCCACCCTCTGACTGACCTATTCCCTGGGCTCCAGAACCTGCCAACTGGATGTTCCACTCAAATGTGTGATTGTCACCTCAAACTCAGAATGTCCCTAGATCAACATGGCCCCTTCCCCCCCAGAATCACTCTTCTTTTCATATTCCCATTTCAAACTGGAACAGTATCTTCCTTTTTTTTTTTTTTTTTTTGGAACAGTATCTTCTTAAGTCACCTGGAATCAACCTGAGGAACACCCTCTGTGTCTCATCTCCACATCTAATCCACACCAGGTCCTGAAGATTTGACCTTTCCGCAACCTCTCAAATTCTGCCTCTTCTCTACTTTTGACTTAACCATGCTAATAATAAAAGTAGGCTCTAGAGTTCAAGCTAGTTCAAATCCTGACCTCACTGCTTACCAGCAAAAGGACCCTGATCAGTACTTTAGCTCAGACTGTGGTAAGAAAAATATCCTAAGCTTGGGTGCCCTTAAACAACAAACATTTATTTCTCACAGTTCTAGAGATTGGAAGTCTGACATCAGGAGCCAGCATGGTTCTTAGTAAAGGCTCTCTTCCTGGTTACATACAGCTGTCTTCTCACTGTATTCTTACATGGGGAAGAGAGGGAGTTCTGCCCTCCTCTTCTTCTGGTCTCCACTCTCATGACCTCTCTACAACTAACCACCTCCCAAGGACCCCACCTCCAAATACAATCACAATGGGGATTAGGGCTTCAACACATGAATTTTGAGAAAACATACACATTAAGACCATGTAGCAAGTGGTTTATTTAACCCTTCTCTGTCTGAACTTCTCCATCTATAAAAAAGAGGAAAATAACAGCACCTGTTGTTCAAGGTTGACATAAAGATTAAATCACATCTGTAAAACATTTGTAAAGGACAGTTCCTTTAACATAATAAATGTATTTCATCATTCTTGTTCATGTTCTTTCACATTACCCCACAAGACTAGGACTGAGGTTCAGCCTTTCTTCACCTTTCAATTGGAAAAATTACAGTATACCCATAGCTACTTCCAAAGTCCAACTTCCACCCCATGCTTCTCCAATCCAACATGCATATTGCTTTAACTAAAACAGATGGGATCGTGTCACTCAATAATTCCCCAGGACCAGCAAGATAAAGAAGAGACTCTACAATTCAGCATGCCATGCCCTCCATGACCAAGCAAGCCCCTGCCACCATCTGAGCCTCTACGCCACTCATACCATGCTGTGCCTCTCATACCATGCTGTACCCCTCCAGAATTATTCACAGCTCACTGAAAACACTACCATATTACTTGGTTCTGCCTGAAAAATTTTCTCCTCCCAACCCAGTCCTGAACTCCATACACTGGAAAGTTCCTAGTCATCTCTCAAAATTCACTTCAAACACTATTTCTGCATAAGGAATTTCTGTTTCTTACCTAATATGGAAATAGAAAAAAAAACACTTGTGTGCCATATCATACTCCATACCTTAAACTCAGCAAACTTATTAGTCTCCTATGCAGAGCCCAGCATTCTGGGGGGGAGGGGGCCCTACTCTGTCCTTCCTCTGACTGTGACCTTTTCCTGGGGACCAGGAATCTATAAGTGAAGAAGGACTCAATCACCTAAAGTCTATGTCTCCCCCTCCTTCTAGACTCAACATTTGGATCCAAGAAGTGGCCCTGAGCCCTCTTCCAAGGTTTGCAAAGGCCTTTTCCCTAGCCTGCCTCCCAAGTATGGACCATGCCACCAGCATACTCACCTTTGGACCACAGGAATCACCAAGGGGCAAATATTTGCAGGAGTATGAATGGAGCTGGGACATGGAATTTGAATTGTTCACACATGCATGTAAGTTTCTACATGGTATAGGATAAAACAAGAGATGGGAAAAAATTAGATTGGAGGATTCATTTGTTCCATTATCTGAAAATGTTAGAAGCATGCCTATGTACTTTTGTCAGAGGTTATACAAAGATTTAGTGTTAATTATGTAATTTTATGAATATTTCTATAATCTACAAACTAATGTAGTCCTATCTATTGACTCTTTACTCAAAAAACCAAAGTACAGTTGATTCTTGCTGCAGTAGTTATGCTCCAAAAGTTGCCATGAACACTTAATTAGCAAATACTGAACCATTGCTCCTACAGGAAATATAGGATTAGGTTCCTACGAGCCTCTTGTCACAATATTTTCATCCACCAATCAGTGCATTACCATGTTTTATGTGTGTTTCTCTTTAAGAACACTTTATTTAATATATATTGGTGATTCATTAACACAGAACTCACAGTGAACAGCACTATAATTCATCCCTGATGAAGATTATCTAACACACGCATTTTCTTTGTCAGCACATAATAGCCTTCTTACACTAAAGAACACTAGATAGTACTTCAGTACTACACTTGGGAGCCATTTAAACAGTAAAACTACCAACCAAAAACATAAAAATGTGAAAAACACAGCACTAAGTGGCTCATAAAAGAGAATTCACTTGCAGTATGAGAGCTGATACAAGAAGGCAGAGCATCACCTTATTCTACTCCAGGAGGGACTATGTAGATTAGACATTTCACATTTTTGATCATTCTCTTCAATGTTTGCAAATGACTGCAAACGTGCTTTGTTAATTTGCAAGCAAAGGTGGTACAAATGTATTTTAGCAAGTAACCAAATTGATAAATACAGACTGCAAATAATGAGGATTGCCTGTAGGTAGAATTTCAGGATCTCCCTCCTGAGGATGCACCCCATCATGGTTCAAGATCTCTAGAGACTTATGGAGTCCAGAAGGGGAAGCCAGTCCTGTTTCCATGCCCTAAAGGAAGACAGTGGATCTTTGGTTCAGACATTCTATATGTATTTACTGAATGCCTCTTATGAGATAGACCCCATGCAAAATGTTAGGAACTGAGAGTCACCAGTTTGTTCTTGAGGAAGACTTAGACAAGTCAAGGAGACTAATTTAACAGTAATACTAATAAATATGTAATGACAAATTGAGAGGAAATGCCCTGAAGAAAAGAAACATGGTCCTCCAGGAGCTTTTACAAGGTCCCCTCCCAAACTGAGGACATCACCAACACTGGGAGTGGCCTGCATAAAAGCTTCTTCTCTCTTCTTCCTTGGTGGCAGGGAAGGAACACCTTTATACTTAGGTGTTTTCCCTCCAGGTGATTCAGGGAGGGGATCCTATGGTGAGTCCAAATGTAAGTCTATAATGGTATATGTCAACAGCTATGACACCATTCCCCTTGTGGTGATTACCATGTATATGCCTACAGCTTCATGAGATATGAACATAAGATTACCAGGGTCACATATGAAACAGCATCCTGCTTTTACACAGAGACATGTAGCAAGAGCCAGACTCTCTTCTTGCACTGTATATGTCCTGTGTCAGACATATGGGAGCCATCAGGAAAGCTAAAAGAAGGTAAGTGATGGCTGATGTCATCATTGAGGTGAATTAAACAATCTTCAAGCCCCCCAACCCAAGCACACACACACACATATTCCTTATGTAAGATAATAAATTGGCTTCATCACTTATGCCAAGAGCAACTGCACTATCTAATTCAAAGTGACACCATCCACATCTGAATCTACTACACAAGCTTACGGTCCTGGAGATGCGCAACATAATCCCTCATATTAACCACTCAAGAGGGGAGGGCAGAGTGGGGATCAGAAAAACCTTCTCTGAGGAGTGAAGTTTCAGCTAACATTGTGAAATGAGAAGGCACCAAGATGAGAGAGCCCGGTAGGCCATATCCAGTCCTACTGAACCTTGACTAAGTCCAGAAACATAACTGGTGTAATCAGGAATTCCTCTTATCATTGAATTCTGTTGTTTGCTGCCCTCTCCGACATCCAGCCTGAAAGAGGTTGTGGGCCCTATTCTGTCATCCAATTCCCTGGGTTTCCCTCCTGCACAAGAAAAAGAGGAGACCATACATACTATCATGTAATGTTGATCTACATTTACTGGATCAATAATAACTAAAGTGAAAAATAACCTGAGTTCCAATCCACATTTTACCAACCATTTTGTCTGGTATTCCCCTCATATTATGGGCTCATCCCAGGTGGGAAAAAAACATTCTAGGCATAAAGCACAACACAAGCAAATAACCTGTGGCAGAAAGAAATCTAATGGCTTTAGGATTTGAAAGAGGGAGAGGGTTGAGATGCAGAATAACATGAAGCTAGAGAGGAGGACACACAGCTAAAAATAGAAGCTTGAGAGGAGATGGGTAATTATGATAATTGTCCCTGAAAAGAACAGGATGGCCTAACCTCTGCCAAGGAACACCTCTACTAATACAAAAGAAGAGGTGAGCTGAGGAAGTGGGATTTGGAAACTAAGAAGGTATTCATTCACCTAGTGCTCCTAATTGATCTGGGATGTCCTGTGCTGAGGATTGGGGGCAAGGCTCCAAGTCTTTCCACAGCCCACCCATGGAATTGCATAGGAGTGTGAATCCACTCCCTGGAGGTTAACCTCAGCCAAGAATGTCCCAGGCTTGGGTTATAAAGGCCCTGAGAACCCCCTACCCACCATACTCCATGAATTAGCTGAATTAGGAATGCTGTGTCAGAGATGATTCAGTACCTGCCCTTACAGACCTGGTCTCAACTCCCTTTTCCTTCTAGGAGACTCTCATCATCTATAATAAAAACAGTTTTCCCCTTCATCTCCTGAAATGCAGAATGTCTCAGTACATCTCCTTTCCAGGTAATTAAGCCACACACCATGCCATTCATGGTCATGCAGGAGGAGCATCCCCATCGACTTCTTCCCCTCTCCCCCGTAGATTTCTGATTACGTTGCTTATGCTGGAAAACAGGGCTTTCCACTCAACCACTAAAGGGTATCAACCCTACTTGCCTCCTTTGTATGGGAAATTGGGGCACAGAGCACTGGGACTATGCCCACTTTTAGGAAAAGGGAGCTACTTTCAGGCCCTAAAAAATGATTTATTCTTCCCAGGGTAACAAGAATGACATCAGCCGCATGACGTCCATCTATGCCTGTCTTTTGCTTTCCCCCTCAAAAGGAGCTAAGTCTTCCTTGTTTGTACCTCTCCAGGGTCTAGCACCCTGTCTGACACATGGCAGGTGCAAACTCTAGTTCCATTCAACAAATAATGCGTGTCCATGTATGTGAGTCCTCACTGACACACTGTCCTGCCTCCCAGCTATAGGAGATCCTTAGGTTAGAAAGACTCTGGAGTCCTTTTCCAGGGTGGTCTACAATAGAATACAACTTCTAGCAAGATCTTCAAATGGCCTAGTAAATATCTAGCCTTTCTTCTCACCTGCTAAATTTCAGTATCAGATGTGGGCATCACACAAGTATATTCCAGCATTCTTTGCTGCTGAAAGGTAGGGAAATGTCCTCCTGTTTCACTGGTATTAAACTGCCTCCCAATCTCTCTAGGAAACCATGCATGTCTATTTTAAGTGGGTAGGGAAGCCCAGCCACCTGTTATGGGACAGACACAGCTATGGGGTCTTCCCTATGTTTTAGCATCAAAGACCTGATGGTAAACATTACTTTCCCATCACACCACACAGCCCACTTACTGCATGCAGAAAAGCAACCCCTCTCGGTGGCAGCTTGGCATGTTGCCATGCTTGCTTCTAAAAGGCCCAATGACTCCAGGAAGATTGTTTACTCCCAGGTGATCAGCTTTTGTTAATAATGCTAAACAGTGGAAACCCAAAGTAGGGAATACAGATCCTAGAGCAAATTTGGTCTTTGCAGTTGCTAGAGTCTTTATCTTTACTCCCACCTCTTTCTCCAGCACAAGAGCAATGATCTTTGTGAAATGTCTTAAGAACCTTATAGTAAATAAAAATGACAAATGTTGACCTTCATGATCTCTTTCCAACCCTAAAAATCTATGATTCGTTTCTTCTCAAGACTTTGCTTTTTCAAGACCCAACGAGGTTTGAGTAACAAGCCAAGGTAAATAGCAGGTAATGGTGCCTGATAAATGTCCTGAACCGCAAGACTAGCCCAAGGGCGGGGGGGGGGGGGGGGGGGGGTAAGAAAGTGTAATAAAGCTGCAAATATCTTTACAGTTGCTATTGAAGATGGTGAGAAGCCTCAAAAACTGCCCTTGAGAGCAACTCAAAACTAAGCAGACTGTTAACTGTTAACACAAGCAGGTATCATTTCTTGCCTTCGCAAAACTGTTCTTTCAGAAAGTTAATAGTTTTCACCCCACTATTTCAAAGGTCGAGACGTGGCACCCTGCAGCTAGCTGTCCCAACCCACTGCACCAGCAAGACCTGGGTTTGTTAAAGGGGTCTAGATGGTTAGGAGCCAAAGAGTGAGTTGTGTTCTGGCCAAAGGTTCAGCCTGGCACTGAGAAATGTATTTTCATCTGTCCTCAACACACACACACACACACAAACACACACACACAGTTTTACCTAGAAACTGGATGAAGCAGAAAAACCCCATCTATTTTTGGCTCCTGAATCCCGTTCCCACAGCATCTTTCCCCCAGCCGCCTTGCTGGCCAGTCTTCCCCTTAGACACTCTAGTACCAGTTCCAGAACTACCATTTTCATTCTACCTTTTCAAGTCTGCTGAAAATAAAACTGCCTGAAGCCACTGCCTCAGGTCCCCCCTTGTTCTCAGAGTAGTACATCCTCGTCCACTTCTACACTGTCCAGTGGCCTTTGAAGGCACTGTACAGTGACTTCTAGGTTTCCAGAATGATTTCAGGTTACCAGGTCAAAATCTGTGTTCCTTATCAATAGATTTGATCTATGATATTGATCTATCAGCTCAAAACCCCACACTTCTTTTAGGAAGACTGGAAACTTTTTAAAACTAATAGCTTCCCAGTCTACACTTGGGCCTGGAATCACTATTTAAAAATGTTTAAGGAATGCCTGGATGGCTCAGTGGTTGAGCATCTGCCTTCAGGTCAGATCATGATCTCAGGGTTCTAGGATCGAATCCTATATTGGGCTCCTTGCGGGGAGCCTGCTTCTCCCTCTGCTGTGTCTCTTCCTATCTCTTATGAATAAATAAAATCTTTTAAAAAAAAAAGGAAAAATGTTTAAGTTTACATAAGATAAAATGTAATAATTTCTAAAAAAAAATAACAAAAAATAAAAATAAATTAATTAAAATCATCACAGAGCAGCATAACAATTTTCCTAAAACATCCTTTCTCTGCTGTACCTCCTATTTCCATTTCCTGATTTTCTTCTACACTCAAAATCTGTTTCTAACCCCTCAGATCTGGGGGGTGCTTCTGGTCTTGGTTCTTCAATTTCCTCCATTATCATATGTTTTTGGTAGACAGACGTACTCACTACTGGGCAGCTCTTATGGAACTCAATGAAACTAGTAAATTGTCCATGGTTTATATGAAGTGTTCACAACAGAAGCCTGATGGGATCCAGGATGGGAGAACTTGTGTCCTTTTTGGCTCCCTATCAGGGCAAGAATGAAACTACAAACGAGCCTGTGTTCAGTGCACACTGGTCTGTGTTCATCATTCAGAATTATCAGTATGACATCCAGAATACTGAGTCATTGTACTGTCATAATTTTTATTTAGAGAGCTAAAAAATACAGTAAGTGACTTTTGTTTGGCAGCTGAGTCATGACTGACATTATAAGTTCCACGTGTTTTTGTTTCAATAAAGTAAACATTTCTCTGTTGTTTTTTAGTACCATGCTTCCTCAAAGGGCTAATGTGCTTGGTGTTTAATCCACTGATATTATCTAGGTGCTCTCTTTTTATCCTTCTGTATATGCCCTGAGGTCAGAGAGAGCATGATGTTCTGTCTTCCAGCTTTTAAAATTCTATCTCCCCAAAGTACCAAAGAGTAAATAACTTAGAAAAGCTTCCCATACTAATGAAGAGGATTTTCACTGTTTCCAGAATGTTCTTCACATCAGGGTAAGTATTCTACTTCTCAGTAAGTACATAAACAGAACCTAGCCTTATTAATCCTAAAAACCAGAATTCTATATTTTCCTCTTTCAGTTTCCAGCCTTCAATGCATAATGACATTGTATACCTATCTGTCCTTTTTATCATGAGGCCAATTTCCTCCCTCTTAATTAACCTCAATGCTAATTAGGTTATTTAAGACCTACTTGTGGAGTTTACAGAAAATAACAACATATCCATTATGTCAGCAATCAAAGCCAAGCAAGATTGGGACGATGCCAAAGATAAAAGCTCATCAGTGAAATTCAGGGATCAAGGAGAAAGGGGTGGTATAACTTCAAAAGACTGCATGGTAGTGCTAGCAGCCGCTTGCTTATTTGTAAGAGCCATTTCAGAAGGAATCTTCTAAAGGATAAACTGAAGAAGAAAGCTGTAGGTGTATGCTAATGCCCTTTCACCTTCACCCTCCAGCCCACTCACACTCCACCACCCTTTCCCAATCACCAAGCTTGTGGCAGGGGTAGAACTGTTGGGCTTACTAGAAATACCTGATTAGCCCAGACTAGAAAAGAAAAACAGACAAGCGCTGCTCATGTTTACTTAGGATCTAATCACGGTGGTCCAATTCTAAAAATATTTCTTCCCTTGGTAAGACACACAGCACTGATGTCTAAGCAGGTTTATGTGAGCAATCAGGTGCTATGACCTAAAAGTTCTGGGATCAGTTTGCCTGCTTGTTTCCAGTATGAGGTAGGGATAGGGTGGGGAACTTTAGTAACAACCTTTCAAATCCCATTCTCCTTGAACCCTTTGCAAAAAAATGCTCCATTGACCACCAGCAACCCCCAAATACTAATGTTATTAATTTCAAGTGCTTACTTTCTATTCTGCTAAGGATCATGAGGCAAACAGGAAGACCGTAAAATGTGGTTGCTACTGGTCCCGACTGGCCATTATGGAAACATGCATGTGTGCCTGTAAATGTACATGTGTATATGGGTACACGTGCGCATGCACACCTGTGCTACCACACACTCTTGGCTTTGGCCTGTTCCCATTTCCAAAATTCCTGGAGCTTTTCCCCTAGACTGCCTCCTGCACCATCATCCACCCACAATCATTGATTATTCAGAGGAGTCCAACACACACGAGTCGGCTGAGTAGCCACAGTGAGGGAATTTCACGCAGACCACATCCCACTGAAGCACCACAATACTTACACTCACATTATACGGTCAGCACAGCTCAGGTTTAATTAAAGCACTCAATCGCACCATTACCATTTTTGGTGACAGCTCAGGTATAAATATATTAAGCACAATTCTTTCCAGACACTGCTTGTCAGCACTCTCCTTAAATGCCCTTTTGTCTTCTCTACCCTCGTTCCAAAGCCCTGAACTTTTAGCTTATAAATGATTAGTACCTATACACTTTCCCCTTCCACTCCCAAGTTAAATTACCATCTTTAGCCTTTTTCTGGATTCCTCAGGAGTAATAAGTCTCCTCCATTGCACCATAATTCCTGCCTCTTAACCTTAATCAAAACCCCATTGACACCCCAGCCTCCTTCCTCTTCGCTGACTTCTCTGGATCTCCTCTCATGCTGACCTAGATGTAAGTTTTCTCTCTTTCCACAGATCCTGGACATTGCATCCTGTTTCCTCCATACCATGCTCTGTGCTTCTCTAGTGTCTCTGTTTGCTGTTGGAATCCTTTTCTCTCATTTGTTCACTTATTAATTCGATAATTATTCACTGAGGGCCAACTACATGCCAGGAACTGTTCAAGGTCCAGAGGTATACCAGTGAACAAAGCAGATTAAAATCCCTGACTTTGCAGAGCTTACAATCTAGAAAGTGGAGACAAAGAGATTTAGAAATTTTAAAATGAGCATCCTGTTTAAACATTACCAGATGGTGCTTAGCACCTTAAGATAAAAAAAGAGAGAGACAAAAGTAGACCAGAGCAAGGTAAATAGAAGTATGATGAGGAGGACTTGAACTTGGCAAGGGAGTTAGCTAAGCAGATCTTAGGCAAGAGCATTTGAGAGACAGCCAACTCAACCAAAGGCTGTCAGGCAGAAAGGCACTTGGCCTCATCTGGAACATTCAACAAACTATGACTGGCCAGAGCACAGTGGGTAAGGGTACAAGCAGGGGTTCACTGACCCCTCTGGAATATCACCTGGCCTTCTTGATTTGCTGATGAATGCGGTGTCTCCCACTCAAAGTAGAATCATATCCCTTTTAAATCTGATAATATGCATCTGTGTGTGGGTAGTTCCTAGACCTTTAAAAAAAAAATGGTTGTCCCAGGTTAATAAAAAAATCTTGACACAGATTACTTTGCATCACCTCCTCTAGATGGGAGCTTATCCTCTTAAACTTCTAACACTCATTGTTGCTGGGGAATATGCATTATCCTTGCTCCGAATGAATACACTGTATGTCTCATAGGATGTCGTAGGAGAAGACAGACATTAAGTGACCCACAGTAGAGGAAGAGATGTGTGAAGAAAAGGAGATAGCCACCAGGCAAGTGAGATGCAGATAAGGTAATCGTTTTCTCCCACTGAAATCACTCAGCCCTCCTCTACCCCATCTTGGTACTCCTAATAAATTTGTACAGGTTCATGGACATTAAAAAGATTGCATGCATCCTGTAGAAGACAGTGTTGAGATGAAGCATTGTATAAGATTACTTTTTAAAAAAAATACACATGCATTAAACAAATATTTATCACACGCTGTCCTGTGGTGACAAAGATGAGCAAAACATGGCCCTGAACCTAAGGAGCTCACAGTCTCCCTAGGTTGATAAGCCACCAGAATATAAATTAATAAATCCTCTCAGTTTTAAAGGCAAGAGTTCTAAATCAGGGTGCTCTTCAGATTTCACCTCTGAAGGTGTTTTTAAATATGCATCTTGGATCCCATCCTGGCACCTCTAACCCAGTGTTTTATAAGCTTCACTACATGTACATTTGGAATCACCTGAAGAGTTTTTAATATAAAATGCCTGAGTCCCAGCCCAGAAATTCTGATTTAATTGTTCTGGGATGGAACCTGGGCATAAGAATTTTTAAGTTCCCCATGTGACTCTCATGTTCAGCCAAGGTTGAAAAGCTCTTGTGGTAGTCTGAATAATTGTCTCAACATGACCATGTCCTAATTCCCAAAATCTGTAAATATGTTACCTTACCAGGTCAAGGGATTTTGCAAATATAATTACATAAGTTAAGGATCTTGAGATGAGATTCCAGGTGGACATCCAGGTGGCCCAATGTAATCACAAGGGTCTTTTTAAGAGGTAGGCAGAACACGCAGCATCACTAATAACAGATATAATAGAAGGAGAAGATGTCATGAAGTCATGAGCTAAGGAACGTAGGTGGCCTGTCAAAGCTAAAAAAAAAAAAAAACAGTCAAAAGCAAGGAAACACATACTTTCTTCATACCTTCAGAAGGAATACAGCTCTTAATTTTAGACTTCTGACCTTCAAAACAATAGAGGAATATGTTTTTGTTGTTTTAAACCATTAAGTTTATGGTAATTTGTTACAGCAGCAGTAGGCAATGAGTATACCACTGCTTTTACCAGTAGGTCTGGAATGGAACCCAGGTATTAGATATTTGTGTGTGTGTGTATGTGTGTGTGTGTGTGTGTGTGTGTGTGTGTGTATTTTAAGCTCCCGAGGGAAATCAAAATGTATCTTCCCATTTGAAAACCACCAAGAGAAAAAAAAATCCTTCTCCCATCTCCTTCCTGCCCCTACTGATGTGCTAGTAAAAGACTAGTTCTCAAGCCCAGGCATGAGGAGGAAACATGAAAGGGAAGTATAAATACTGTGCTATAAGTACTTCCATCATGGTCAAGTGCTAGCTTCTAGAATTCCTAAGAATTAAACAATGGACTCTCCAGACCAAGTACAAACTTGCTTCAGAACACCACTGGTAGGACACTGGGGAAAAGATAGAGCAGGCCTTAAGGCCTATATGATCTGAGCCCGTCTAAGTCTCCACCTGCCTAAGAAAAAGGAATCTCCCAAATGAAGTAGCCTAGGTCACTGGAGCTTACTAGAGTTTGAGTACAAAACTCAGCTAATAATATGTTACTTTCACTCATTCAACAAGTATTTTATTGAGCCTCCATTCTTCTAGGCACTGGTTTAGGCACTTAGGACACTGCATTTAACAATATATCCATTTTTCCTTCAAACACGCAATATATATTTATCAAGACCTACTCTGTACCAAGCATGATTCTAAGGCCTGGAGATACAGTATTAACAAATAATTTTTTATAGATTTTATTCAGTTATTTAAGACAGAGAGAGAGCACAAGTGGGGAGGAGGACCAGAGGGAGAGGAAGAAGCAGACCCTGCTAAGTAGGGAGCCTGATGTGGGGCTCAATCCCAGGACCTGAGCCGAAGGCAGACAACTCATTGAGCCACTCAGGTGCCCCAAAAAATAATTTTTTCAAAAATTCAACTCATGGAGTTTCATTGTAGTAGATAAGGACAGCTTGGAACAGAAAAAAAAAAAGTAAAATGTAAGAACATTAGATGGTTTAGAGCTAAAGGAGAAAAAAATGCAGTAGGGAAAAGACATGCGGAGAGGTAGAGGGAATGTGAAGATTTTAAACACAGGAGCATGGAAAACTTTCTGAAGAAGTAGCATTTGAAAAATGACCTAAAGGCAGCAAGGGAGTGAGACATCTGAGGAAAGAGCATCGCAATTAGAGGAAGCAGCACATACAAAGGTCATGAGGTAGAAGTGCATGTGAAAATCCACTTGGGTGCAAAATAATCAAGGGGAAGAGCAGTAAGAACTGGAGCCAGAGGAGTAGCAGAGGCCAGACCACAAGGCCTTGTAGCCCTTATAAAGGAATGTGAATTTTAACTCCAAGTGCCATGGAAAGCAATTGGAAGGTTTTAACTGATCTATGCTTTTACAGAGGGGAGTGGGATGGAGGATTGAGCATAATGGGTGAAAGACAAAGGGAGATATAGGCCTCCATCATGGAATGAGGAAATCATGAGAATAAAGAACAGGGCATACAGAATACAGTCTATAATATTGTAATTGCAATGTAATAGGACAGATGGGAGCTCTACTTGTGGTGAGCAGAGCATAATGTATAGACTTGTCAAATCACTATGCTGTACACCTGAAGCTAATGTGACATTGTGTCAACTGTATTCAAATGAAAAATAAATAAAAATAAATAAAATGGATTTCTTGTAGGCAACAGACATAGTTGGGCCTGTTTTTCCCCCCTAATCCATTTTGTCTCTTTTAATTAGTATATTTTGGCCATTCACATTTAAAGAGACTACTAATAAAGTTAGGTTAATAATGTCTACCATGTTTGCAACTGTTTTCTTTTTTTTTTTTAATTTTTAATTTATTTTTTATTGGTGTTCAATTTACTAACATACAGAATAACCCCCCGTGCCCGTCACCCATTCACTCCCACCCCCCGCCCTTCTCCCCTTCCACCACCCCTAGTTCGTTTCCCAGAGTTAGCAGTCTTTACGTTCTGTCTCCCTTTCTGATATTTCCCACACATTTCTTCTCCCTTCCCTTATATTCCCTTTCACTATTATTTATATTCCCCAAATGAATGAGAACATATAATGTTTGTCCTTCTCCGACTGACTTACTTCACTCAGCATAATACCCTCCAGTTCCATCCACGTTGAAGCAAATGGTGGGTATTTGTCATTTCTAATAGCTGAGTAATATTCCATTGTATACATAAACCACATCTTCTTTATCCATTCATCTTTCGTTGGACACCGAGGCTCCTTCCACAGTTTGGCTATCGTGGCCATTGCTGCTATAAACATCGGGGTGCAGGTGTCCCGGCGTTTCATTGCATCTGTATCTTTGGGGTAAATCCCCAGCAGTGCAATTGCTGGGTCGTAGGGCAGGTCTATTTTTAACTGTTTGAGGAACCTCCACACAGTTTTCCAGAGTGGCTGCACCAGTTCACATTCCCACCAACAGTGTAAGAGGGTTCCCTTTTCTCCGCATCCTCTCCAACATTTGTTGTTTCCTGCCTTGTTAATTTTCCCCATTCTCACTGGTGTGAGGTGGTATCTCATTGTGGTTTTGATTTGTATTTCCCTGATGGCAAGTGATGCAGAGCATTTTCTCATATGCATGTTGGCCATGTCTATGTCTTCCTCTGTGAGATTTCTGTTCATGTCTTTTGCCCATTTCATGATTGGATTGTTTGTTTCTTTGGTGTTGAGTTTAATAAGTTCTTTATAGATCTTGGAAACTAGCCCTTTATCTGATATGTCATTTGCAAATATCTTCTCCCATTCTGTAGGTTGTCTTTGAGTTTTGTTGACTGTATCCTTTGCTGTGCAAAAGCTTCTTATCTTGATGAAGTCCCAATAGTTCATTTTTGCTTTTGTTTCTTTTTGCAACTGTTTTCTATTCACTGCATTTATTCTTTATGTTCTACCCACCCTCTTTTTTTTTTTTTTTGTTGCCTTCTCAGGTTTTAATTTAGATCATTCATATGATTCCATTTTATCTCCTCTCTTAGAGTATCAATTACTCTCCTTTTTAAAAAATTTAGTCATTGCCATAGAGTTTGCAACATGCATTTTTAACTAAGCCCACCTTCAAGCAACATCCTACTAGTTCATATGTGGTACAGATACCTTATAATTGAACATTCCCAATTTCTCTCTTCTATTCCTGTGACACAACTGACTTTATTTCACTTACTCACGTTATAATCACCCAATGATTATTATCATCACTTCCAAAAAACATTATCTTTTACATAATGTTTTATTTTACCTTCATTTATTCCTTTTCCAATATATTTCTTTATGTAGACCCAAGTTTCTGACCTATATCATTTTTCTTCTCCCCTGAGTACATCTTTTAACATTTTTTTGTAGGGCAGGACTGCTGGCAATGAATTCCCTCAATTTTGGTATGTCTGAGAAAATCTATTTCTTCTCTCAAGTTTGAAGATTATTTGACTGGATATAGAATTCTGAGTTGGTGGGAATTTTTCTCTCAACATTCAAAATATTTCATTTTGTTCTCTCATTTTCATGGTTTCTTATTCTTGTTACTCTAGGTAAAGGACTGTGTGTTTTTTTTTTTATTTGGGGAGTTTTTTTGTTTTTTTGTTTTTTTTAATTTTTAATTTTAATTCTGGTATGGTTAACATACAGGGTTATCTTAGTTTCAGGTTTACAAGTGATTCCACAATTCTATACATTACTCAGTGCTCATTATGATATTTGTACTCTTATTTTGTTTGATTTTTTAACTCTGGTTAAAAACTCTTTGTTTTGGGTTTTCTGTAATTTGAATATAATATGCCATGATTTAGGGGTTTGGTTTGGTTTGGTTTGGTTCTTTTGTGCTTTGTTTTTGTGTTTTTGGTATTTTTTCTGCTTAGTGTTCTCTGAGCTTCCTGGGTCTGTGATTTGATATCCATCATTAATTTGGAAGCTCACAACCATTATTGCTTCAAATATTTCTTTTGCTCCTTTCTTTTTTCTCCTTCTGTTATTCCAGTTATACATACTACACCTTTCAAAGTTGTCCCACTTTTCATTTGTTTTGAGGTCTAGTATTTCCTTTTGATACTTTGAGTTTCCATCTGTTTACATTACTCATCTGTTTTTGCATGTTGTCTGCTTTTCCCATTAGAGCTCCTAACATAACAATCAGTTATTTTAAATTCCCCATTTGATAATTCCACTACTATGTGTCATAAATGCATCTGGTTCTGAGGATTGCTCTTTAGACTGTTTTTTTTTTTTCATACCTTTTGTCATGCCTTATAATGGTCTGTTGAAAGTTTCATGTGTATCAGGTAATAGGAACTGAGGTATATGGTCTTCAGTGTGAGTACTTATGTTAATCTAACTAGGAGTTGGGCTATATTTAATGTTTGCTATAGCTATAGGTGCCAGAACTTCAAATACTTCCAGTGTCCTTGTTTATGTCTCCCCTACCCACTCCCAGTGTTTGCTTCCCTGAGTATTCTCCTCCCCATAAAGAATTCTTATCTTAAAGCTCTTTCAACTATAGATAACTGTTATACTGGCTCCCTTCTGATGTCATGGTAAAGTGTGGAGAGGGGCAGTGTTCCATCATCTTCCAATTAAACCTCACTGGTCTTCTCTTTGGTCTGTCTTGGGGCTGATCTTTATTGTTTATCCACAGACATAACTTTCTTTTCTTCCTGGCCCTGGTCATCTATGTCCACCACTACCACCACTCCACCCTTAGGTGAGATAGGAAGGCTGGAGGGAGCAGGGGTGGAAGGAATGACCTGACCTCAGCTGGGACATGGTAAGCCTTTTCCCCTGGAGAATGTCCTCTGTTTACAGAGATGGCTGGAGGCAAATTAATAACAATTATGCTTCCCTTGTCTGTCAGAGCCATACAACGATCTTTCTCAGATCTTCACCATGAGAACCTCACGGGGTTCCTGGAGGCCAAGCCCATAAAGTGTGGTCCCCCGAGTGTTTCTCACTCTCAAACAGTCCACACTTAGCCTCTAACAATTGATCAAAGTTACCACTTAAGAGTTCCTTCTAGTCTATGGCTTCAGCAGCTTCTGCTTAAGGGAAATACATCTTGGCCATGACTCCCTGGAAGCATCTTGCTCTCCAAATTTCTTACTTGTGGTTTGCCTCAAGACTCAGTTCTCTGATGGGTCCAAAAAGTCATTGATTTTCAGTGTGCCCAGCTATTTCTTGTCATGAGGATAAAAGTGATGACTAAGTTTTTTTTACATATTAGAGTGGCACTGAAGCCCATTAAGAGATTTTAAGCACAGGAGTGATGTCATATGCTTTCTGGTTTTAAAAGATCACTCTGTGAATTATATCTCCTTCGAAGACCTCAAAAGGAAATACGCTGGGCTAAGGTAGGTCTTAGATAATTTAGGTTTCCTCAATAAGCATCATCTTAATTGCAACCCAACACTTAGAAATGGAAAAAGAGCATGCAGTGAACACTTTTATTCCATCTGGGAACATATGGAATTGTTCTATAGAGGATGTAAACTCAGGGCATGAAGATTCATTCTGCGCACTCCCTGGTGATTCCTCTAAAATATCTTGTCCATATTGGCCACCCCCTCAAGTCATAGCGGTGTCCAATAGCAACATAGCTTGTGCACATGATTGATACCATATTCATTCCTTTGCTTATGTTTGTCTTCCACCTTCCTACTAAAATGCCCATACTCCATTCAATGTTCAGAGTTCACCTCATGAGTCACAAACTCAATGATGCTTTCTCTAAATAGAACCACTTTCTATTTTTTCCTCCTTCTTAAATCCCTATTATGTATACAATTAATGCCAAAGAATGTAGCACTGATTTGTTCTTAATTGGACTAAGTTTCATATTTCTTCAATTGCCCTAGAGTTCCTAGCACAGTGTGAACATATATCGGATGCACAATAATTGTTGTTAACTGAGAAAGGGATTGATAGTAGCTGGCTTTGGTAGGCTATTGGTTTTGTATGCTGCTGAAATTTTAACAGCCACAAATAATTGGAGTAATGCAATAAAAATTTATCTGTAAAGTTCAGCTCAATCACTAATAAGAAATAAATAAGAAACCATTAATGTGTTGTGTATGTAATATTTATACATCTGTGCATATGTAAAAACATATTTTCCTTTTTTATTATATAAAACTAAGGTAAGCATAATGTCCCTGTCCTATATGCTTTACCTTGTCTACATTTTAATTTATGTGATTAGACCTAACCTGTTCTAAGAATGGTAGTCCTGAGGCAGCAGTATATAAATCACAGAATAATGAACTCTGAGAGCTAGAAAGGATGCAAGAGTTCAGCTGATCCAATCTTCTTCAAAAAAACTCTCCAGAGTTCAAAGGAGATTAAAGGACCTGTCCAAGATCCAAGTGCCAATGTCTGGAATCCAGGTTCTCTAGATTCCACTCCAGAAACAACTCCCCATCGGCAGGTGCTAAGTACACCAGAGGCCCAAGGTGGGTAGGACAATGTAATCTTGGAGTAGAGGTGTCCACCTGTTTCTCTGCATCTTGCTGAAATGAGATACAATGAAATCACCATACTGTCTGTTCCCAAAGAATAAAAGTACAACCTGCGAACAATTATTTCGATATGCATAGAAAATATCTATAGGCCACTTGTCTTTTCTATAGTCCTGGTATAAATGCCTTTGTAGAAACATCTACAGTACAAAGGGTATTATGCTAATCTAAATTGTCTGTTAATGTCATAAGAGGTCAGCCCAAGTGGGCCAATTTAACTACAAATGCACATTCCTAAGAGTGCCTCATGTGAGAAGGGTTTTGCTTTTGTTTTGTGTTTCTAACAAAACACTAATTAACATCAATATCTGCCTGTATCCACTGCTTAGCATCCAGAAAAGCCAACACCAATTAATAAAACAATATGCCAACAAACACACAGCATAGATAAGCCATATTAGGAAAGCATAAGGCAAGAAGCTTTGAGCTTTGGCTCTGAAGGACTTCTGTTTCAGTCTCCCCCAGTACTTTTTATATTTTTTTAATTAAGCTCTTCAAACAAACACTTGTGCCAAATAAAGAGAAAGGGTAAAAGGGCAAAAATTCCAATAATCCTGAATATTTTGCTTAACACATAGCATAAACTGTACTTCTCAACTAGAGCCGGTTTCTGATTGATTGTGCTATTGGTTTTATTTTTCACCAGCCACCTGGGTGCTATTTAAATCCAATTCACTGATAGGGATTTTAGGCCACTTTCTTCTGAGTTCTTTTTTCCTCACTCATAAATCAGTCAAGTAATAAATGGAAACAGGATAGCTGATCTGATGAGGAAGACAATAAGGTAGAAGAGAAAACAGGGAAGTGCCCTCAAGTTTAGACTTTGACTGCGTCTAACTTCTTCAGTCTTCCCTCTGGTCATTTCACTTTCATGTGCCAAACAAAGACTTTTTAAAGAATTTTAAAACGTGTTCCCTTAAGGGTTTTCTTTCAAAATGAAGCCTTGCTTTCAACATCTCTTTTGTGCATGCTCTGCAGGACGCCTGGATGATTTCCAGTGTTGCCTTGGCCTATAGACTCTGTTGTATTTTCTTTTTAACAATTTCCATCCCAAACACACTACAGAGGCAGGTGAAATAAAAATCTTCAGTAAGGTATAGGTTGAAGGAGAGGAGCCGTGGGCAGAGCTTTGATTCTTTATCTCACAACAACAGACAAACAGGCCTACAGAAAGTCACCACCAGGCCTGGAATGGGCCACAACAAAAATTTCAGATTCAAAGGCTTCTTGCACCTTAGAAATGGGTCTTTCCTCTCTGTTCATTTTTCTTGCCTTTTCAGTTCCCAGTCTGTACACTACCTGCTTTGGCCATTCCTGAAATTACATAATTACCAGACCTCCTAGAAAATTTTCTCCTTACTTACAAAAGCATAAAGCATTGAAAGACAAGTCTTCCATGCCGTCTCACCCAATTCTGGGGTATAACTGTGCTTGGTCAAATCAGAAGTTGGAACAGCAGGGATTTCACATTATCATCTATGTATTTTTCTCCCTTCAAGATTTCCAAATGATTTTTTTAAATCTCTCTGTTTTGCCCTTTGAAGACCTGCCAGACTGTTTTTCAAAGCAATTACATCATTTTACATATCTACCAGCAATATATGAGGGTTCTGATTTCTCCATTTCTTCATCAACACTTGTCTTTTTGACTAAAACTATTCTAGTAAGTAACAAGTATTATCTCATTTGGTTTTCATTTGCATTTCCTTGATGGCTAGTGATATTGAACACCTCTTCATGTGCTTATTGGACACTTGTATATCTTCTTTGTAGAAATGTCTATTCAGATCCTTTGTCCATTTTTAATTGGGTTATCTTTTTATTATTGAGTTGTAATAATTCTTTATATATTCTAGATACAAGCCTGATATCAGAGGTATGATTTGCAAAACTTTTCTACCCTTCTGTGGGGTGTCTATTCATTTCCTTGAAGGTATCTTTTGAATCACAGAAGTGTTTTATTTTGTTGATGTCACAGCTGCAATCTTGCCCCCAGCCTCTCGCTGAACTTGAATCAGCACGAAGCCAGAAGTTCACATTCATACCATTCCTGTGTACCCACTTCTTAGCCAGGACTCATTTTTATGATTGTAAGAGAATGGTTAAGAAGCACCCATAGTAATCTCTGAACAAAATTTCAAGATATTCCATATCTCAGGAGCACAGATTTTCTCCCCTTAAAACCTATGTCTGAGGTGTGATTACCAGATTCTGCAGAAAAGAACAAACTGAAGATTTCAAACCAAGGCCACAGATGGACAATCTGCCTATAAGAGGTGATCCAAATAAGATCTGGTTTCTGTAACTGCCATTCAGAATGACGGATTTTAGTCTGGAAGGGACTTCAAGATAGAAGATGCCATTTGAAAAATGCACCCAAAATGCAATTACAAAGTTGGTTTCACATTTGTTTGGTGAAGTCAACTCTTGTGCAATTTTAACTTAACTTAGTTAAATGAATTATGCAGATACCAACCAAATAACAGAATCTCAAAAACCTACTGTTTCAGTCACTAGCTCTACTGAGAGCTTTTCGACAAAGGAGAAAGAAGGCTGAAATGGATTTAATGAGTCTAGGGGACATGGTGAGCCAGGAATGGGTCATTATAGTCTAAAGTTGTCTCTCTGTAAACAGATCAATTCTTGCTGCACTTGTTTGTTTAGGGGGAATAGTAGGTAGGGCTATAATCATTTGTTCTGCTGCATGACTACAATATATATTTTTGTTTTTTTTTTTCTCTTTCATGGTGGTCTTGATCATGTCAGAGCCATACCTAAAAGGGACCACTTACAGCTTCCCTGGATGAATTAAGCCTACACCACAATGAAAGGGACTACCATATGCTCACTATGCAGAGAGAAATAGATAATTCAGTGCTGTTGATTGTTCAAACTTCAACCATTTCTTCTGCCAATGGCAACGATTTCTAAAAAACAATGTCTAACATCACCAGGAAAATGCCTTTAATTAGACTGGGGGTTTGTTTTCCAAATCCTTTTTAAACAAAGATGCCCTCTCTCTCCCACTGAGAAAAAATAATAGAAACAGATAAATCAAAGCCTATATGTTCAGTTCTATCATTTGAACCTTATTTCTAGAACAGTCAGTGGGGTCTTTGAGGGAGGTGGTGGGAGAAGAACTTTCACTAGAATTATAAGTGTGACAATGAAGAGCATCTTTTACTTTTCCAACAAAAACTTCAGAATTTTTGGAAAATTGAGCCTCAATTTCTTGACTGCATTCACAAGAAAATATCAGGGTTATTGGCAAAGCAAAGATTGTTACAGTATAGTAATAACACCTTGGGTTCATACAATTCTGCCAAACTTTGAAAAGTGCATTTAAGAATATTATCTTTTCCATGTACCTAATGCTCTAAGAGGAAGGAATGATTCTACCTGCCATAAATATTCAGAAGCTAAAACACAGACAATTTCAAGAACACAAATAATCAATGGCTCTTTGGTTTCTTTATCCCTTAATGTTTCTAGACTTCCTGACTTCTATACATTCCTCTTTCCTCTAACCCCTCAATCTGGGTAATCCCTACAAGGAAACAGCCTCTCTGCTCCATAGACTATAGTTGACTGGCTGGCCCTCAAGTGCAACTTTTCGGTAGAGAGTAGATACTACCTGTTCGGGTTACCTTAATCAGAGTCCACACAAACTCACCAAACTCTAAGGTTGCTATTTCTGTCTCTACAATTGTCAGACAGAGGGCCCAGAGATCTGCAGTCAGTAAACCACTCCACCAACACACACACACACACACACACACACACACACACACACACAATTACTTTCTACTGTCCTGCCCGGAAATGGCCCTTCAGCCACAACCATATCTCTTCCTTCTGTTCCAGATCATAACTGGACATATCAAGAAGTTATAGCAACAACCCATCATTATTCCAGGGCTAGGAGGAGGGAGTCTGGAGTTTGTCGTGGCCCTCTACTTGCTATGGAATCTTCCAGGAAGCAAATTCCCACACATGCATGCCCATGCCAGTGAAGCTTGCAGGGATGCTGGCCCACCTGCTCAAAACCCTGTCCTACTAACACAACCAATGAAGCTATGTAATGACTCCAAAGCTTTGGAGTCAAGCATATCTAGATTTGAGGCCTGTTTTAATATTACTTAAGCTTGAACAAAAGCCATAATCTCCATTGGGCATTAGGTGTCCACATCTTAAAAACAGCAATATTATTTTCACAGGTTGTGGCAAGGATTAGCAGAGATGCTCTTTGTACAGCACTGGGCACACAGGGCCTGACACTGAGGTCCTGTATGTGAGGGACATGTTGTGATATGATGACTAATGATCAGTAAATGGTCTCCAAGGCTGATAGTGAACACACAAAACTATGCTTTTCATGGACCTTCCCTTGGCTGTGTGCCTTGAGCCCTTCAGAAATTTTCTGTATCTGGGATCTCATCTATCTTAGGAAGCTATCAAAGGTTAGAATCCAATAATTAAAAGCAAATGACTGATGGCAGCATACCCTGTCTACAAGACCTCCTTTCCCTATTAAACTCTTAAGACCTGAGTGAGCAAACCTAAGCATATAGCACATAGTCCCCAGTATTCCAAGAGGCACTTACTGGACAAGTCTTAAAATCAAGGCACCCTGCTTACTGATTCTAGGAAAACCAGGAAAGATAAATGCATTTGCTTTTCTCAAGGAATTACAGCCTACTAAGGGATTGAAATATACAGTTACATGTAACGGCGACAGATAGAATGAAATCTAAGATAACATATTCATAGAACACCTTCAGGAAGCATAGGCCTTCCATGAGTTTTGCACAGGCTCATCAAGGACTGACACTGAGTGGTTATCCCTCAGGCCCAGAAGTAAAGCATAGCAAAGAGGAGATACAAGCACAGATTCCTCTGGATAGAAAGACTGGCAATCTTCATCCCCTACCTCAGCCCACCTTACTAGAGTGTGAATGGGATGTGGTACAGGTGCCAAATATTGGTATTCTCACACATGTGCACTTCTTCTACCCACCAGGACCAAGGAGGACCCTGAAATATGGGGCCAAGCCTGTTTTCCTTGTAACACTGCTCTCTCTGGGGATCTTGTAGGCCCCTCACCCAGGACTCCGCAGCCCTTTGCAAGCATGAAGAAGATGTCTGCTTCCAACAAAGGAGTCTGCACATTCTTTGGAAAGTCCAAGTATTGCATGAATCAACAAAGTAAAAGCTGAGAATGACAAGGTTATTCAAGGGCATGGATAGGAACTGTGGGGCATATGGGTCCATTTGGACAACTCAGCCAGGCAATGCGCAAATCCTGACTGATGGTGTCCTGTGGAGCCTCAGCTTCTTCCTATCAGCCTACAACGGAGTTGGCTCTTCTTTCTCCACTCCTGGTGAGGCTGCAAATGCCAGCCCCAATCTGGACAGGAGACACGCCTCAGTTAGCACCCAGGTTAGAAGAAGCAGTGAGCAGCTCCTCCCTTGCCTGCTGAGGCAACCTCAGAGGGAGCCCAAGTTTACACAGCAGCATCTGGTACCCTCTCATCATTCACTTCTGGCTCAACAGCCTCAAGATTCGAGTCCACTAGCCTGGAAAACTCCAAGTTACGCAGCTGGTGGCCCTGTCAAGAAATGGAAGCATCTTCTCTGGTTTTTCCCTCCAGTCTAACCCTCCAAGCCACCTCCCCATCCCTGTAATACCATCTACACAGTAGCCAAAGATCCTTCCAAAGCAAAGTGCTGATAGCTCCACTCCCCTGGTTTACAAACCCCCATTTCTCAGCCAATATTCAGAATAATATCCAAACCCCACAAGCAAAGTAAAATGTACTCCATGACCTGCCCTCACCCTACTTTCCAGCTGTCTCCTGCCATTTTCTCCCTTCCTGTCTGTGTGTGCTGGATTTCATGCAGATTTTCCTCCATCCCCATAAGATTATCACTCATCCCCACTCTGTTTCTCTGTCTCTCTCAATCCTTGTGCAAATCCTTTCCTTTGAAAATGACCTACTCTGCAGCTCCAACCCCTCAACCTCTTGCTCAGCAGAACTCTTGCAGGACGGAAATTAAATCTGTTGTTCCTCGAATCTGTCTTTATCTGCTCCTAGGGCTGAGTTATCCCTCCTTTGCATTTCCAAAGCACCCTATACTTCTCACAGATTATCATGTATTATACTGTGTAATTGTTACTGATTTATCTGTATCATTTATCATCCCCCACACACTGGCAACATACATACTCTATGTTGGGCTCCTTGGAAGCCAGACTCTGCTCTTCACCATTGCAGGCATATCCCTCATCTTCCATAGTGCTTGAAACATAAGTATGTAGTCTGTAAGTATCTACTAAGTAAGTGAATGACAGAAAAGTGAAACAGCATTAAAAGTGAACATAGGATTTTCCTATAAATATGGTAAACTTTGGATAAAGAAATGATCTAATAAAGTTCCAATTCAATGCTCTATTTTTTTTTAAATAAAGGAATGGGGCCCACAGAAGTTTAGTGACTACTAGATTGACAATCAGAATCCCATCTTGAGTAAACTTGGTCCCTATTTTCCCCAGCAAGAGCTCATAAACACCAAAAATTTCAAGAATCCACCATGAAGAGGATAATTTCTTATTTGGGGACAGACTCCTTAAAACTCTGGCCTCAAATTAGACTAAAATTCAGTTACACACTGGCCTTATTTCCTCCAGAGGAAAATCCATCTTTAGCCTACTCTGCTGGATATATCGTATTATGCAGGGACCCACCCTAAGGATTTCACACCGTTCTTCCAATTTCCTCTTATTCATTATAGAAAGGATGGATACGGACAAACAGGCTATACGCCATCACAGTACCCTCAACACCCCTTCTCGTTGCATAAAAAAGAGCAATGAGAGGAGTCTTGGGCTCTCTCCTCTAAGTTCTATTGCTGATCTATTGCATAAGGTATGACAAGTTGATATTATAATACTATTATCTGTAGAACAATAACTGAGATCAATTCATAATACCCCATTTGTTTCCTGTGCAGATTTATTTTAATGGTATATTATAATCCAAATTGCTGGATTTGGTCAAATGGAGTGGATTGGATATTTTATAAATATTCCATCTGCAGGCTGAACCCAACTCCCAGCTCCTTCCCATGCTGCAGTGACATGCGAGCAGAGGGAAGTCATTGCCACGCTGGACAGAGGGCACACAGTCAGAGGCCCCCGGTTGTTCAGCACTGGCGGGCTGAGGGGTCCCCCCAGCAATGAGTGATGTTCCACCACCCTTTGGGTTCAATGGGAAGTCCTGAGTGACTGCCCTTAATAAAGTTACCCAGGATCCCAGCTCCTGGCCTCTGGCATTGACAAGAATGAGAGCTAAAATTTAACATCACTTTCTAAAAAACTAAGTTGCACTGTTCAAAAGTATCTCTGTGAGGCTTTTCCTGAGTTCTAAAAAAAGCTGATTTCCACTCCCTGACAGAGGCACTCCTGGCTCCATGGTGAGGGCCAGTGGCACAGTTCCTCAGGGCCCAGTTCCAGGCAAGCAAAAGTTCTTTGCCTTCCATCATCTAATCACCCACGGTCACACAAAAGACAGCTTCCCTCGGAGGGAGCAATGCTGGAAATGCTTCGCTGTGCCCTGTTCCTCAGCGTAGGAAGTAACAGAGCAACTTTGCCTCCAGAAATATCCTGAAAACACCAGATGTGTGAATGGGTAATATCATATTCAAGGAACACTCTATTTAGAGAAAGAATCTGTAGCCAACTCATCAGTGACATAAATGTATTTTATGGAGAAAACAACAAAATCATTGCTCTCTGGGGGAAAAAAATCATAAATAAACAAATAAGTTTGATGTGAGACTAAGAAACATAATGGATAGTTTCATATTCTTCTCCTTCACTTAAATCAACTGTTCCATGTTCTTTCATAGACTAGCCTCAACTCACTTCTTTTGTAAAATGGCTTTAAACTAGAAGAATGGCATACTCTTAAAATCTAAAATAGGATTCAATTACACAAGGTGCAATCCCTAGGTAACCAGAGATATCCCCTACCAAATCCCACTTACCATGTCACTTGATCACATAGTTCCCCTAGGGCTGCTCTCACTAAGACACCTGTGTCCTCTCTCTAGTCTCTTCACATTCTCACTGTGTAGTGAGGCAGCTCCTTCCATACAAAGCTCCTTCCATCCTAAGGCCTTGGTTGGACAAAAGCCATACAGGCTTTCTGTTTCTAGGAATGTGTTTTTTCTAGGGTCACATTTATTGTATCCAGCAAACATACCCGCACTCTGAAATACTTTTTCAAAAAAAAAAAAAAAATGAGGAGCCCCAGACCACTGGAACATCCTCACTTAAAACATTGCAGATGTCACCTTTCCTTAAAGGAATTTTTCTCACACAACAGAAAGCAAAATTTTCTTTCATCCTGACTCCCAACTCTGCTCTTGTTTGTTTGATGTGGAGGAGGATTTTGAGAAATTGCCAGTTAGGGATTTCTAAAGTCTAGGTTGCTTGCTTACCTGCTGGCCTATTCTGTGTCAGGACAGTGTCTTGTTCACCGTTGTACACTAAGCTTGTGACACAATCCCAGGGTCTTTATAGTTGCTCAATAAATACTACTGAACATTGACTTAATGATTATTCTTAAGAAGAAACAGGAGAGCCAGAGAGACCCTCACAATATTTGGATAAAAGCGATGTTTTGATAAGCAAGTTGCCATTTAGCCCCGAACAACAGCCTGGTTTCTGTGTGAGTTTGGGTGACAAGAGATTATTTCACTATTTGGATTCCACTCCCTTACCCAGGAAAATCCAACTGCTTTTATTGGACTGAAAGCAACCTTCCTGAAATTCCATTTGATTTGGTACAAATTAGGCTTTAAATCCACATCCTAAAATTGTCTCAGAGGTTCTGCATTTTAGCAATGGAACACCACCTTCCTTTGCATACTCTAAGAACTAGGACTTGGTAAAAAACAAATTTGGGAAGGGTGACTAGGTTATAAGCTGATCTTCACATATACCTCCCCTTCATTAGGAGAAACAAAATGAAACTGATGGGACCCTTCCATTACTAAAGCAAGAGTTACCTATATTGCTAGGCTTATGACCAAAGGACATTTCTCTTCATTCTGAATCTTTATGTGACTAACGTTTTACCAAGTTATTTAAAAATATTTGGCCATTCATTCATTCTCAGGAATCTTTTGCCTGCCCAGTAAATGCCAGACATAGTATGAGACACAGAGAAATTAAAAACATAGTCAAGGTTCTCAAGAAACTCACATTCTAGTTTTAAAGAAGTAAACCAACAAATATAACACCCTGTAATAAATACTCTGATGTCTAAAGACATAGAGATCTAAAGAAATTTAACCAGAGAAATCCTTAAGTCAGTCAGCAAAGATTATGGAAGTCTTTCTTTAAATTGGAAATGCTTGACTTGATTTACCAGATGACAGAGTAAAATTTAGCCAGCCAAAGAAAAGGAAGGGTATTAGAAGCAAAAAGATTAACCTGCATAATAACACAGGGAATACAGAGAGTAAAAAAAAAAAAAAAATGCTAAGGCTTACAAATGGCTTAATATATTTGGAATATGGGTTGAAATAAGGGATTGAAAAAGAGGTGAAACTAGAGGTATATGTCAGGACCTGATCACACAAGAATTAATATGCCACACTAAGGAGGTTAGCCTCTATCCTTTAGAATAGAGAGTCATTGAAAACTTCTGAGATGAGAAATAGCAAGATAATATTTGTATTTTGGAAAAATCTTCTACTTGCATAGTAGAAAGTAGATGAAAGGGGACAAGAGTAAGTCAAGAAGAAAAAAGGAGGGCAGCCCCAGGGCTCAGCGGTTTAGCGCTGCCTTCGGCCCAGGGCGTGATCCTGGAGACCTGGGATCAGGTCCCATGTCGGGCTCCCTGCATGGAGCCTGCTTCTCTCTCTGTCTGTTTCTTTCTTTCTCTCTCTCTCTCTCCCCCCCCCCCCGTGTGTGTGTGTCTCTAATAAATAAATAAATAAATAAATAAATAAATAAATAAATAAATAATCTTTAAAAAAAAAAGAAGAAAAAAGGAGATGCTTGGGATGATCTAAGATGGAAGGAAGGAAGCAGCAGTAGGGACAGGGAAGAGACTGATTTGAAACACACTGAGGAAGTAGAATCAGTAGGACACAGTAGCCCCTGAGACATTGGTTAAGCAGAAAAAAATAAGTCTACAATGATTCCAAGATTTCTACCTTATGTGACCAAATGGAGAGAGGCACAGACACACAGCTGCTTTTCTCAGTGTTATATGTGGACCACAACACCAGAATCACTAGAGGTGTTTGCAAAACAACGTATCTCACCCCATCGTAGACATTTTAATGAGTCAAAATTTATGCATGATGAAGTTTGAAACACACTTCACAAAAGTAAGACATGCACAAAACAGAGCAGGTGAGATAGTGAAGAAGGTTAATGAGCTTAGCTTAAAGCCTGTTGTTTTTGACAAGCCTGCGGAATATCCACAGGGATGGGTTTTATGAGCAGCAGATAATATAGGACTCTTGCTCAAGGGAAAGAAAGGGTCTGAAGCTGTTTTCTTTAGGAGTCAACAGCTTTTAAGTGGCAACTAAAGATATGGGTTTTGTTTGTTTTTTAACAAAATCTTCCTGGAGATAAAGAAAAGTGGTAAGAAAAGGCCCAAGATAAACCCTGGGAACCGGGAGGTGTAGGATGCTGTCAGAGGAAAAGCAGCCCACAAGGAAATATGGCAAGTAATAGCACCAAAAGCACTGGGTTCAGCTCTGGTTTGTTACTTAACTAGCAGAGAGGAAACCTTGGGCAAGCATAGCTTTTCTAATGACGCTAATCCATTACATCTCTAGGGAAGGGAAAGAGAGGATGTCAGATGGCTTACCACTTAAATCTATACTGAGAGGTTTCATAATACCTTATCCATGAGTTGTTCATGCTTTTTCCTACCTAATTTTCCATGCCCCAAAACAAGATGGCTTTGGTCACAACAGAAAAAAATGCACAGCAGCCATTGGTACAGCTCCATGCACACAGGCATTATGGATACCTCTTAGATTCCAATTAGCCCCAGAATGTGGGACAAGTGGTAGAAAAAGCAGAGTGATATTAACTTTCTCACATATTCTCTGTGACAGCATCAGAGTAGTCAATGGACCCTGGATTCCAAAAGACATAGGCCAGCCTCCAACTGCATTAAGAGTAAACAGTAACAAGAAATTCTTCAAAGGCAGGCATTAAGATTTAGTCCTTCAAACCTATTCCAAGTCAATTCTCCACTTTAATGCTAGACAATGTGGCCCGGTATAGCACCTTCGTGACAGGCACAGAGATTTCATCGCTTTCCTCTACTTCAAATGCATTCAATTCAAATACTTCAAATGTTCCAACTACCGCCATCTATGGACACTTCAAACAGCAACCCTAGCACAGTGGTTACTGTCATCTAAAAGTGGTTTGTTTTTTTTCTCATAATCAACAATTCATTATCTTTGGAAAGTAGGTCAATTCTCATATCATACCACTTAACCATAAGTGATCCACCTCATAATCATCACTGCAAAACGACTTATTTATAACTATCAGAACTACTAATGACCTTCCTAAACCACCCTTTATTTGTAGAAGCACTTGCTAAGGTTCTATTTGGTCAAATAAGTTCTCAGGGGATTTTTTCACTATTCCCCTGTAGAACAGGGGATAGCTGATTGGCATAGCTAGAGACCACAGAAATGGAATAGTTACAACACGTCTAGTATCTTGGCTAACATTCATCAAAGGTCAGACAGGTAGAAAACTAACACAGAAGACTATTAATGATTCTGTTCCCAACCTGTCTGATGGCTTATCAAGCAGTTCATTAATGTGTCTCAGAATTCTCCATGACTCTGCTTCCTCATCTATAAAATGGGGATAATAACTATCTACCTTGAATGGTTGCTGAGATAGTTAAGTAAGGTAACCTATGTAAACACACAGTAAGTGCTCTATAAATTTGTTGTTACTATTTCCACTGTGGAAATCAATAAAGTACCATTTTAATCTGCACATCATGTGGGTTAAAAAAAAATAAGGAAAAAAATCATCACAACGAACAAGGGTTTTTTTTTTACTATTATTATCAAAGACTCTTAAACAGGTGCTCCTAGGGGTATCTGGGTGGCTCAGACAGTTATGTGTCCGACTCTTGGTTATGACTCAGGTCGCGATCTCAAGGTCTCAGAGTGGTGAGATCCAGCCCCATGTCGGGGTCTGTGCTCATCTACTTAAGATTCTTTCTCTCCCTTGCCCCCTGCCCCTTCCCCCACTAAAAACAAAACAAAACAAAAAACATATGCTTCCAGAAACAGAATGCATCCTATTTCAGAAAGGTAGCACACTTTATCTCAACAATACTTGAATTTTAGCTCATAGAGAGAACACAAAATACTATTGTTTAGAGCAGTATGCTGTAGAAAAGAGAAATACTTTTACATAAATATAAATTCTGGTTCCCTTAATTTCCAGCTTTAAAACACCGAGAAAGGTCCTTAACTCTGAGCCCCATTTCATCATTCACAGAGAAGAAGCCATATTGCTAACTTGGAAGGATTTGGGTAAGGATTAAAAATGAGATAATATAATAGGTTTCAATTAACATATTTCTCTTTTCCTGTCAGTAGAAACACCAAAACTTGTCACAGAGTGGATCATTTATGAAACACTTGTCTAAAGTCAAAAGGTAAGGCCTGGCAATGGTTAACTATGGTCCTCACATAACAATAAAACCACTATTTTTCTTCTTTTCTAACATCAATTGCATTTACATCTTGAAAATTCAAGCAATTCCATCACATATCATCCCAGGAAGGGGGGAAAAAGACACTGAGTAGAGTTCACTCAAGATTGAGTAAAATTTAAAGTTCAGCATTTTTTCTAGGATGTTACCAACTCAAGTATCTACAGGAATCATCCATGTAATAGAAATAAGAGAAGCAGTTTGGATCTAACAACAGGGAGCAGTGAGGACTGTGGTAAAGTACAGACTATGTGCCCTTTCTAAAGTGAGCAGTGACAATGATGTTGTTTACCTATGCAAGTCCAATGTTGTGTGCTTCAAGAAAGGCCAGAAACCATGTTTGTATGTGAGATATTCTGGATTCTAAATATTAGCATTAAGTTCTATCAAAAACAAATAAGCATTCTTGGCCAAATAAAAATCCTTTGTGCCAAATTCAGTCCATGGGCCATCAGTTTATAACTTCTGATTTATAAATCATCACTATGATCACCATATGGCCACCGCTGCAAGAATCCCAAAAGTGGCCACTGAAATGAACTCTTTCTCCCTTATCATCCACTACTAGCTTTGTTCTCCTTCACCATATTCAGTCCAGACTAGCAAGATAGTATTAAAGGAAACCTGAAAATGACATTTCAAAGAAGTAAACTTGCCTGGACCAATCTCCAGGCAAGTTTGTTTACGTTTTTGTTTTTGTTTTTGTTTTTTTCTTAATGTTTACTGAAGATCTTCTCACATCCTTTCTTGACATGTCCTGGACCCTCTGGTATTGAAAGATCTGTCTTCTGATGGAGGGGCAAAGGACAAAAGAGGCAGGTCCGTCTCAGTTCAGGAGCACCCCTCCCCCATCAGGCCTGCTGACCTTGACAACAAGGGCGATGGGAAGTGGCTGGCTCTCAAGCCCACTGACATTTGGAAACACAGGTGCGGCCCACAGCCCTGGCAGGATTCAGCCAGGCACTCCTGTGACAAGCCCAAGCCTGTTGGGGAGACTCCCCTGACAGTCTGAGCAGGAGGCTGAATCTGTCACTGTCTGGCTGGAGCGGCTGTCTGCATCAAGTTCTGACACCGGATGCCTGAATAGGGACTCAGTCAAGCAGGCATTTGTTACAGAAAGCTCCCCCAACTCATATTTCACAGTGATCAGAGGCGGTGAGGCGGAGACCCGAAGTGGCTCATCAGTACAGTATTAGCCATGGTGGTTATCACACAGGGACAGCTGGGCTGAAGCCAGAGAAGCCCTCTTTGGAGACAACAAATGTTCAGTGCCCCCGGAGGTGGTACAGACAGGCCGCCAGGCCTCGCTTCACATTGCCTCCGCCTCTGCAGCCCTCCATTCCCCACACCTCCAAGCAAGGCACTCCAACACCCCCGTGAGGCTCAGAAAAGAAAGAACACAAAGAGGCTGTGTGAGGCTGGGAGGAAGGTGCGTGCTCAGAGGAATGAGACAGGTGTGCGGCTGAACGCTGCCCCTGGCCACCTCAGACCCAGACCCTGGCTGCTTGTTTCCAAGGCCTCTCCTGAGTTGAAGCAATGAGGGCCCTTTGGTACTTACCCTTCTAAAGAGTTTTACTTTTCTTTTATCAGCACTGCTCTACGATGCTCTATTCTACAATCAGTCTGACAGATGGAAAGACAAATGAAAAAAGCAGAGGATATGCCATCAAATTTAGTTTTGTCTCAGGAGTTTCACAAAGAAATGAATTCTTTCCCCACATCCTTCTAATTGTACTGGCATGGCAATCAAGGCTGGTGATTATTTCCAAGCATCTCAACAATTAATTAAAATGCCCCCTCCCAACCCTTGCTCCAAAGCCCATCCTGCATTGTTTGTGACTTAGCTACTCTGAAAAACTTGAGAACCAAGTTTAGCAAGCAAAAGATGAAATCCTTCTCAGGGGAACCATGAGCCTTCTGAATTCAGAAGTCAAATGGCTCTGACATGACTACAGTTACACAGTCACAAACTGGCCAAGAGAAAGAATGAGATAATCACTAGGATAGTCACAAGTGTCCAGGTCTCACTGTCAACCATTATGGTGACAGTAATAATATTAAGAATAACCACTTACCTTTACTGGATACTTAGCATATAATAAGTCTTCTTCATAGCATTTGCATGGACATTTTTGAATCCTCCACAGTTACCAGTAAGATAGGAATGTTACCATCCCAGTATTAGAGGAAACCAAGTCCAGGAGGTTTAAATAAATTGTTCAAGCCACATAGCTTGGAAGAAGCAGAGTCAGGATTACAAATAAACAGTGCCTTACACGTAGTCCTAAAAATATTCATTTCTTACAATTGCTAAGTATGGTAGTGAAGGAATTTGACCCAGAGTCAGATAACCTGGCTTTAGTCTTAACAGATAGACAAAATGCACCAATTAATGAAGGACAACAAAAAAGCAGCAAAAAATAAAAATTCATATTAAATTTTGACACACATCTGAAAAGAAACACAGAATGTAAATAGAATTTAGATATTTGAAATTTACAATGACATGATATGCTATCTTTTGCCTATCAAATTGACAAATAACTCTTTTTTCTTTTTTTTTTTTTTTGACAAATAACTCTTAAAATTACAATATCCAGTATGGGTAAGAGAGTACTCTCAGCTATTACTAGAAAAAATATTGATTTATATAACATTTCTGGGGACCATCCTGATGATATACATTGAAATCCTTAAAGTGGTTTATAGCTTCTCTGGTAGTTTGAAAACATGGCTATAAATTTTTTGACACCCCTTCCACTGAGAGTAAGGGTCTATATTCTCTCCTCTTTAAAATGGGACAGAATTATGACTGCTTCAACCAATAGAGTACAGCAAAAGTTACACCATGTGACCTCCAAGGCTAGGCATAAAGCCCATATACACCTGCCTTGTGCCGCTGACATACTCTTGGATCCCTGTGCCAAGTCATAAAAGTACCACCACACTGAGATTACCAGGCTGGAGAGGCCACATGTAGGAACAGCACTCAACAGTCCTAGCTATACCCAGCCTTTGAGTCTGTCCGCTGAGATCCCAGACATCATGGAGCAGAGAACAACCATCCCTGCTGTGTCCTGACTGAATACCCAACCTATAGCATCCATGAGCATAATAAAATGGTGGTTATTTAATGTGGCTAAGTTTGAGGTTGGTTTGTTATACACCAATACTTAAGTGAAAAAAACCTCTAACATTGTAATTATTCTTCTGAAGTCTATTCTGGGGGATCAGAGATATGCACAAGAATTATACGCAAAGAGGTTTAAAATTTGGAAAATGGGAAATATACATTTGAACAATAAGGGCTTTCTTCATCCACTTAAGTAAGTGTAGGAATGTAAAATCAGGTTTTGGAAAGCTATTTAATAATATGAAAAAACTTTCATAACATACTTTTAAGGAGATTTCTAAAAACACTTTTGTGGGAAAAAACAAATATATATATATATATATATATATATATATATATATATATATATGCACTAAAACTGGATGAAAATACTCCAAAACTTAAATAGTGTCTATTACTGAGTTATGATATTATGGATGATTTTTATTTTCCTCTTGATGATCTTCTGCATTTCTAAAATTCATAATTAAAAGTAGTAGGCAACATGCTAATATTAAATGGAAGGACCTCATTAAATCAATGTAACTTTAAGAAAGTCTTATTGAAATCCTGAGTTCAAATTCTGGCAACTTCTATCTTATTATCTTTGGAAAGATCCTAAACCCCAAGTTTGTCATCTATAAAACCAAGAAAACAACATCTACCTTGAATGATTTTTTTAAAGATTTTATTTATTTATTCATGACAGACACAGGGAGAGAGAGGCAGAGACACAGGCAGAGGAAGAAGCAGGCTCCACGCAGAGAGCCCAATGTGGGACCCGATCCCGGGACTCCAGGATCACACCCCAGGCCGCCTGCCTTTGGCCCAGGGCACGATCCTGGAGACCTGGGATCGAATCCCACGTCGGGCTCCCGGTGCATGGAGCCTGCTTCTCCCTCTGCCTGTGTCTCTGCCTCTCTCGCTCTCTCACTGTGTGCCTATCATAAATAAATAAAAATTTAAAAAAAAAACACCCATTTATCTGGTCTTCCTGGTTCAACTTCTCCTCCCCAGTTCCATGCCACATTGTTGTGACTTTGTTAACTTAACATTTGTTAAGTGGAGCCCCGGGACATTGGATGGTGAGCCTAGATTCAATAAAAAGACCACAGGGAGATTGAAATAGAGAAGATTATTACAGATTCTGGAGGAAGTACACAGTGCATGCCTACAGGTGCTACATGGGGAGGTCAAGGCAGTGACAGGCCCTAGGTCACATGCCTTTATTAGAGACCAGAGGTAGAGTGCTTTGGGGTTCCCAGACTAAGGCCAGATTGGTCAGTTCAAAAAGAGCAGAGTTTTGGTAAGTTCAAGGGGGTCTTATCTAAGGGACACAAAAGGGGAAAGACCTGAGGAGAATGTTATTCACAAGAGCTGATGGAAAATTGTAGGAGCTTAAATTTGCTTGTGATCCTGTGAGCTGTTTTCTACTGACCGTTATTTAGAACATGCATCTCAGGATGGACTAGGGACAGTTCAAGGATCTTGGAGACTGTCTGGCCACACGAAACAGATGCCAAGGCAGCAATATCAATGGAGTGATTTAGCTAAATTTTCAACATACATGTACATTCCTGATAATAGCTAGTAACCATAGGATCTCACTTGGGTTGAGAAGCCCTCTATACCAGGCACTGGGCTCAGCCTCCATGTGCATTAGCTCACTTCTCCTTCCCCATAACTCTATGAGGCAGGTACTATTATCATCCCTGTTTCTCATGTAAGGAAACAAAAACACACAGCTAAGTCACTTGTCCTAATCAAACTCCAAAGCGTGTACTCTTTATCTCTCATCTCTGTACAATGATAGGATTACTCTATATAAAACTTGACATGTGAGGAAAAACATCAGACTACTTTCAATTATCCTTATCACTAGGGTGACAGTTGACCCTAGAGCCTAACCCAAGTGCTCCTCATTCAGGAAGTGTTATAAACAGAGGAAAAAGAATAACCACTCTCCTACCCTGACTCCTGGTTGACCTTTCCTCCACTCCCCTGTGCCACTATCTTTTGTAGGATCCAAAGGCCCTTGGGCGTGTCCTATTAATCTGTGTCCTCTGGGCCTGGTGCACCAATTACCTAATCTCGGGAGTTTAAAAATGATTGTTCAGCTGAATAAAGAGGATCTACTCAAATTAGCAGTTCTTCCCTAATTCCTGCTTCCCAAGAGCTCCTATTTGGAAGAAACACACACACACACAATGTTGTTGAATAAATGCAGATCCATCTAGTATGCAGTCATCTGGGTCTGGAATTAATTCATGAGGAAACCTTAAACTTGAACATTCAAATTAAGTAGAAACTGACAAATGACATCCCTCATCCCCACCGGATTCAAACTGGGAATAAGATAAGAGTAAGATAAACAGAATCCAAATACAGTAGCCACATTTTACTGATGATAAATTTTTGTAAGTTCTTTTTTAAGATTTTATTTATTTATTCATGAGACACAGAGAGAAAGAGAGGCAGAGGCACAGGCAGAGGGAGAAGCAGGCTCCACGCAGGGAGCCCGACATGAGACTCAATCCTGGGTCTCCAGGATCACGCCCTGGGCTGAAGGCGGCGCTAAACCGCTGAGCCACCCAGGCTGCCTCTGATAATAAATTATTTATCATTATTATGAAACTGACATTGGAGAAAAGTGATTTATATTTGTGAGTCAATGGGCTTCCCAACTGCAAATTCCAAAATTAAACTTATACACTCAGTTCTAGGAAGTGCTATACTGGGAAAGGCCCCTTGGAAGGTGAACTCGGGCACTTTATGTCTTCTTTTATTTTATTTTTTTTTAATTTTTATTTATTTATGATAGTCACACACACACCGAGAGAGAGAGAGAGAGAGAGAGAGAGAGAGAGAGAGAGAGAGAGGCAGAGACACAGGCAGAGGGAGAAGCAGGCTCCACGCACCAGAAGCCCGAAATGGGATTCGATCCCGGGTCTCCAGGATGGCGCCCTGGGCCAAAGGCAGGCGCTAAACCGCTGCGCCACCCAGGGATCCTTATGTCTTCTTTTAAAGAGGAAACAAAGAATGGGATGCCATGACCCTTATCTCCTTCTAGTTTACCAATAAAATTGAGTCATTCTTCCTCTGCTAGGGAGGAGTAAGTGAGGTGGGAAAAGACCACAGAATCCTGGCTCTCTACCTGCTATGACTCTTGGGTTAATGAGAACTTCAAAGTCATGAGAAAAAGCTTTGTACGGTTGAGGACAGTGGACAGATTTCAGCATGGGGTTGAGCACGTAATTATTACAAATTATTTGCTTTCTATTGCTCTTATGTGTGTAACATATATATTTCGTTGACATCAACAATTTAAAAATTTCCGTTTTAACTTTGTGCTGCAAACCCAGAAGAACTAAGTATCACATAAACAGAGTCCTCTGAAAATTCAGC
Source organism: Canis lupus familiaris (assembly GCF_011100685.1). Taxonomy (NCBI): domain Eukaryota; kingdom Metazoa; phylum Chordata; class Mammalia; order Carnivora; family Canidae; genus Canis; species Canis lupus. Next base: position 8,421,885 of record NC_049232.1, read on the forward strand.
CCTACTTCTTATTGTGTCATACAACCCTGAAGAAGGCTTTAAGCTCTTTGAAAATACATTCTTTTACTTCATTGTATGCTCTAGAATATTACGCTTATGGTAATTTACTTGTAAATATATTCCCATAGTGCATACATGAAGAAGAAATGGTATGCGAAATATAAAAACAAAAACGGAACTCACTGGCTCTTCAACTTGTAACTCAGAGGGAGAAAATACAGGCAGCTCAAGACAAATAGGTTGTGCTCCGATCACTCATTCACATCCCAGTGTGGGCGCTTGGGAAAGATCTTCCCGCTGAAGACCTACAGCATAGATCTTTGGATCTAGTGAAGACTCATCTGAGTTTCGGGGGGACGCCCCGACCTCTTGTCGCGCAAAGAATACCCGAGCATTTCATTTCTGGACCTAGGACGGGGCACAAAATATAAAGAACAGAGTCTGGGGGGTGGCATAGGAGGACTGGAAAGTGGGAGAAAAAGGCGGGACACCATGAGTCGGGAGACGAAGAGGACAGCCCGGGTTTTGACCTCTCCTCCTTCCCTCCACCATTGTTACTTACGTCAACTCGCCTGCCCCAAATCATGCCCTTGCTCATCACTAGAAACCAGTGTGGGCAGAGACAGGGGCCACGGGTGGGAGGAGCTTTGCAGAGGGAGAAGAGAGGAGAGAGAAAAGGACAGAGGAAACATTATCGCTTCACCTCCGTCAGCTGTGGCTGGGGAGGTCTCCCTTACCTGAGGTGCAGTCGCTGAGCAAACCTGACTGAAGCAAACCTCTTCAAACCAGTATGGATTCTAGCATGTTAGATATTCGATCATCAAAACTAAAAACGCCCCTCGCCACACGCCCCGCCACCTCCACCGAGGCGACGCCGCATTCGCCCTGAGAGAGGTGGCGCGGCTCTTCCGGGCCCGCTCTCGCGACCTCTCGTGACCTCTTGCGACCTCCCGCGCCTCTCGCGCGACTCGACGCCCGACTTGCGCGCCCGGGAAGCCCCGTTGCTCCCTTTCCCCTGGCGGGCAGCGCGGAGGCCGCGGGATGCCTGGAGTTACTGTAGAAGACGTGAGCCAGCGGGAGTTCGTCAGAGCTCGGGAAGCAGAAAGTCCCTGAATGGGTGGACGCTGTCAAGCTGGCTTGCTCCCTCCGATGAGCACTGGTTCTACACAAGAGCTGCTTCCACAGCACGGCACCTGTACCTCCGGGGAGGCGCTGGGGTCGGCTCCATGACTAAGGTCTCCTGGGGACGTCAGAGAAACGGGGTCATGCCCAGCCACTTCAGCAGACGCTCCAAGAGCGGGGCCCGCAGGGTCCTCCAAGCCCTAGAGCGGCTGAAAATGGTGGAAAAGGACCAAGATGGGGGCCGCAAACTGACACCTCAGGGACAGTGGGATCTGGACAGAATCGCCGACAGGTGGCAGCTGCCAACAAGAAGCATTCGAACAAATGCTGGGTTAATAAATTGCCTCATTCGTAAAAAAAAAAAAAAAAAAAAAAAAAAAAAAAAATCTGTAAAGAGTCAGGCCTCAGTTCCAAGGCCATCCTCATCACTTACCACCTGGGAGACTGTGGACAAATTATTTAACCTCTGCCTGGTACACAGTGATAATTAAATATTAACTCCATGCCACACAGAGTTCTAAGTTACAAGTATCATCTCATTTGATTAAAAAAAAAAAAAAAAAAAACTATGCTTAGTAAACAGAACGTTAAGGAAGCTCAGCATCATAGACACTGATGCCACCCAAATCTCCCTTCATGGAAGGACCTGTTGCCTCAGCTGTTGGCAGAGGGCCTTCCACTCCCAGCCCCTCCAAGAGACTTGTCAGTAGAACTGCCTTGACTACAGTCACTCCCCTTCTCAGGATAAACCCACTTCCAATGACTGACTGGACATTTAGTAACTTGCCCAAGGGTCCAAGAACCCATGGTGGGGATACAAACCCAAACAGGATGACACCAGCGCCGGATCTCCTGACTATTCCATTCCACCACCTCCCACTGTTAGACATTACTACTTCATCACCTTAACAATCCTAGCACAATTTATACACCTCCTCTTATCTTTTTCAGTAGGTAGACGCTTCAGGTAGAGGTTTTGCCTCAGAAATGCCACACAGAATTCGAAACTAACAAGAGGCATGCAGACCTCTGTCTCTGGGGAGTAGATCTCATACTAATAGAATCCCTGCCAACTCCAAGGAGCTAATGCTTAAAAGATAATTTTCTATAATACACAGGTCAACACATTTTCCAAGTTAGGATATTCTTCCATTCCTTTGGTATCCTCAATTTGAATAGGGAGCCTAATTTCCATAATAAAGAAAGCTAAAACTGTCTGATGTTGATTTAAACAACTGAGTTCCTAAATACAGCACCTTGTTTTGACTCTGTTTTCTTTCTGCCTCTGCTGTGAGATTCATAGTCAACTCTTCCACTATAACAGTATTTCCTTTACAAACATGTCACACTCTCCGAATCAAACCTACTTAGCAAACCAGAGCACCTGATCCACCAGGGGTTTCCCCACTTCTCCAACCTCCAACTCCATTCCTCTCAGTTGCCAGTGTAAAGTCATTTCTGAAAACCACAAGAGGATAAATGGAAACTGGTCTTGACCATAGAGAAAAAAAAGTCATATCCCTTCAATTTTCTGGAGCCTGACTTTCTTTAAGGGTTTCACCTGTCAGGAGAGGGTGTACCAAGTTCCATGGCTGCCAAGGAGCCCCAGGATAATCCAGCCTGGCATCTTTCATTGCACTTCCTGCTGTGCTGGTAGTCAGGATGGGACACCACTGCAAACCCATCTTAGATCTGTGCCTCTCTGTGAAGTAACCGTGTTCGATCGTCATGCTTTGCATTTTCACCTCACCTCTGACTGTTCTGTTCATGGCAGAGAGATGTAGCTTTGATGCAGACATTGCACTGGAGAAAAGAGGAAAAGTAGCAGAAAGGAGGGAGCAGGATTAGTAGCTCAAAAGCTTTGAAAATCTTGATTTCACGGAAATGAAAACATGCCTTATCTACCTTCTTTAGACTTTGCTGATTGTATTAATTCCAGATGAAAAGTAAAGTCAGTAGGTGTCATTTTTTTTTCTTCCACACTGGTGGAGTTTTCCTACAGGGAGCCTGTAAAGGAAAACTATCTCTCTCCTAGTGTTCCAAAGCAAAGCATTGAAGCACAATCCCACTGAAATCAAAGTGACAGCTAGAAGGCACCTCTAATCACCAGTTCTCTGAGTTCTTTTAGGACTTGAATACAACTGTCAATTATCAAGGTCTCTTTATAGGCCAGACAAGTAACAATAAATGCAAAGTGTAAATCAAACTTGTTTAAAAAAAAAAAAAAGGCACATCACTATCCTTTCATATCTGACAGTAGGATCCAGTGCCAGATCCAAGATGCAATAGTAAAATAAGGAATTAGGAAACATCACCAAAGCAACTACAAACTAAAGTGTGGTTGTAATTATTCAGTTTAATGCAAAGTCACATGGCCAAAGCTATTACATTTTATAAACCAAAATGATCACATATTCAATACACAATCTGACCATAAAAGTTACTCTCTACTGAGTGGCTAATGTATGCTAGGCACTGTTGTCAGCACTGCAGGTGAAATTGTGAATAAAACAGGCAGATACAAAATATAATATTTCACAATCAGAAGTGCTATGGGAAAGATGACCACCACTGTCACATTTCTTCCATCCCCTTCATAACTAAACCATAAGAAAATGATTAAAAAGATTATGAATTATACCAAGAAATACTTAGGAATTAAGAAACTCTACCAACCCCTTGGGAGGAGGGGCTGGGGTAAGCTCAAGGTGCTCACTCTCTTTACTGTTACCTCACTTCAATGACTGAATGATGGAGCTGGTTGTCCACCCACTGTAGTCTCCACCTTCAATGCCAAATCACAGTTAAATCATTCTAGCCTGGAGAGAATCTGTGCCACTTTTAAATGTGTTACATGGAATTTTAAGGAGATTGAGTTCTATTGGGTAAGAAAAGAGGCCTTCATGAAATTATTTGGGCTTGCCCATTGAACTGAGGACCAGAGAGAATAATGAAAAAATGATTAGACAAGGAGAAATGGAATTGAGTCTCTTCTTCCATCAAGCCTTCAAGGCCAAAGTTATTTCTGTCAGGGGAAATGAGAAAAGAATCACATGACTTACAAGCCCTGGGAGGGAAATCTTACAAGATGAAACATGATTGTTCAATATGGCTTTCAAGCAGCTGGAAGGAAGCAATAAGCAGGCATTTATGCTTTTGCTACCTTGACACTTCATGCTGCTTGTCTGAATTTTCCTCTTAATGTCCTCCCTTTCCTGTTGGCTGTTGTGGCTTGAAATTAAAGTAGAAACAGGTTTAGTAGGTTGGAATACATGTCACTTAGATGGTTTATTACTGGGAGAATAGAGCTAAAGGGAAAACTGGTTTCCCTCTCTGTATCCTTCTCTCTCTCTCTGTAAATACATATCCTAAGTATCTTCACTCACTCTAATGGTTTTATACATCATCAATTTCTAGTTCTAAATCTCTTCATCTCAGTGCATTTTGTAGATGCCACACTAACATTTAAAACTCAACAGGGCCAGCAGTTGGATCATGGTCTTACCCATGCCCTGCAGACTGCTTCTTTTCATGGACACTGTATCTCAATGCAGGGCACCACCGTCATGTCCAAAGTCACCCATCACTCAAGAAAACTACAATGCAAATGTGTAGTCACCTATAACTACACTTGAGACCAAAAAAAGACACTGCTGAAAGAAATTTTAAAAGACACAAATAAATGGAAAGACATCCCATGTTCATGAACTGGAAGACTTAATTAATACTGTTAAGATGTCCATACTATCCAAAGTGATCTATAGTTTCAAGGCAATTGCAATCAACAGGCAGCCATAGAAAGGTGAGAAAGAAAATAAATTAGAGACTACATTATCAGAAAACAATGTAAAGAAAAATAACTTAAAAGGCAAAGAGACTTGATTCAGTAAGAAGAAATGATCAGGAGTGGAAAATGGCCTCTGACTTTGAGAGGTGAGCCTCTCTAGCCCTTCTCTCCTGATGCATGAGTTTGGGGAGGGTTCAGCTATTGAAGGAGATCAAGGGAATACATCTCCACATCTACTTCCTTTTCCCACCCTCATTTAAAATCATTCTCTGTAGTCATGCTATTTTTTTGCTTTCATTTTTAAATGACTTTGATTTTTGTCATTATCTTCAGAGCTGTCACCAACTCTGCCCAACAGAAAATGTAATAATCAATTCTCTGTTCCTAGTTATTTGTAAATATATTGAAAAATGCAGTCCTCAGAATTGATGTGTTCAGCATGCACTTCTTTCTCTCCACTTTTTAAACTGAAACAATGCCCCATCTCTAACTACCTAATGAGCTGTTAAATATTCAAGGCTGCACCTGTTCCACATAATGGGGAGAACGCCATAAAATGCCTTAAGAGAAAATGTACATTTCACAATAATATGGAATATGGAGAAGGATGGAGAACAAAGTCCTCCCACCCCAAGGGGAAAAGACATACAAGACTGCATTGTGCTTCCAGTAGACAACTTAGCAGGACCTGTACAAATGATTTTGTATTAACAACAAAGAGCTCCCCAAGTACTTCCCACATCCCATTGAGCTATATGCCACAAAGCAGCTCTGACCAGGAGAAATAAGGAAGAATCAATGAGCCTGGGACACTTGAATCTCTGCTTTCATGTAGTTTATTCCTTGTCAATGACCTCTGCTGCTTTGGCTTTATGTGTGGGCACTCATCCTTTACAAGCAAATACAATTGTGAAGTGTTTTCCTCTGTGTATAGTTAGATAATGAATTCTTCCTGTTGCAAAGTGACCTCAAGAGCCCAAGACCTCATTTCATTTCAATTTGTGCCAATGAAACGCTTGACAAATTGCTCTTTTTAGAGTCATGTATAACTTTGAGTTTTATTCCTAAGCATTGTTGCTCTTCTGACAAGGACAAATTGGGCTGTAGGATTTGTTCCTTATCCTTTGCAGTGGCGATTATGGAACCAGCTGGGTGGGATCGGCAGTGAATATTTTTCTGTGATTCATTCACTTTGAGTACAATTACCACAAAAATCACCAAGTCCTGGATAGGCTAAAATCACTAAATGGGGATCAAAGTTTACTTTGATAAGTAAGCATGCAAAGATGCATATACGTGAACAGTACCATTTCAAGAGTATTCTTGAAATGTTAGCCATTCCTTATTCTCTAATACAAATAATTTCACATTTCTACTCAGACCTTTTGTTCTATGAGAGACAAAAACAGAACAATGTTTCCGCTGGTGCTCTTGGCAAACATTGAAGCTCTCCTGCTGGAATTCTGTCATCTCTTTTTTGAACACAGGTGATAAACCAAATTTGCACATTGTTGATCTAAAACCCAAGTCTTTAACCTGAGCATAATGAAATCACATTAGGAGACATGCCTGTCCAAACACTACAGTAACTGCGCCAGGGCTGCTCAGAATAGCTGCCATTTGCTCATCTCTCCTCAGGCTGAAATTATTTGAGCTTCACCTGTTCCCATCTCAAATTATCCTATAATTGCCTTTTCATATTATGGGGTTGTACCAAAAGTAGCAACTGTACCAACTGGCACCCAGACATCAGGGACATGGAATTGGCTGTTCCTTTTTCCTCACCTCATATGCTCTGATCAGTGTTCACAGAATTATCTAAGGAAAGAAAAGTTTGCCCTAAATCTAGAAATGTGCCAAAGGAATCATCTAGCACATTCTTCACAATGAAGTGCTCCTCAAAGACATAAACCTTTACTTTTAAAAATCGTCAGCTTATTTGTTGTTTATAAAATATACCTGCATAATTTTCTTCTTACTTTCCAAGGGAGAACAAACATTACATTATGATTATCATTCATTATTCTGAATATTTCTATCTAAATTATTTGAAAATTAAAAGCTACTTCCAAACTTTCCAAAATTGACTTGGAAAAAACACTCTTGTATTATCCTAAATTGGTTGTGAATTCCTGCTGTCTCCAAATTAAAAAATATTGATGACTACTTTGTTTTCCTCATAAAAGACCATTTAAGAATTAAATTGTGCTGGTTGAAGGTGGGATAAATAGGTAATGGGGATTAAGGGGTGCACTTGTGATGAGCTCCAGGTGTTGCATGGAAGTGTTGAATCGCTATATTATACACCTGAAACTAAGATTACATTGTATGTTAATTAACTGGAATTTAAATGAAAACTTTTTTAAAAAAAGAATCAGATTATAAGCACTTTTCCAAATAAGAAAAAAAATGCCTTAAAATCTTATAGAAATGACCTCTGTAATTGTATGTTTATTAAGTGTAGTCTTTTAAACTGATGGTTGCAGTTTTCAGAGCGCCAGGAAATGACAGGAACAATTAGCATGGGAACAACAATCCTCAACTTTGATACCTTCAAGTCCTATGACCTGTGGCAAACGTTTGGCCTCTGAATTTGTGTTTCCTCATTTTTAAACATGGGATTACAACAGTATGCAACAGATACTATGAACATCCCTCCTACTGACAATATCAAAAAATACTGAATAATATATGTTTAAAAAATCTTTTAAAATTCATCACTGACCTGGCAAGCAAATAAGGACTCTTCAAAGAAGGTAAAAAGAAGTGACGGCTGGAATTGAGAAAGATGAGTAAAACTCAGAGGATTTTCATCCTGAGGTCACCAAATTAATCCTATGAGCTTAAGCCTCAGTTTTGAAAGAAGAAAAGAAACTATCCTAGAGCTACCTAGAGCTGTTTAGTGGGAGACATCTCCATAAATTGGGCTCCATAGGCTATTTAAGAGTAAAACAGAAGTAAACATTCCTTTCAGAAGGGGACAAAACAGAAGCTTAACATTCTCAACCTGGACATTGATCTCCTCTGTTATTTCATTACTATCACCAGCAACTACACATGCTTCTCACCTGAGTTCTAACACTACCTTTGTGATCCAAAAAAAAATCAGCCTGAATTACCTAATTTCTTAACTAAGTAGTATCATCAAACATCCATCAAAAACAAACACCAATTCTATTTGGAGAAATGTGTATTTTTCTCAGATTACAAAAATCCCATCAAATAACTTTCTGAGGAATATAAGCTCACAATCCATAGAATAATATCACAAAACATGCAAAGAAACAAGAACTACCAGAAGTCAGACCTATAAAGATCTTACATGCTAAAATTATCAAGTTTTGATTACAAAATAAGGATATTTAATAATCATCAAGATATAAAAGAGAATACTTAATATATGATAAGCAAGTAAATATAAAATAAATGAAGCAAATTTGAAAAAATAAAACTTTGAGAATGAAAATTCTAATTAATGAAATGTTAAAATCCATACATGAAATCAATGACAAATTAGACACAGCTGAAGAGAGAATTTGCAAACTAGAAGACAGATTTGAAGATATTCACAGTGCAGCACAAAGAGACAAAATAATCCCAAAAAAAATGTATCAGAGGTTAAAAATCACTGAAGATAGAATGAAAAAGTCTACTAATAAGATATCCAACAGGAAAGAAAGAAAAAATGAGAGATAAAATACATAAAAAGAGAGAATGACTGAGACTCCTCCAGAAATGAAGATAACAATGAGGCTCAGGAAATGCAGTGAATGCTCAGGATACATTTTTTAAATCCACATTTGAATATATCATGGAGAAATTTGAAAATATTAAAGAGAAATAATATATTAAAATAAGTTAAAGAGAAAATACAAATTACCTACAGAGAACTTAGCATCAAATTAATGGCAGATCCCCCAATACTAACAAAAGAAGCTAGAAGACAGTGGAACAATATCTTTAAAATTCTAAGAAAACAGAACTTCAAACAAAGATTAGATAATGAATCCCCTTTAAAAAAAATCGAGGGTGGATTGCAGATATTTTCAGACAAACAGAAACGGAGTTTGACAATATAGACCCTCTCTAAAAGGAAATTCTACAGTATGTACTCCAGGCAGAAAGAAAACACAAAACTGTTAGGAAAGTAAAAAATGTAAAATGGAATAGTACAAAAAGAACTGAATATATATGTGGATAAATCTCAACAACTATATAAAACAACAATAGTATCTAAACTGAAAATAAAAAAACTGAAATATAGTCCAATAATGGAGTACAAGCCAGATGATCAAAATAACCAAAATTGAAGTATGCTCAGTTTCATGTATATTATTCTGGAGAGTAAAGATACTCATTTTAGGCAACACTAAGCACGTATATTTATCAATGTTTGCTTCTAGGATGCTTAAACAAATAGACTGTATAATTATCAAATGAGAATATGAAGTGGGAAAGTGAAAGAAGGAAAGAAAGTGAATACAAAAGAAGAAAGGAAGAAGAAAGAAACAGAAAATTCAGGGCGAACAGAAAGCATAAAACAAGTTGGTAGAAATAAAAACAGAGCATCTGTTATCACAAAGCCTCTACTTGGAGCACATTCTCTCACCATGATACCATTGTGTTAAATATCAACAATAGAGTGATAAACAGAAAAATTGCACAGGTGTGAAAATTTAAAAATACTTTTAAATAACATCTAAGTTAAAAATAAATCATAAAATGTTTAAATGATTATATAAAAATACTGCATATCAAAATACATATGATGAAGCTAAATGGTACTTAAAAGGGATTGCATAGCTTCAAGAGTTTACATTAGAAAAGAAGAATGGCTAAAAAAAAATCTGAAATTAATGAATTCATAAGCACCTAATTTCAGAATTTGGTAAAAAGAATTCTAACCATGTTCCAAAAAATAGAAGAAAAAATAAATTAACAAAATAAAAAACATAAAACCAACATAGCCAAAACTGGTTCTTAGAAAAGACCTAATAGATAAATGTCTGACGTGATTCATCATAAAAAAGAGAAGGTAGAAATAATAGTAACTTAAATGAAAAGGGAGATATTGCACCCAGAAAATTATAAAAGAATACCAAAAAGAAGCTTTTTTATAATATTATAAAAATGTGCAAACACAGATAAAACTGTTAACGTCCTAGAAAAACATGTAACACACCAAATTGATTCAAAAGTATGTACAAAATCTGATTTCCCATAACCATTAAACAAGTCAAATCAGTTAGATTAAAATATCCCAAGAGCATTCAGTACAACATCTCAAATCACAGATAAAGAAGCTCATATAAGAGTTTCACCTGTGGCCTGAGGTCAGCAGTTATAGCAGTGCCAAGACTAGACCCCAGATATCCAGATACCTACACAAAGTATTAGGTTAGTGCACTGCATTTATTTCATGAATTTAAGCTAGAAGAAATTTCTGTCCTCCACAATGCTCACTGAGAAGATTTTCTGAAACATAACATCACTAAGTCCCTATCCTATAGGGTATAGGAAAGGAACAAGGATGCCCATCTGGAATCCCCAGACAATTATCTATGGTGGACCACACAGTAGAGTTGTCTATTAACCTTGCCTCAGTTGATTAACTTGGGAAATTTTTCTCATATATCTTTTTTCTACTTGTGGTCAGTTTAAGGAGACTCACTGGGGAAATTCTTTCTCTGTAGGAACCTATTACTTTTAAAGAGGTTTCATAAAGGACGCTAAATTATCTGACTATGAAAAAAATCTAAGAAGATACCAGATAGATAAATTTAAAGCTAAGCAATTTTAAAAATTACATTCTGACATAAACTCTGCCAGAATAAAGAAAAAGAGAAAAAAATTCCCAATTTGTTTAATGAGTCCAATGAAAACCTCTATGACAAAAAGCAGAAAAGGACAGTACACTAAAGGAATGTCAATTTCACTCATAATTGTAGATGGTAAAAATCTAAAATAAGCACAAACATTAACATAATCCATCAATGTATAATGATATGATAATAATAAATATGAGTTTATCACAGAAATGCAAGGTTGGCTTAACAGAAGAAAAACTAATTAATACAATTCATTATATGAGCAAGTAAAAAGGAAGAAAAATCATGTTGTTACAAGATAAATTCCCAAAGCAGACACCGTAGCTGATTTGGGGATGTTGAATGTTTATTAGAAATCCACATCCGTGAAAGAAGGGGAAGAAAAGCAGGATTGGGCACAGACACAACCCACACAGCAGTACAGACCCCACAAAACCATGGCCAACCAGCAGAGTTGTCCCACATCAGAGGGAACTGGGCCATCATCATCCTTCACCTTGCTCAGTCACTAGACACAGGCCGCCTTGGAAAGGGGGTGAGCCTGGGCAAGGAGGTTGTACAAAATCTCACTGACTGAGGTCCTCTGTTGCTTGGGTGGCCTTACCTGGAGAGCGGAATCCTTTTGTGAAAGTGGCTCTGGCAACACCTCTTCACACAGCTCCATAGTTGAAGAAAAAAACCTTCCATATAGTTCAACATCTCTCCAAAATCAAGAAAACTTAATCAAAGCAAATGGAGGGAAACTTCTGACACTGATAAAAAGAACCTACAAAAAGCTCACAGAAAACATCATACATAACAGCAAAAGGGAAAACAACTCCATTAATATCAAAAATAATACAAAGATGAGCATTATTACCATTATTTTCCTTCATAATGTGCTAGAGGTCCCACTCAGCACATTACGGGAAGGAAACTAAATAGCTACAGATAGGAAAAGAAGAAAGAGTCTGTCATTATTTACAGATAATTTCACTTTCCATGTACAAAACCCAAGAGAATCAGATGAATTATTAATTTAGCAAAGTAGCTAGACAGAAATCAATATAATTCTAGCATTTTACTTTACACACAAAAAAATCACTTAATGTGTTTAAAACACCATTCACAATACCAACAAAAATACGAAGTTTTTAGAAATAAATGTAATCACAGATACATGAGCACCGTATGTGTAAAAAAACATTATTAAATGAAATTAAAGATCAAAATCAATACAATATATTTCACAGACTTGAAATCATAAATAAGTAAACTCTTAAATTGATCTGAGAAAAATTAATTCCAGTAAAAATCCAGGCTTTTTGCAAAACTTTATGAGCTCATTCCAAAATTTACATAAAAAACTGAACATCAAAAGTAGTTAAGACATTCCTGAAGAAGAACAATGTGAAGGGAAGTTCTGGCAAATATCAAGATGTATTACAAAGGATTGAAAATGTGATCTTGAAACCAGAAAGACTTCTTTAAAAAGACACACACACACACACACACACACACGAGCACAAGTCATAAAAACAATTCAAGGATTTGACTAAATTAAAATCAAGAACTTCAGGTAGAAAGATACCATATAGAAGATAAGACAAACTACAAACTAAAAGAAAATTTGTAACACATAGGACTGACCAAGGATTCATATCGAGAATATATAAAGAACTCCAGAATCAATTAGAAAAACACAAAAAGTGGGAAAATGGGATAAAGACAGGAGCAGTCACTTCACAGAAGAGGAAACACAAACATTGGAAAAGACGTTCAGCCTAAACCTCATTAACCGCAAATCCGAGAACAGGAGGCGGAGGCGAGAGCGCTGAGGAGCAGGGGCCTCGCCCCCCCCGGCCCACCGGCTGCCCTAGATAACTTCAAAACATCCTGAACACCCGAATTCACCTGACATTTAAAGAGAGAACAGCCAGAATGCCACAGAGACGTTTTCACTTCTAAGAAGGCAGGAAGGCAGAAAAAAATAAGGTGGGGGAGGGGCGCCGCGAGGAGCCGGGAAGCCCCGCCCGAGAAGCGGGACCTCGGACCGGCTCGGAGCTCCCGGGCGGACAAGTGCGTGGCGGGGAGGCCGGGGTGGGGAGGAGGAGGAGGGGGGGCAGGAGGGGGGGAGGGGGGAGGGGGGGGCAGGAGGGCGGGGAAGCCTCCAGGCTCCCGGGGTCCCCAGGAGGGGAGGGGCGCCCCGGGGAGAGCTCCCCGCACCCGCGGGCCGACCTCGGGGAGGGGCTGGAGCGCCGCAGCCCCGGGAGCACCTCGGCCAGGGCGGGGGCGGGCGGGGGGGGGGGAGCCTGCGGTGCTGCCCGCGGAGCTGACTCCAGGGCTGGAGAGCCGGCCGCCGCCCTCCTGCTGCTTCCTCCTCGTTCCCCTGAGCCCGGGAGGGGGGCCCGGGGGACAGAGGCCTCGCCGGGGAGCAGCGCAGGCGGAGCCCGGCACCTGGTGGGGGGCGGGGCGTCTCCCCCAGGTGCACGCACCTGAGAGCGCAGCAGGACCCCCCGCCCCCGGAACCAGCTGGAAGGACAGGGAGGAGCAAGTTCTGGACCACGCGGCGCTGGGAAGCTCCAGGACCAAGGGAAATAGTATACAGAACTAGAGAATCCCTTTTTTTATTATTTTTTTTCCTTTTTCCATTACAACTTGTTTTTATATCAGACAAATAATTTCCAATATTTCTTCTCTTTTCCCACCTTAACTACAATATATTACCAGCTATTCATTTTTAGGTTTTTTCCTTTTTGACATCCATATCTCTACAATTACTGTCTTAGATATATTTTTCACTTCTGGATTCCCTTCAACATACTCAATATAATTTTGGGAGATATATGAGATATGGGTTTTTGTGTTTCTTGTTTTCTCTGCCTTGTTTTATTCTACAATGGCAAAAGTTAATACCTTCTAAAACATGACCAACCTACACCCAGAATCAAGTGGTACACTGTGCTGGTTCATTCTGTGAGATTATATTCTCTCTTCATTTCCATTCTGCCCCCCTCTTTTATCTTGTATGTGTTTTGGTGGTCAATGTTGTGGCTTTCTATAATTATTGCTGGTTTATATAAATTTGGGATTGAGCATTTTATGTTAGAAGACGTATGTTCTTCTAACATACAGAACTTAATACACTCAGAACCAAGAGGATCACCCTCTAGGACCCCTCAGGTAGACTAAATTCTCCCTCCACTACAACTTCTTCACCACCACCATCTTCCAGTCCTTCCCCTTGTTTCCTTTTTTTTCTTTTCCTCTCTACTTTTTTATTTTATTCTTTTTCTTTTCTTCTTTGTGGTTTGGCCTTTTACTCTTTACTACTTTGTTTTAAAATTTGTTTTGCACTTTAGTGATCCTTTTATTTTGTTCAGATCTTCGTTTTCATTTTCTGGTCTCAACCATGTCAGAATCATCTAGGATGGAACTTACTTAGGTCGTGACTGATATTCTTGACTCAGCCCGCTTATACAGCCACTTTGCACTGAACAAAATGACTAGAAGGAAGAATTCACCACAAAAGAAAGAATCAGAAACAGTGCTCTCTGCCACAGAGTTACAGAATATAGATTTCAATTCCATGTCAGAAAGCCAATTCAGAAGCACAACTATGAAGCTACTGGTGGCTCTGGGAAAAAAAAAAACATAAAGGACTCTAGAGACTTCATGACTGAAGAATTTAGATATAATCAGGCTGAAATTAAAAATCAATTAAATGAGATGCAATCCAAACTGGAGGTCCTAATGACAAGAGTTAACGAGGTGGAAGAAAGAGTGAACTACGGAGAAGACAAGTTGATGGTAAGTAAGGAAGCTGAGGAAAAAAAGAGAAAAACAATCAAGAGACCATGAGGAAAAGCTAAGGGAAATAAATGATAGCCTGAGAAGGAAGAATCTACATAGAATTGGAGTTCCAGAAGACGCCAAGAGGGAGAGAGGGTGACAAAGTATATTTGAACAAATCATAGCTGAGAACTTCCCTAATTTGGGGAAGGAAATAGGCATTCAGATGCAGGAAGTAGAGAGGTCTCCTCGCAAAATCAATAATGACTGTTCAACACCTCAACATTTAATAGTGAAACTTACTAATTCCAAAGATAAAGAGAAAATCCTTAGAGCAGCAAGAGATAAGAGATCCCTAACTTATATGAGGAGAAATATCAGATTAACAGCAGACCTCTCCACAGAGACCTGGCAGGCCAGAAAGGGCTGGCAGGATATATTCCAGGTCCTAAATGAGAAGAACATGCAGCCAAGAATATTTTATCCAGCAAGGCTGTCATACAGAATAGAGGGGAAATAAAGATTCCAACATAGGCAGAAACTGAAAGAATATGACCACCAAACCAGCTCTGCAAGAAATATGAAGGGGGACCCTGTAAAAGAAAGAGGAAGCTCAAAGAAATAATCCCCCAAAACAGGGACTGAATAGATATTATGATGACACTAAATTCATATCTTTCAATAGTTACTCTGAATGTGAATGTGCTAAATGGTTCCAACAAAAGACAGTATATCAGACTGGATTAAAAAAGCAAGACCCATCTATTTGCTGTCTACAAGAGGTTCGTTTTATACCTAAGGAAACCTCCAGCCTGAAAATGAAAGGGTGGAGAACCATTTACCATTCAAATGCTCCTCAAAAGAAAGCAGGGGTAGCAATCCTCATATCAGATAAATTAAAGTTTATCCCAAAGGCTGTAGTAAGAGATGAAGAGGAACATTATATCATTCTTAAAGGGTCTAGCCAATAATAACAATAATAATAATTAATAATAATAATAATAATAATTCTCATAGGGTCTATAACAATCATGAATATTTATGCCCCTAATGTGGGAGCTGCCAAGTATATCAATCAATAACAAAGTAAAGACATGCTTAGATAATAATACACTAATAGTAGGAGACTTCAACACGGCACTTTCTGCAAATGACAGACATTCTAAGCACAAAATCACCAAAGAAACAAGGGCCTTAAATAATACACTGGACCAAATAGATTTCACAGATATATACAGAACTTTGCATCCGGAAGCAACTGAATACACATTCTTCTCAAGTGCAAATGGAACTTTCTCCAGAATAGACCACATACTGAGTCACAAATCAGGTCTCAACTGATACCAAAAGATTGGGATTGTCTCCTGCATATTTTCAGACCATAATGCTTTGAAACTAGAACTCAATCACTAGAAGAAATTTGAAAGAGACTAAAACACATGGAAGTTAAAGAGCATCCTACTAAAAGATGAATGGGTCAACCAGGAAATTAGAGAAGAATTAAAAGATTCATGGAAACGAATGAAAATGAAGATACAACTGTTCAAAATCTTTGGGATACAGGAAAAGTGGTCGTAAGAGGGAAGTACATTGCAATACAAGCCTCCCTTAAAAAACTGGAAAAAAAACTCAAATACACAAGCTAACCTTGAACCTAAAGGAATTGGAGAAAGAACAGCAAGTAAAACCTACACTAGGCAGAAGAAGGGAGATAATAAAGCTTCAAGCAGAACTCAACAAAATAGAGACAAGAACTGTAGAACAGATCAATGAAACCAGAAGTTGGTTCTTTGAAAAATTAAGAAGATAGATAAGCCCCTAGCCATCCTTATTAAAAAGAAAAAAGACTCAATAAAACCATGAATGAAAGAGGAGAGATCACAACTAATACCAAGGAAATACAAATGATTTAAAAAATGTATTATGAGCAGCTATATGCCAACAAATTAGGCAGTCTAGAAGAAATAGATGCATTTGTGGAAAACCACAAATTACCAAAACTGGAACAGAAAGAAATAGAAAATCTGAACAGGCCAATAACCAGGGAGGAAATTGAAGCAGTCATCAAAAACCTCCCAAGACACAAAAGTCCAGGGCCAGATGGCTTCCAAGGGGAATTCTATCAAACGTTTAAAGAAGAAACAATACCTATTCTACTAAAGCTGTTCCGAAGGATAGAAAAGGATGGAATACTTCCAAACTCGTTCTATGAGGCCAGCATCACCTTAATTCCAAAACCAAAGACACCAACAAAAAGGAGAATTATAGACCAATATTATATACCAATGAACACAGATGCAAAAACTCTCAAAAATATAGTAGGCAATAGGATCCAAAAGTACATTAAATAGAATATTCACCATGACCAAGTGGGACTTATCCCCAGGATGCAAGGTTGGTTCAACACTCGTAAAACAATCAGTGTGATAGATCACATCAGCAAGAGAAAAAACAAGAACGATATGATCCTCTAAATAGATGCAGAGAAAGCATTTGACAAAATACATCATCCATTCCAGATCAAAACTCTTCAGCCTGTAGGGATAGAGGGAATATTCCTCAGTATATCTTAAAAGCCATCTATGAAAAGCCCACAGCAAATATCATTCTCAATGGGAAAAAACTGGGGGCCTTCCCCCCAAGATTAGGAACACAACAGAGATGTCCACCCTTACCACTGTTATTCAACATAGTACTAGAAGTCCTAACCTCAGCCATCAGACAACAAAAAGAAGTAAAAGGTATTCAAATTGGCAAAGAAGAAGTCAAACTCTCCCTCTTCACAGATGACATGATACTGTATATAGAAAACCCAAAATTGCTAGAAATCATCTAGCAATTCAGCAATGTGGCAGGATACAAAATCAATGCACAGAAATCAGTGGCATTCCTATACACTAACAATGAGAGTGAAGAAAGAGAAATTAAGGAATCAGTACCATTTACAATTGCACCGAAAAGCCAAAGATACCTAGGAATAAACCTAACCAAAGAGGCAAAGGATCTATACCCTAAAAACCACAGAACACTTCTGAAAGAAATTGAGGAAGACACAAAGAGATGGAAAAATATTCCATGCTCATGGATTGGAAGAATTAATATTGTGAAAATGTCAATGCTACCCAGGGCAATTTACACGTTCAATGCGATCTCTATCAAAATACCATGGACTTTCTTCACAGAATTGGAACAAATAATCTTAAGATTTGTGTAGAATCAGAAAAGACCCCGAATAGCCAGAGCAATATTGAAAAAGAAAACCAGAGCCGGGGCATCACAATGCTGGCTTTCAAGTTGTACTACAAAGCTGTGATCATCAAGACAGTGTGGCACTGGCACAAAAACAGAGACATAGATCAGTGGAACAGAATAGAGAATCCAGAAATGGGCCCTCAACTCTCTGGTCAACTAATATTCAACAGAGCAGGAAAAAATATCCGCTGGAAAAGGGATAGTTTCTTCAATAAATGGTGCTGGGAAAATTGGACAGCCACATGCAGAAGAATGAAACTAGACCACTCTCTTTCACCATACACAAAGATAAACTCAAAATGGTTGAAAGATCTAAATGTAAAACAAGAATCCATCAAAATCCTAGATAAGAACATAGGCAACACCCTTTTTGAACTTGGCCACAGTAACTTCTTGCAAGATACATCTAGGAAGGCAAAGGAAAGAAGCAAAAATGAACTATTGGGGCTTAATCAGGATAAAAAGCTTCTGCACAGGAAAAAAGAGTCAACAAAACTAAAAGACAACCTACAGAGTGGGAGAAGATATTTGCAAATGACCTATCAGTTAAAGGGCTAGTATCCAAAAATCTATAAAGAACTTATCAAACTCAACACCCAACAAGGAAAAAACACAATCAGAAAATGGGCAGAATACATGAACAGAAATTTCACCAAAGAAGACATAGACATGGCCAACAAGCACATGAGAAAATGCTCCGCATCACTTGCCATCAGGGAAATACAAATCAAAACCACAATGAGATACCACCTCATACCAGTGAGAATGGCTAAAATTAACAAGACAGGAAACAGCAAATGTTGGAGAGGATGTGGAGAAAGGGGAACCCTCTTGCACTGTTGGTGGGAATGTGAACTGGTGCAGCCACTCTGGAAAACTGTGTGGAGGTTCCTCAAAGAGTTAAAAATAGATATGCCCTAAGACCCAGCAATTGAACTGCTGGGGATTTACCCCAAAGATACAGCTGCAGTGAAACACTGGGACATCTGCACCCCAATGTCCACAATGGCCAATGGGAATATAATAGTGGAAGAAATTATAAGGGAAAGGAGGGAAAATGAGTGGGAAAAATTAGAGATGGTGACAAAACATCAGAGACTTCTAACTCTGGGAAATAAAGGGTAGCAGAAGGGGAGGTGGATGGGGGGATGGGGTAGCTGGATGATGGGCACTGAGGTGGGCACGGATGGGATAAGTCGAACTTCACTATAAATAAATAAATAAATAAATAAATAAATAAATAAAGGCAAATCAGAACCACACACATACACACACACAAATCCTATTTAAGCCCATCTAATAAGTAAAAATTAAAAAGTCTAAAAATGTCAAAAGTTAGCAATATTTAAAGCAACAGAAATGTACACACTGCTGGTGGAGGTGTGAATTTGTGTGACTGCTTTGGGAAACGATTCAGCATTACTGCATACTTGTGTATTACATATACACATATCCCACAATCCTAAGTATCTATATACAGTTTTCTCTTGGCAAGCTACAGCAAAATACCTGTATAGTAACTCATAATAACATTTTTTTTAATGGGGGAATAAAGGAAACCAGTCCCTTTAGTCATACCAGTAGCTAGGGAGACAAATTGGAGAATTTTTAATCAATAAAATGCTGTAGAAATAATATTAGCAATAGGAACTAATTATAGGTATCCCCATCAATACAGATAAATCTTGACTGCCCTCCAAATTCCACTGCACCCATTGCAGCAACCACGATGCCCAAACAAAAGAAGCAAAATCAGCATCAGCCACCACCACCGCAGCAGCCCCCACTGACAGAGCAGGAGAAGACTGGAGATGAGGAGGATGGGAGTCCCATTGGACCACCCAGCCTTCTGGGCCCTCCTACCATGGCCAATGGAAAGCCTGGTGACCCCAAGTCAGCTCTTCACAGAGGTCCTCCAGGATGGAGGGGACCAATGATTCCACCATTGCTGAGCCTCCCACCTCCTCCAGGGGCAGAGGCCCAATTCAGGGAGGCCTGGGCCCCAGGTGTGGCCCATATGGTCGTGGCTGGTGGGGGGCCAATACTGAACCTCGTTTTCCTGCACCAGGCCATGGAGGTCCTCCAGAGGAGGCTTTCACAAAGAGCAGAGAAATCCCCGAAGGCTCAAAGGTTGGTCTCTTATCAAAAATACCTGCCTGCCCAAGGATGGCCCCCAAGTTATGGAAGACAAATCCAACTGCCCTGTCTGCCAACACTTTGCCAAAAAGGGCCACTGTCAATATGAGGACCTCTATGCCTTCTACCACCCAGGCATCAATGGACCTCCTCTGTGACATTGTGCCTTCCCATCCAGGCTGGAAGGAGCCCTCTGATCTAGTGGCCATATTTTCCCTGTGGCCCTTTGATGGCTACTATGAGGCTGTTCCACCCACCACCCTCAGTGACACCCACCCCCATCTGCCACCTCCCCCATTTGGGGTCCAGAGTTGTGTTTCATCACTGGTGCCCAATATGTGGGCTTTCTTCTGATCCAGCCTCCAGAGACTCACCTTCAGGACCCCACCTTTGCTCTCTTCAACTGTCTCCTGGATCCTCTTCCCCTTTGCTGATTGACTGCTGGACAGGAAACCTCTTTGGTCCTGTTTCTTGTGCATCTGTCCACCCAGCCCTTGGTACTGCCCTCAATTCCTAGGAGCCATGGAGCAGTTTCCTATTATTTCCTTCTTCTAGCTGCTTGTTTTAAGTCCTTTTTATGTGACAAACCCTACCCCCAAAGTTGCCAGTTGCTGTGAAACTCACCAGGTTGACCTGGGGTCAAGTACAGATGACTGGTGCAGAGTTACTCCCTGAAAGGCCACTCTCCCTGCTTTTGGATTTTGTAGATACTGCATCAGTAGCATGATCTCCACCACTCTGGTCTGTAATCACTGTGCTTTGTGAAACTGTGCATCCCCTCATACATAGCCTTTCTCAGTGTCCGTGGCATCATTGTGACTTCCCAACACTAGAGTAAGTTTTTCCACCAACATGAGTGAGGCTCTTGATGCCCTCTAGACTTTCCACACCTCCCAACATAGAAGAATTGTGAAACTTTCCACAAGACTGCCTCCCTGGTCTCCCCATTCTTCTGGTGTCAGTTTTTCTGGGTTTGATACAATCCCATGAAATGTCCTCTAAAGCCTCTTATAGGCTATTCAATCTTCTCTCCAGCCCACTTTAGTTAGAGTACGTCTTTGTGAGGCCACCAGCCCTTTCCTCTGAATTCTGTGAATCTCCACCTGGCCTACTCTTGGGTGAAACCTGGACAGTACTGTTGCCCTTATCTAACCTTCTTCCCTACATCCTTGGCACTGGTTGTTTTCTGTGAAAACGGCAGTGAATAAGTTCGGTTTTGCACTGGCCCTCAGGAAATGGGTCAGGACTTGTGTGGGCAAGAGGGAAGGATGAGAGCCCTTGGAGAACTGAGAATGAATTTTTTTTTCTTTTTAACATTTTTTATATTAGTAATAAATGCAGTGGAAACAAGCAAAAAAAAAAAAAGAGAGAGAGAGAGAGAGAGATAAATCTCCAAAAACAACAAAACTCATCAAACTACAAGTCAAGAGGACTACATATGGTATTTCTTATACATAAAATTCAAAACCTGTAACATTCAACCACTAACTTTTATATATTTAAACAAAACAAAAGAATAGCAATTCAAAATTAGGCATTATTAGCTTCCTCTGAAAGGCCAGCACCTTCAAAAGTCCTGAAATATTCCATATCTCTTTTTTTAAGATTTTGTTTATTCATGAGAGGCAGCGACATAGGCAGAGGGAGGGGCAGGTTTCCTTCAGGGGAGCCTGATGCAGGACTCGATCCCAGGACCCCAGGATCATGACCTGAGCTGAAGGCAGATGCTCAACCACTGAGCCACTCAGGTGTCCCAACATTCCATATCTTAAACTGAGTAGTATGTGTGTTATGGTGTTACTCTTAATATTTTCCATATATATAGTAGTATTCCTTTGTACCTGCTCAGTATTTAATAAAAATAATTTATATGGCATTAATAACACTTAGCTACCCTACATGTTGAGATATGGTGGTATTGTCTGACGATGTTGAAATGTTGTAATCTGTTAATTTAATCATATGTAAAAATGATGAATATATAAAAACACACATCTCATGTTAGATGTACAATACAAATAATGTGTCTCATCATTTGTAATGATTAGACCATGAGCCGGGAGAGCTTTGCTCAGGAAATGGAAGAATGGATTAAAACAGGAGAGAGGCCCATTTATTAGAGAAATGAAATGTGAACACAAGAGACAACTCTAGAGAAATGCACTGAGTTCTGGAATAGTTAGAGGTGCTGTGCTCTAGAAGGGGAGAAGAACCAACTCAGATGAAAAACCAGCCACTCAGGAAATGCCCCAGCTTTGCTCTCATGGCAACCAGGTTTGAGGCCTAGGAACAGTGATCCTGCAAAGGGAGAGGAATCTGGGGAGACCAGCAGTAAAACAGGAAAAAGTTAGAATGTAAAAGTAGGCTATCCATAGAGGCAAGGAGGAGAAAAGCATAAGCTAGAAAGAGTCAGAGTGCTATACAGAGCTCTCCTATGTTAGATATCTATGGCACTTTCAATCAATAACTGCCACATAACCATGTGGGGAAGGAAAACAGGAAAGTATTCAGGTAATTTGTCAGGCTATAGTCTGTGAAAAACAAAAAAAACATAGGCAGCACACCAGTGGCCTTGGCTAACCAATGAGTTCTGGTTGGTCTGCTTTCAAGGTGTTGTCAGGATTTTGGGGGGTTTTGTTGTTTTAATTTGGATAAGTCACCAACATTTAAAACCCAGATTTCTAATTTGAGCTGAAACCAGAAGGTATGGCAGCACAAGGCCTGGATGAGTAACAGCCAACAGTCAGCCAGAATGGAGTAGTCACTGCCTGTTTTGGTGTGGTAGTGCTGTGTGGCTCACCGACACCCAGGTAACACCACTGGCTTGGGGTTACCAGCTATTCCCTGTGTTAGTGGAGTAACCTTGTCTGTACTTTTGGGAAAACAACAGAGATGATCATAAGTACAAAAATGAGTCTCTGAGGCGGGTGCTTAGAGGTTGAAAGTGAATAGTAGCCTTTCACCCTAAAAATGGGAGAGGTAGGAATAGGCTGTGTTTGAATTCTCTCAATTTGTCTGAGTTTTAATTTTGTGTGCATACATTTATCATTTCCATTCTACCAAGAGCAATAAAATCAGAATATGTAATTATATAATAGTTTCATTTTTGAGCAGTTCAATGACCTTTTACATGTTTCATTTTTCTTATTATTATTTGTTTCCACCTTACTAGCATCTGACCTGAGCAGCTGCTCTTTGCGGGGGCTGTCATTGATGACTACAAGCTGGTGACCAGACACAGGGAAACATGTAAAGCAGCAACTCAGCAAACCTGCGATCTACTTGGAAAAAAAGTCACTGCCAGCCCAGCCTAGTAGGCAGCCATGAGGAACAAGGAGGTTCTGGAGTTATGATGTAGGACAGAGGGATGCCTGAGTGGCTCAGTGGTTGAGTATCTGCCTTTGGCTCAGGTTGTGATCCTGGGGTCCTGGGTTGAGTCCCCTATCAGGTTCCTTGTGAGGAGCCTGCTTCTCCCTCTGCCTATGTCTCTGCCTCTCTTTGTGTGTCTCTCATGAATAAATAAATAAAATCTTTAAAAACAAAAAAACAAAAAAAAATGTAGGACAGAGCAAGGATCTAGGAACTATGATAATACTGACTAAGCACATGTCAAACCAGAGCTGCCTGAAGAAGGTACAGTAATGTTCGGGTCTTTCAAGACATACAAACACATCTAGCATTCAGTAACCTAAAACCATGATAAGTTCATTCCTAGAGGTGACAAAACTATAGAAAACCACCTAAGAACATATCAGGGCCAAGAAGAAAGGAGAATGAGGAGAGGCAAATACAAATGATCACGCCTTGTTGGTAATATCTCCTTCCTGATGCAGTATATTAGTATAAACTCAGACTTTTGGGGTGACCCAGAAACCCAACAGGTGGTTTTGATGGACTGTTTGCATTTCAATACTTGTCTTCCCCTTGCTAGGAGATTCCCAAGTTTATCTACAGAAGCCCATATCCACTTTAAGGGGCCCTGCACGGTAACGCCATAAAACAGAGAACAAGAGGAATACTTTCTCCCACAAACTAACTTCTCCATGGTTCTACATTAGGCACTTACAAAAATTCCAAAGAGTTGTATCATCGTTCATTATATTAAGGCAAGAAAGTATGTAGAACATCTAAGTCTGGAGAAGCATCAGAGTCAGAAGGTATTTCTAGAAGTTGAAAGAATGCACTTACTGGAACACATGCTGCAGTGGTCAAGCCAGCAACAGCATGATTATATGGCTACTGACAGGAAGAGAAAACCGTATGAAGAATCAGAAGACTTAACCTGTAATCTATATCCAGCTCTGCCACAGAATAGCCAAGCAATCTTGGGCAAGCCACTTCATCTCTCTGAACATCAGTTTAAACATCCATAAAATACGAATCAGAAAAACTGAGCCATGTACCTACCAAGGTTGTTAGAGGATCCAATAAAATAAAGCATGAGAACACGTTTCAGAAGGACACAAAATGTTTCACTCATGTAAAAGAATATTAGGGGACCATTTTAGATGATACTTTGCGCTCATGCCAGGTTCACTTAGGTTACTTGATAGGAAAGCACACAGTAGGTACAGAAAATCCCAATATCAATCGTCCCAGGGAAGACTACAGTCATAAAATATGTGATGGTTAATTTTATGTGTCGACCTCACTGGCCACAGAGTGTCCAGATTAAACAGTATTTCCAGGTATGTCTGTGAGGGTGTTTCAGGATGAGACGAGCATTTGAATAGATGGCCTCAATAAAGTAGGTTGCACTCCCCAGTGTGGGTGAGCATCATCCAACCCACTGAGGGTCCAAACAGAACAAGAGGCAGGAGGAGGAGGAATTCATCCCTTTTTTTCTCTCACTGCTTGAAATGAGACATCTCATCTCATCTTCTTCTGCCCTTGGACTGGAATTTACACCGTTGACTCCCTGGTTCTTCAGGCTCAGACTGAACTATACCAGCAGATTTCCTGAGTCTCCAGCTTGCAGATAGCAAATGCAAGTACTTCTCAGCTTCCATAACCACACAAGCCAATTCTGCATAAATCTCTCCCCTCCCACTCTGCCTCATATCTATCTGTACATACACACACACACTTACTATTTTAAATATATTTCCTATTAATTCTGTTTCTCTAATGAACCCTGACTAATACAATAGTCAACACTCAAATCCTTGGTTAATCCATTCAAAATAGATGAATGAGGAGTGGAACTGGACATCATCCTTCTGAAGTAATCTTGCCTGGCAATGAGTACTCACAGCCTCACCAACTCACAGCATGACAGGCCTCCTGCCATTGCCCATTTCCTACCACATCAAAACCTACACATCCACTAAATATCATGCAAAGCACTTCTGAAAAAAAGGTATTGATTATATTTCTCTTAATTAGATCTCTTGTGGTTTGAAAATTTTACAATCCAGTTTGGATGTGGAGCCAATAGCAATCACATACCTAGTCTGAAACCTTCATCAAGCATTTCAGAAGTCCTCAGAATAACTGTGACTCTTTTAACAAAGTCAGACAGCACAGTATCTAGCTAGACTAGACCTTAGGAAGAATTATCAATTGAAAACAAAAAAGAATTTTTAAAAAACATGGTTCCTGTTCGGGTGTTGGCTTTCAATCTATTATGTACTTTGCCCAAGATAGTTTAAGTGCTTTGATTAAAACACTGACAAACACAAATATTTTTTTAAAATTTTTATTTATTTATGATAGTCACAGAGAGAGAGAGAGAGAGGCAGAGACACAGGCAGAGGGAGAAGCAGGCTCCATGCACCGGGAGCCCGACGTGGGACTCGATTCCGGGTCTCCAGGATCGCGCCCTGGGCCAAAGGCAGGCGCTAAACCGCTGCGCCACCCAGGGATCCCACAAATATTTCAAATGATCCGTATTCTCAAATATTTGTTGCATAACTGAAGTTTTAGATATTTTATTTTTTTTTAAGATTTTATTTATTTATTCATGATAGAGAGAGAGACACACACACAGGCAGAGGGAGAAGCAGGCTCCATGCAGGGAGCCCAACATGGGACTCAATCCCAGGACTCCAGGATCACACCCTGGGCTGAAGGCAGGCGCTTAAACCACTGAGCCACCCGGGTTGCCCTAGATATTTTATTATTCAATATTTTGTTATGTAAAAGAATACATGTGAAACATACATATGCTCTGAAACATAATAACAAAAAGAGTACACATAAACCCAACATCCATTTTAAGAAATAGAACTTGTTTTAGTAATAGGAGGAGAGGGAATAAAAGTAATGATTCAGGATCTTGCAATTCCTGAAGGCCGTCATTGCAAACATCAGAATTCTGGGCAAATCCTCAAGTGGGTGAAAATTGTTTGCTCACACTCACTTTACTTTTCTTTTTCCTTTCCAACGGTATATGCATTTTAAAATACAAAAGGCCAGATGGAGGCATGCCTAAATCAAAGGAATGGCTCTCTATTGACAGCACTCAGACACCAGGAATGGACCAGGTGGTAAGATATCTTTGCACAAGAAACCCTCTTCTACATTAGCAACTACCACTTTTATCTACTAAGAAAACCAGTAAACAAAAACTTTGTGGGCAAAAACTCTGTAGGTGACATAACTCTAAAATTCAGGTATCTTCAAGTTTAAACATTATGAACTGAGAGCCAAGCTAAAAACACACAACTCAGTCAAGTATTTACATTTCCCTTATCTGCGGGGAATATGCTCCAAGATGCCTAATGCATGTCTGAAACCATGAAGAATACTGAGCCCTACACATGCTATGCTGTTTCCTATATGTAAATACCTATGATAAAGTTTAATTTATAAACTAGTCACAGTAAGAGATTAATAATAATAATAAAATAGAACAATTACAATATATTATAATAAAAGTTATATGAATGAGAAAGAAGGGCTCTCTCACTCCCTCAAAATATCATACAGTACTCACCTTTCTTCTTATGATGGTGTGAAATGATACAATGCCTAGGTGATAAGATGAAGTGAGGTGAATGAAACAGGCATTGTGATGGAGGATTAGGCTACTACTGTAGACCTTTTGACCATTCATCAGAAAGAGGATCATCTGCTCCTAGATGACAGTTGATCGTGGGTAACTGAAACTGCAGAAAGCAAAATCATGGGTAATAGGGGACTACTATATTCTAAAATCTTGACTCGCAAACTACTTTCCTTAAAAGATAAGTCAACTTACTACCAGCTGCAGTAAGTTACAGAGAGACAATACTGAGGTACAACCCTGACTTGGGTTCTATACATTTTCACTCTGTTCCCAGCCATGGATAGCAACATACTTAGGTCTTTTTTTAAAGTGAACACATCTAGATCACATGGAGTGCTCAGAGTGGCTCTACCAGCCTTAACTGTTTCACCAGTTCTAGCTCCATGTAAAGGAGACACCACCAAACTCCATAATAGTCTGTCAGTACATAGATCTTAGTGCCATAGAAGATCCAATAGACTACAGGCAAAATTCAACCTGCATGATGTTGGGAAATTCATCACTCTTGTGCACTCTTAAATTTCCTCATCAGAAACATTAGAGGACAAGACCAGTTAAGTTCTCAAGTCCATTCCAATCCCCAAATTCTGAAACTGCCTCTGATTCTAACATTCAATCTATCTGTTAAAAGAAATGATTTTGTGCTGTCCTGAAATCTTAGAGGAAAGAAAGCTTCCACCATGACGGCCTTGCAATCTATTCTAATTTAATCCTTCTCTTTTCTAAATTCCAAGGGGTCTGTGGATTCTCTTTGAGATTAGAAATAAATGCTCCTCCAACATGAGTTAAAACCTAAAACAAGAAAAGGAAGCTATGTTAAAAAATCTGGCATCCTTATGATGAATTTTTCCCCAAAAGAAAAACAAAGTCTACCTTTTTTGTTCCACTTGATATATACATACAATATATATATGTATATATGCAATCAATATAAGTGCCTCTTCTGAAGCTTATTGGTGTGGTAAAATCACTTTTTACTAGGCCTCATACTAAAAACTAATTAACTGTACTCTCAAGACCCTTCAATTTTAAGTAATTTTATTCTACTAAGAGAAAATGTTTCTCCTAAGTCTTTCTTAGGAGTGTCAAATCTTTTTCACAATGAATACCTTTAAACATATTTTCAATATCAGAAAATAGACTTTAAATATAATTTACAGAATAATTTCTCACTAAATTTGGAATAATTGAACTTATTCCAATGAAAGACAAATGTCTCCTTCCTTCCTAACCCATTTCCTTCCCTATCTCAACTAAGTGCATACATACTATGGGGGAAGAATGTTCCCACCAAACCTCTGCTGTAGGTGTGAGAGAAGAGAGATCCAGCTAACTACAAATATTTCTCACTCAAACTTCTGATATTTTTATATCAGACGCCTTCTCCCCCAACCA
Source organism: Canis lupus familiaris (assembly GCF_011100685.1). NCBI lineage: Eukaryota > Metazoa > Chordata > Mammalia > Carnivora > Canidae > Canis > Canis lupus. The sequence continues at coordinate 8,450,185 of NC_049232.1, forward strand.
TGAAAATTTCAGTTCACATTACCATTGAGCCACTCATTAATAGTACTTAGAAAACGTGAATGAATCCAAAACAAAGGTGGATTCCTTCTCAACCAGGCCCACATTCAAAAAAATGGTGTCACATTAAAAAAAATTAAATTTGACACCCGTAAAACAGAGAAAGGCAATTTAAATAATTAATCCAGCCCCTTGAAAGATGCCAAAGGTATCACTATACATTATACTCAACAATACTTCCAAACACCTGTGTGTATGAGTAGCGCTCAGTACAGAATGGTTGCACCAGCCATTCTCCAAGTCTTACTTTTGGGCCCACCCACAAATAGTTCCTCAACTTCAGCCCAATTTGGGTCTTCTTCCCCAACTCAGGGATTTCTCTGAGCTAAGCCTTTCTTCCAATACTAATTCTTCACTCTTTCCAACATAAATCTGATGCAAATTTAGCCTTTCTTCGTTCTTTTTGACTCCCATTTCTATCCATTATGCTTTCAACCAATGCCCAGACCCATTGCTTCTACTAATAGCAAAAGATCCTATCAATTCAGGAGATGAGGGAACAAAAAAATGAGTATTCATAAACCACTGTTTTCAGTCAGGTCATGAGGAATGAACAGTGGCTGGTTATGATCTCTATGAGCACTTCACATAGATTCCCATCCCTTTCTACACTTTCTCCTGTTTATATGGGGCTTAAACAATTAAGTTATTACCAATCAGGTGCACCTGCAAGACTCTGAGAATAAGGAAGAAGCCATTTTCCTGCTGCTATTGCTACTGACCAAAAGGATCAAGGGGACTTGAGATTTGGGGGCCAGCTCAGGATTCCCAGGTAGGATAGGCAACTGTGGCAGCAACAGAAACCATAGCTGGAGTAGTTTCCTGATTGGATTCTAGCCACAATCTAAACCTTTGAAATCAACAGGCAAAAGGCAGCACCCTGACTTCTGCTCCTCCAGGACTCCAAATCTCTAATACCATATATTAAATCCTTTCTAACTGAAATCTCTAGAGCAGTTTCTGCGCTCTAATCTGACTGGATCAATATTAGGGTTTATAAAGAACACAAAGCAAAAGGCAAGGAAAGAAGAGCAGAGATTTTTCTGCAGGCATTTGGGCATAAAAAGAACTGTGACAAAGTAAAGTTGGCATTCGCCAACAGGAAAATGCAAATCAAAACCATAATGAGGTACCATTTCATACTCACTAGGATGACTAGTGATAAAAGTCTCTAAATTTGACTGCAAAACTAGAAACCATAAACAAAAATAATGAGTAATTTGACTACATAAAACTTTTAAAAGACCTATATAACCAAATAAAAGCCATATAACAAGGTTCAAAGCAAACCATAAACTGGGGGAAATATTTGCAATATACATGGCAAAAAGGTAATCTCCTTCAGCTTAAAAAAAATGCCCACAATTTAAAAACTAAAAGCCTTATGTTCCAAAAGATATTTGAACAGAGGATATGAATAGGAAATTGACAGAAAAAAAAATCCCAGTATACAGGGAAAAAATAATACAAATCAAAGAAACCACAACATACCACTTTCACCCATTAAACTGTTAATTTTTTTTTCTAGGAGCTAATAGTATCTACATTTTGGGGAGGAAGGAGAGAAAGGGATATGCTCACATCTTTAGAGAAGGAAATTTTACTCTACATATCAAGTTTATCTGCCTTTTGGCCCAGTAATTTTATTCCTAAAAATGAATTCTAATGAAATATTGTTTATAAAATTTTTAAAAAACTATATACCAGCCAAAAATCCATCAATGTATGCATTAGGAAGAATATCCTATAAAAGAACATCTATTGATATAAAAGGTAGATGCTATATTACTAAATGAGAAAAGGTATACTACAAAAACATACACAGAATATAATTTGTTGAGAGAGAAAGAGCAAGGGACCCTGTGTGCAAGAGAGAGGTCCCATGGGGAGGAAGAGAGAATCCTAAACAGACTCCATGTCCAGAGCGGGCATCATCTCACGACCCCAAGATCATGACTTGAGCCAAAATCAAGAGTTAGTTGCTTAACCAACAAAGCCGCTCATAAGAATTCGAATCTCAAAGCCAGAACATAATTCTTTTTTTTATTTTTATTTTTTTCAGAACATAATTCTTATAATCAGAGAACATTCATAATAATAGCAGTAGTGGGCAGCCCCGGTGGCGCAGTGGTTTAGCGCTGCCTGCAGCCCAGGGCGTAATCCTGGAGACCCGGGATGGAGTCCCACTTCCGGCTCCCCGCATGGAGCCTGCTCCTCCCTCTGCCTGTGTCTCTGCCTCTCTCTCTCTCTCTCTCTCTCTGTCTCTATGAATAAATAAATAAAATCTTTAAAAAAAATAATAGCAGTAGTAATAACTGACACTTATAAACACTCATTAGTTGTTTGGCAGTGTTTTAAATCCACAGCATATATGAACTACCTCATTTAATTTTCACAACAATGCTATGAAACAGTTACTACTACTATCTGTATTTTATAAGTGAGGAAAATGAGGCAGTAAGAACACAAGTAAATTGCCCAAGACAAAACAGTGTTTGGACCCAGTTGACCAGACTTCAGCTCCAACAACCTTAACTGCAATGCGAATTCTGAGTTATACAGATTATTAGACTAGAGTAGATTAACTGTCAGTTTTTAGTAAGAAATTCCCCCAAATATTAATAATGTTTGCTTCTGAGAAATATGATTATGGGTGATATTTATTTTCTTATGTTTATTACCTATATTTTCTACATTTTGTTTTTTTTTTAAGATTTTATTTATTTATTCATGAGAGAGGCAGAGGGAGAAGCAGGCTCCATGCAGGGAGCCTAACGTGGGACTCGATCCCGGGTCTCCAGGATCAACGCCCTGGGCTGGAGGCAGGCGCTTAACCGCTGAGCCACCCAGGGATCCCCTATTTTCTACATTTTCAATAAGAAATATTAACTTTCATAAAGAGGAAGCAGACATGTGTTCCTATAACCCATTCTTTCCAATCCTTTCCTATCAATAGGTAAGAAGATAATTGTTCTAAAAACCACTCTTATTTCCACCAAGAGAAAGACCAGTCAGAGAAAGCCAACATATTATTTTAAATATTTGCTACCTAATCTTAAAAGCAAGGAAGTCTACCCTCCTGGATTTTAGTGTTCTCTTTCACAGGAAGAAGTAAAGGTGAACATAAGTGAGGAGGGAACAGGAGAAATGAGCTGGGGACATGGTTTTAATCTGTCATGAGCTAGTAAAAACTTTGTCTCCTTACAGAAGTTGTTTTATTTATCCATTCATTCTAAAACTTAAATTTAGAAGTTTAGAAATTATATTAAAATCAAAATGGATCAAAGGGCCAGATGTTGCAGGCAGGATGACTAATCAAACAGAGCCTGGGTAATGTGCTCCACGCCTTGCTCAATGGGAAGTAATTACTCTAACATTAGCTTTACAGTGTTTAAACAACCATTTCATTATATTTTTTTTCTATGCTGATTAAATTTTCTCGGCATTTCAAATGCATCATTACATCTGCATTGCATTTAGATAATGCACAGCATTGCTACCCATTAAAAAGTTCCTTTTTTTCATCACCTTAATAAATCTAATTTGGCTTTATTTGCATAAAGTTTGATAAAGAGTGATTAGTCCTCTTATGAATAGCATACCTTGAATGGAAAACATCCCATCTATCACTTGGCCAAAACAGTCATTCACAAAGTTATAAGCATAACCACCTAAAAGCATATGTGGTAAAAGAAAAATTGTAGCACAAATGTCATTGTAGAATTACTGTCCATGCTTTCTATGATTGCTGAGAGGTGGATATGATAATCATGGGACCATCTAAGCCACTCTCCTTCTTGTTCCTAAATAGATAGCCTGAGGAATTATAACAGAGAACAACACCACCAAGAATAATAAACTCATATTTTTAGCCTTCTATTTCGATATTCATTCACCCTCAACACATGGCTAGAGACCCAGGACATTTTAGCCCTTGCCCAAGTAAATGGGCTGTAAAGAAATCTCAGGAAGACATTAGCTAAGATGAAAACCTCAGCTAGGGTATCAAATGTGCCAGGCAATCACTTATCAAAACTCAAACTATGCTAAGTTCTCAGGAGAACTTTTTTAAGCATTGCAAATAAATGGATTGTGTTGGTGACTACAATGTGGTGACATTGATTCTGCCTTTTGAACTCAGGGCTTGGTAACAGAAACTCAAAATCACTATACAAGTGCCCTTGGAAATCAGAAGAGGAAAACAGGAGGTCCTAAAGAGAAAGAGAACATCAATTGAAGTCAATTCACCATATTCTGCATTTGCACTAGAGATGCTGATACTGACAATGGAATAGGGAGAGCAACCCCTCAGTTAACCCCTTAGACTTAACCCCTCAGTTAAGTCTTGGGACAGAATGAAGCATTGCAAAAACAAATTCCCCCAAGTGTTTGGATTCTCCCTCATGAGTTAACGATTCACTGTGCAATTCTATGTTGTTATTCACTCACTGAAACAAATCACCAGTATTCACTTCCATAGTGGGGAAAAAAGACCCTGTGAATTGCAGAATTTACTAAGAGCAAGTTCAAAGTCATATATTCATAGCCCTGAACCTTCCCCTCCCACACATCTCTCTCTTCTGTTCCTCCTTCTCCACCACTTCCCCTAGTCCTTGAGGACCCCCATGGGGCCTCTGTCTACAACTCATTTCAGAGTTCTGTCTACTCCACTTCATCCCATCCCTTGCTGAATAATATGAATCCTAACACATTGACAGTAATCACAAAGTTCTCTACTCAATTTTGTGGAGCTTAATGACCAGTGATGGGCAAGGGTGTCAGGACAGGCTGTATACTCTTAAATGATAAAACCCGTTACATAGAGATGAACTTGATTCTAAACCTGGGCACCTAAGGAACTAATGATAGAATCTTTAAGGTATGAGAATTCTAAGAATTATGAGGGTGATATGATCATTTTTCTTCTCCTCCAGGTAAGAAGAGCTAGGAATGCTACCTATACACTGTGTCTAATGACCCCACTAACCCCAAGACTCCTGCTTCTCTGGGACATGTGATAATGGGCTCTGATTACAGGTGTATTATTTTCTTAGCTCTCTTCTCCCTTTTAGAATTGCCATCTTTTGTTAAGACAAAAAACTTTTTTTCTGTTTCAATTGGTTATAATAAGAGCTCTTATTTGTTCTCACTCAAATTACCCAGTGAGCAAAACCCTCATTTCAACATAATCGATCTCATCTATCTGTGAAGAGGAAAGAAATAGGATTGATCAATATATCCACAGGTAAGACCTACTGATGGCTTTCCCTGTGAGAAAGGCTGACCTTCGCACAAATCCTAGGCTCTGAAACCATTCACTACTTACCCTGATGTAGACATTTTCAGACATATGCAAGGATGCCCCTATCCTTTCAACTTAGATTTTATCTTGCTCTTTGATTCTGAATTCCACTGTAGAGGATACACAGATTAAAAGAAGGAGAAGGAGGAGGAGTTGTCAGGCCTACAGAATAAAAAGTCTTGAGAGTAGATTCAGCAATCTGTGATACACCAGCTCTCCAGATAACTCAAAACAGGTAAAGATCTCAGAACCACTATTTTAGAGTAACAAGTCTCTCAGCTGTCATTGACTACTCGGGACTATCTTAACAGATTATTGATTATTGGTGGACAATAAAACAGATACTTAGCCATATGCATTAATTAGCATATGTTCTGTGGGTTCATGGAAGGGAGTAGGAATACAGTTCCCAGTTGGGTTTCAGGCTAGAAAAAAGAGTGTGATAAGGGCTCCTCAAAGAATATAACCAGAAAGTAGGCCAGCCGCATGAGTCAGACTAAGCCGTAATATTAGGGGACTCCAAAGCTCCTGCTATAAATCTTAAGGTCACTTGGGATGGGTCTATGTGGGGACAGAAGCAGAAAAGGCTGACTCATTGGCCAGATAAAGAGCACCAAGAGTCAACCTGGAGGAAGTGAGCCCTTGCACTGGTAGCATTGAAGTTAGCCACCAAGAACTACGGAGCAACTGAGCAGAATCTTTCATGCAAGAAGCTCTATTTTCCATGGACCTTTAAAAGGAAAAGCAGGATACAAAAAAAGACAGAAGTCCTTGCTACTCAAGTCTCTAGGAGCCGAGCACACTGATTTCTACAGTGTTGTTTCACATAAGATGCCATTCTTATGACTAACAGATGAAGCCAGGGAACCTAAAAGGTATACATTAGTATATACATATCTAATATACATAGAAGCAGGAAAAAATCCAGTGTTTCCCTTCCCCTATTCATTGTCAAAGACCCATACCATCACCCCTAGGCAGAATGGCTTTGAAAGGCATAAAACACAGATGTCCTCATATTGCTTATCACAGCCTCCTCCAGGATATCACAGCCATAGGGGCTGCCTAGGAAACTTGTCCCATGGAAGAGAACCTCACCCTCTGCCAATCCACCATACCACCTGACCTACAGGATCACTGTCCTGTCTCCCAATACCTTCTATTTAGATCAACCTATAAGTTATTCATCTTTGGTCTGCTTTTTACCCCCATGCTGTATGTGTATAGGCTCTAATATGTCCTCAATGTCTCCTTCCTCAAACACCTAAACCCTCAAATGTATCTTATGCGGTTCATGGTCAGTTATCCGCAGACCCCCTTTATCTTTGGCATTTTCTTTCTCTGAGAGCAGGTTGGCTAAGCCTCAAAGAGATTGTTTCCCCTAGGCTTTCTCAAGTGCTGGCTGTTTTTCTTCCTGTAGCTCATGAACCCCTGAGTTAAAGATGTCTTATCCTAACCTGCCTACCACTGCCAAGATGCCACCTGTCTTCCCTCTCTCCTTGCTCCTCTGAAGCCCACGACATACAACTGTACCACCAGCCACTTGATTATGTCATCTATTGACCCTGCAGTCACTTCCCTTTATTCAGGAAGGACCACATATGAATCTATGTGTTTCTCTCTAACATACTCTTTCTACATTCTCAGTGATCTCAGTATCCACATGGCCACATTTCCTATATCCTGGCCTCTCAGTCCTTGAACTTCCTTCTCTCCAAAAACCCCTTACACATTTTATCTACTTGTTTCAGACCTTGCCATCATAGCACCTCTAAATCCTAATTTAAAGTACCTACTCTCAAAAAAATAAAGAAAAAAAAAAATAAAGTACCTACTCTCTCTGTTACTTCCAGCACTCCAGACGATTTGTTAATATGCCTGATATCAAGCATTTCTCTTCCCTGCAAGGACTTCCAGTCCACTGATAGTGTTCATTACTCTTCCATGTTCTTACTTCCCTCCTATCCAGCTTAGAGTCCACGGTGTAGAACTTTCAAAACTTCTTTGAAAATGCTATACCTCCTTTGCCCCCTCTTCTGACATTGTATGTATCTAGCAAAATCTTACAAAATCCCAGCTCTCTACATACAATATGACTATTTCCACAAAGCTAAATATTTCAGGAGAGTATCACCCATAGCAAGTCATCCTTAAAAAGATGTCCACAATTCTTGAATGGGTCCTCACTATTAACCAGCAATCCTGCCACACCTACCAAGAAAATCTGCCTTCCTACTATCTGAGTTAACCATTTCATATCTTCTCCTCCCTTCCACAAATTTCTTATTCTTCAGAGAAACAATAAAATAAATCCACTGGAAAGTTTGTTCCTATACTCACCTGATTTTCCTCCTATTATATAATGAGAACAGTAGCCTTGATCCCATCTAAGATGCCCCTGAGCCTATCAAAAGTCAACTACACTTGGATTCCATCTTCCCCCCATCTTACTCAAGAATTTTAATCCACCTCCTGCCTTTAAAAAAGGGGGTATTTTATTGCTCTTTTCCATATTATTTCCATCATAACTTTGCTGTATTGTTTCCTAACTCAACAAATAGTCCCTTGACAGACATCTCTCCATAGCTTTGGCCTATTTCTCTCCTCCCTCCTTAGAAAAGCTTTCTACAGCTCTCATCTTTCTGTTCTGATCAAGTTCTTGTCCTCCACTTCATTAAAAAGGATTTCTATCAAAGCAACCAGGAAGCTCTATCCTAACAAACCCCCTTTTCTGCTCTCATTTTAGTAGATCTCTGAGAAGCCTCTGCCAAAAGGGAATGCCTCCTAGGTGTGAGGACACTTCAGTATCCAGTTGTGGGCCCTCCTCTTCACTGTCAACTCTCCCACTAGGTGATCATATCTCAGAATGTCTCCTGCTATACCTTTGGATTGTATGTATAGGCGCAATGAGTCAGTACTGGGAGAACACCAGGGAAATACTGTGATGTATTTTTTTTAAGATTTTATTTATTTATTCATGAGACACACAGAGAGAGAGAGAGAGGCAGAGACAAGCAGAGGGAGAAGCAGCTCCTCACAGGAAGTCCTATGTGGGACTCGATCCCTGGACCCAGGATCATGCCCTGAGCCAAAGGCAGACACTTAACTGCTAAGCCACCCAGGCATCCCTACTGTGATGTGTTAACTTATAAACTTAGAGTAAATACTTCCTTCTCTTCAGTCATGTTATTCCAAGATATTATCTGAGTCCTATAATAGGTTGAATATCACGTGGCCCACAAAAGCTTTCCTAGGACATCCAGCCAAGATATCTCTAGTCTTCCCCATATTTTTATTTATTTCAGAATCCTAATGAATGGGCCATAATGACTCAAAAAGGCAGAAAGTATTATCAGTCTCTAGATTCAGTCCTCATATCTTTCAATTAGGGACCTTCTTTATACGAAGTTCTGAGAAGGATTAAACAAAGAAAGCTCAAATAAAAAATTTTGCATATCAGGCACTCAAATAAATGCTGATTCCTTTGACTCTTACAAATGTGAATTTCAAAGAGAAAAATATCTCTGGCCAACGTGATCAGGAAAAGCTAGCATTAAGATGGATTTTGAAAACTGGATAGAATTTCAAAAAGAAGTCATAAATGCATGAAAGAGAAGAATAAAAGAAATATGGAGAGACATGTGTATGAGATTGGCTGGGGCACAGAGTTGGAGATCAGTCTAATTTGGAAAGGATATATAAAATCCCAGGTTTCTCTCATTCATCCTCATAGGACCCTAGAGTTCCAAAGCTGCACTCCAGATCTATAATATCTGCTGACAGAACTCCATGAAACCAATTTACCTCTCTGATCTCAGCCTGTTGCCTGATTCATGCTGACTCTTCTGCTTATCCATTTTGATTTCTAACTCTTGCCTGCTTATTTGGCCTTTCCAGATCACTTTTCCTGTTTAGTGCTCTACCATTCTCTAATCCCAGCCATCACTCAGGTTTGCCCTAACCTATCTACAGTCTAGTCATTCCTTTGCCTCATCCAAAAGTGAATCCCAAGGAGAAAACTATCTCTGGTCCAATAGGACAGAGATTACCAGTAGGGAAGCAACCTCAGTGGCCTCTGGTTTTTTTTTTTTAATTTTTATTTATTTATGATAGTCATACAGAGAGAGAGAGAGAGAGGGAGAGAGGCAGAGACATAGGCAGAGGGAGAAGCAGGCTCCATGCACCGGGAGCCCAATGTAGGATTCGATCCCGGGTCTCCAGGATCGCGCCCTGGGCCAAAGGCAGGCGCTAAACCGCTGTGCCACCCAGGGATCCCAGTGGCCCCTGTTTGAGGGAGAAGTTATCTGATCTACAATAAAAGGACAGAAATTACAGCATGCACGTGTGTAGAAAAAGACTGAGAATTTTAAATTAATCTAATGCATTGGATATAGCTCCAAAAATGACAGTGAGCCCCTGGGAGTAGAAAAAGTGCAACAGAAATAGGGAAATAAAGAAAAGAAACCAGGGAATTAAAATGAGCATAGCTCTGTAACACTTTGCTCATTTCCCAATATTCAGCAAATATGCAATAAATATTTGTTGATTGATTAAACAGATTTGAGCTCTGACTTGATGAAATCTTGCTTACTTGCATTACAGTATATCATAATCTCCAGTCCTGTTTACATTTTTAATTTGAACTCTAAAAATGCTGCTGTCATTTTAGAACACCAAATGAAACAAACAACTATTTGCTACCTGGCTTTGTTCTCATTTCAACTCTTTTGGAAATGTACAAGAACATCCCATTCAATGTAGTGGGAATGTCATTGAATGTAACTGATTTCACCTAGAACAGGGAGACACTCCTGTAAAGCCAGAAATATAAAACTACTAAGTCTAGAAAAATACCCATTTTTCAATATTGAAGGAAGGGATTTCTGAACTGCAGGGCTTCACGTCTCAAAATAAAAGCATTGGTTCTCTCCAGGCTCAATAGCTAACTTTAACCTGGAATCCAGAAACATTAACAACAAAGAATCCTTAGGTTTCACCAGCTGTGGTAAAAGGTAGATTTTATGGTTGCTGACTTCAGATTTTTGTTTGTACAACTTTTTAAACTGTAGTTTGGGTGGTGGACTTTATTTGAAGCACTATTTCGAAACTCAAAAAAAAAATCTTATTAACGATTACATTTTTAAAAGTCACATGGATCCTACTGAAAAGAAAGAAAGGGGGAAGAGGAAGAAGGAAGGAAGAAAAGAAGGGTTTAATTAAACAAGAAAGATATTAAATTGATGTGGCTGTAATGCTGTGGTAGCCTACATAAGCAAACCAAAATCTAAGCCTGTATATAAATGTTTCAAGGTTATGAAATCAAAATGTTAAGGACAACCAATTACAAACAGCCAACTAGGCTTTAAGCTATAGCCACCAGTTAATCTCGTTTCCTTCTTTCTCACTTTCTTTTTTTTTAATTTAATTTTTTAAAAGATTTTATTTATTAATTCATGAGAGACACACAGAGGGAGGCAGAGACACAGGCAGAGAGAGAAGCAGGCTCCATGCAGGGATCCCGATGCGGGACTCGATCCCAGATCCCCAGGATCACACCCCAGGCTGAAGGTAGCGCTAAACCGCTGGGCCACTGGGGCTGCCCTATTTCTCACTTTCTCTATGTAAATGTTTCCTCTGGCTTCTGTCAGGGAAGCTCTCCCTACCACTTCTGGTTTGGGGCTGCTCGATTTCAACCGATTTTTGCTCAAATAAACTCTTAAAATTTTTAACACGCCTCGGTTTATTTTCCTTTCCTGAAAATAGAAAGGAAAGAGGGAGAGGGAAGGAAGAAGGAAGAAGAGCTTGATAAAGCACGGACTATAGATGCATACCTGGGAGATTTGGCAGGTCTGTTTCCAGACCTCAGCAATAAAGCAGGTATCACAAAAAGGAGTCAAATGAATTTTCTGGTTTCCCAGTGCATATAAAAGTTATGTTTATACTATACTATAGTCTATGAAGTATGCAGTAGCATTATGTCTAAAAAACAATATACATACCTTAATTTAAAAATCCTTTATTGCTAAAAAATGTTAAACATCAAATGAGCTTTCAGCGAGTTGTCATGTTTTTGCTGGTGGAGGGTCTTGCCTCCATGTACATGACTACGGACTGATCAGAGTGGTGGTTGCTGAAGGCTGGAGTGACAGTGGCTATGACAATGAAGTTTGCCCAGTCGATTGATTCTTCCTTTTACAAATGATTTCTCTGTAGCATGCAATGCTGTTTGATAGCATTTTACCCACACTAAAGCTTCTTCCAAAATTGGACTCAATCCTCTCAAACTCTGCTACTGTTTTATCAATTAAGTGTAGGTTATGTTCTAAATTCTTTGTTGGGATGCCTGGGTGGCTCAGCAGTTGGGCGCCTGCCTTCGGCTCAGGTTGCGATCTCCGGATCCGGGATTGAGTCCCACATCAGGCTCCTTGAGATGAGCCTGCTTCTCCCTCTGCCTATGTCTCTGCCTCACTCTCTCAGTTTGTATCTCTCATGAATAAATAATTTTAAAAAAATTATTGGAGTTCAATTTGCCAACATATAGCATAACACCCAGTGCTCAAACCGCCAAGTGCCCCCCTCAGTGCCCATCACCCAGTCACCCCAACCCCCCCAAATAAATAAATAAATAAATAAATAAATAAATAAATAAATAAATAAATCTTTGTTGTCATTTCAACAATCTTCATGGCATCTTCCCCAGGAGTAGATTCCATCTCAAGAAATCACTTCCTTTGCTCATCTATTAGAGCAACTTATCATCCATTCAAGTTTTATCATGAGATAAAGTATCATCCTCTACTTCAAACTCTAGTTCTCTTGCTGTCTCCACTATATCTGCAGTGACTTCCTCCACTGAAGTCTAGAATCCTCAAAGTCCATGAGGGTTGAAATCAACTTCTTCCAAACTCCTATGAATAGTGATAGCTTGATCTCTTCCCATGAATTATGGATGTGCTTAATGTTATCTAGATTGTGAATCCTTTCCAGAAGGTTTTCATTTTATTTTGTCCCTATCCTTCAAAGGAATCACTACTTATAGCAGCTATGACCTTATGAAATATATTTCAATAAGACTTCAAAGTAAAAAAAAAAAAAAAAAAGACTTCAAAGTCAAAATGACTCCTTCATCTCTGGATTACAGAATGGATGTTGTGTTAGCCAGCCTGAAGATATTAATCTCACTGTGCATCTTCATCAGAGCTGTTGGATGACCAGGTGCATTGTCAATGAGCAATAACATTTTGAAAGAGATCTTTTTTTTTTTCTGAGCAGTAGGCCTCAATAGTGGGCTTAAAATATTCAGTAAGCTATGTTGTAAACATATGTGATGTTATACAGACTTTGCTGTTCCATTTACAGAGCACAGAGTAGATTTTGTGTAATTTTTAAGGACCCTAGGATTTTCATAATGGTAAATGAGTACTGGCTTCAGCTTACATCACCAGCTGCATTAGCCCCTAACAGAGAGCCAGCCTGTCCTTTAAAGTTTTGAAGCCAGGCATTGGCTTCTCTTCTCTAGCTATGAAAGTCCTATGTGACATCTTCTTCCAATAAAGATAAGGCATTTTCTTCCAATAAAGCTCCTACATCACCATTTACTGCTCTACCTTCTTACTTTCATGTGATGGAGAAGGCTTCTTTCCTAACCTCATGAACCAACCTCTGCTAGCTTCAAACTTCTCTTCTGCAGCTCCTTTGCCTCTCAGCCTTCATAGAATTAAAGAGAGTTGGGGTCTTGTTCTTGATTGGGCTTTGGCTTAAGGGAATGTTATGGTTGGTTTGATCTTGTATGCAGACACTAAGACTTTCTCCATTTCAGCAACAAGGCTGTTTGAACTTTCTTTTCATTTGTGTGTTTACTGAAGTGGCATTTTTAATTTCCTTTGAGAACTTTCTCTTTGCCTATTTGATGCAAGAGGCCTAGCTTTCAGCCTATCTCAATTTCAACGTGCCTAAACTCATTTTTTATAGTTTTTGACTTAAAGCAAGAGATGTGTGACTCTTCCTTTCACTTGAACACTTAGCTATCAATTGGCCTAATTTCAATATTTTTGTGTCTGTGGGAATAGGAGGATCAGAAGAGAGGGAGAGATACAGGTGAACATCTGGACATTGGAGCAATCAGAACACACACAACACTTACCAATTAAGTTCACTGTCTTATATGGGTGAGGTTTATGGCATCCCCAAATAATTATAGTAATGACTTCCAAAATCACTGACTACACATCACCACAAAAAATATAATAATAATGAGAAACATTGAAATACACAATATGACACGAGACACAAAATGAGCAAGCATTGTTGAAAAAGTGGTGCCAAAGACTTGTTTGATGCAGAGTTGCCACACGCATTTAATTTGTAAAAAATGATAATAATTCAATTTAAAAATGCAGTTTTGAAGCACAATATAGCAAAGTGAAATAAAACCAAGTATGCCTATATTTTAAAGTGTTTTCCATCTATGTTTATTTTCCTGATAATTTTAGTCCCTTTCCCCTTTGTCATATATTTCTAAAAATTCCAACAACCTCCTCCAAAACAGGGGACCCTGCATCTCAGGTTGTAATTTAGTTAAGGTACTTAGTCTCACCTACCATCTCTCCTAGACAGCGAGCTCCAGAAAGTTAGCATGTGCCTGATGCATGGTAGGCACTCTAGAAACTAAAAACTTCATGGAGGAAGAGATGAAAATAGTTGGATTAAATCAAATGAACTCCAAACGATACTTTATACATACTCTGGGTTTCCCAAACTCCAGTTATCGGAATTCTACCATAGTATTTTTCTTCATATTGCTCACTGGTTGTACTAAATAAGATTTCTTTGAAAGAAAGTTTCATATGACTACAGAAAATGGAAAGCCAGTATCAGTTGATGGATGTAGACAACAACTATGAAAACAAATACAATCAATGTTCAATTTCTTTACTTGGTAGATGGTTGCATGAGAATTTGCTTTGAAAATATTTTTTGTAACAATTTTATAGGGATATAATTCACACACCATGCAATTAACTCTTTTAAAATATACAAACCAATGGATTTTAGTATATGCAAAGACTTTTCTACCCCTTATGCACATAAAAGCCTTTTCAGTCCATATTGGGATTGGTTTGCTGTTCAAGTCCAACAAATCTTGTACATGGCTCTCTCCTTAAAGAAAAAAATTTAGATTGCATTAGTGTCTGTAAATCAGATATTCCATAGTGTGGCTGTGCATCTGAATCAATTAAACCAGGTTTCACTGGGTACTGGCAGTACTGGGTAGAATAAAGGAAAGAGTCCTGCATTTTCTGCCCTCACAGTTTTTAGGTTCACACTATATGCATTTCCCTTTCCTCATGCAGAATCGTGAGTGACAGTTCTACATCATAAAAGTTTTCTGAACATCAGTTCCCAGTGGGACCGTGATTAGAGTATTTCTTTTCCTTTGGTGAGTAAAATCCAGTCTTGCTTAGTTCAAGTATATGCATCAAACACTAAGCTGTTAGAGTCTACCTGTCAAGGATCACAAGTTCTCTGATTAAAAAATAAAGCCCATTCATGGAACTAGGGGTTGCCTGCCAGCAGGCTCTTTGCCACAGCTATTATGAAAACTGGCAAAGAAGTGGGCAGAAAAATCATTGTTCACCTTAACAGATGAGTCTTCCCTCACAAAATAGATGAATTTAGAATACCTTCTTAGTCAGACTCATAAAGAAAAAGGTACAGGGGATTTTATGAAAATGCTGACCTCCTAAGAATTAGTTTTTAAATTGAATTTTCTCCTCTTCAGATATTTGATAAACCCCTTGCCTCTCCCATTAAAGGTCATGCCAAAAAGTAACATATATGATTATTTACATTGATCATCCACCGGGGCCATGGTTTACTCCTGCCAAGTTTATATCTGAACTTCAACCTAAAATTAAAATGTTCAGTTATTATGAATCAACTTGCAAATTAACATCCTCTAATTAAAAAAAAAAAACATTCCGATCTTAATTTTTATTTAAAATTCCAAATGGATTGTATTTTAATAAGGACCAAAAAATTGAACATGTTGAGTCCTGGGGAAAAGGGGAGAGGATTTTAGTAGCCACACAAGAGGGCTGGCACAAGTCTTGTCTCTGTTATCAAGTGTAATGTAACTTCCAGACATGAAAGCTTTGAGTGCCAAGGTATCCATTTCAAAGATACCCATTTCGAGTCAACATGCTCCTAGCTATAGGATGCAGCTACTAGTAAACCAACTAGACAAAGAACCAGACCACCCTCACACATGAAGTTCCCCTTTTTGAGGCCCCTGGATAACCTACTACATAACTGACCACTTGAGTGACCTCACTTCTTCCTTCTCACTCCCAAATTCTGGCTCCTATGTTTTAAATTTGCTAGTAAAGAGCAAACCCTCAAAACCCTAAACTCTTGACCCTAAGAGAGACAGGGACCCAAGTCCAAGCTCCCTTCCTCTGTCTCTACCCTTGACTTCAATCTCACTGTGTGGTCCTCGGGCATGCTTTGTACCCTGTAGGACCTGTGAGTAATAACCCCTGCTCTCTCAAAGTTCCCTGATGGCTGCTGCTGAAGTGCATCCTGAAATCATTAGACCCACAAGGGCTGGTCCAATGTCAGCTCTGGTCCAGTAAATGTCTGTAGGGCTTGCCACAAGGAACACAGACTCAGGCAAGTGCCTCAGGCATTTCTAGCTGACATTTCTAGCTCATCAATAGGCTGAGATAGACATAGCAAGCATCAAGCCACTTTCCAACTTCTCCAAAATAGAACTTATTCCTCTGAAATGAGAAAAAGATGATTGCTTATCAGCACTGTAGCCTGGGAAAGGCAATGGAATTGACATCACAGTTGATTTCTATTAAGCGAATTAATGAGTTTTGATAATACACACTATATAGAGGTATGTTTGTTTGTCTAGAAGTTACTACATAGAGATTTACAATTGCGGGGTCACCTTTGACATTTGAGCAACATAAGTTAACTGGAGGTGCGATAGATAATTGAAATATACCTCTGGGATGCAAAAACAATATAAACACAAATTTAATGTGATAAATACATGTAAGTGTACATAAGAGATACAACTTGTCTAATAAAATGTGTTTCAGGAGCCAGTGCTAGTTCTATACTTTAAAGTACAATGGGACACTATAGACATAACTTCAGAAAAAAACATTGTGGGGTTTTCATGATCATCTCACGTTCATTTTTTAAGAAGCATCATGCCAGTCATTCATGGGCATGTTTGGGTTCCTGAATGTCTCCTTTATCCTATTTACCATCCACATAACCTGGGCCTCAAATTTAGCATAATTTGTAGTTCAGTTTTAACTTTATATTTCCAACATTTTTACATCTTAGTATTGCTTTCTGTTTTCTGAAATGAATTTAAAATCTATGCATACAAATCAAACATCAGCCAAAATTCTCCATACTTCAGGGCTATCTTAATTCTCCTTTTCAAAAAATAGTTTAAATGTGCCACACAACAGTAATGCCAACTAACATCACAATCTGGCACTCTGCAGCTGTATTAGTAGCTTTGGTCATTGACCATGTGTTTGCATTCTTTACAATACTGTCTTTTCACATGTATGTTTGCTGATGACTTAGACACCAAAACCAAATGATTAGCAAACCAAATCTTCAAAGACACTGGAGAAAAGAACATATTACCTGGCACATTTTCAGAATATGAGCCCCACAATTAACTTCAAAGACCCCAAATTCTGAGGGTGACTATAACTCAGATTTCATTTTCAAGTGACTGTAACATGGGGATGATATTATTATCAGTTGCCTATTTGGATAACTTTTCCAAGTATGAGAGCTTTTAATTTTCTAGCCAACACAATCTGATGTTTTCCTCTCACAAGAACAATAGCCATAAATTACATCCTCAATTTCTATTCCTTGATCCTGTCATGGCCTCCAATCTCTTATGAGATTTAATAAAACTCATCCTTCCTCATCCTTCTGACATGCCCAGTCTTTGCTAAATACCTAAAGGTGGGTATTCGAGCCACTGTGGTTCAACATCCACAGCAATCTTTTAGGTCAGGAAGCCAATCAGGGTTCCTTGGGAATTTTGCTTGCTGGCTGGAGCAGCCCTCTGTCTTCAATATGTCAATGTAGAGAGGAGCCCTTCAGCAATTTCAATGTATTTATACAAGAATATCCTTTCAAAAGAAAATTATTGGCCCAGGATCAAAGCAAAGTCATAACTAAAGACTCCTAATCTTGAAGTTTCACAAGTCATCCTAAGAAATCAAAAGACTACCACAAGATAGAGGTATTCATGAGAGAACACAGAATATTACAAAGTGTTAGAGCGAGGGGTGAGGGAAGGGAAACAGCAAGGGCAAACAGTTAAAGGACGCAAAATCAAAATGCACAGAGAGGGCCAGAAAGAAGCACTTAGAACCTCTAGGTTACTCCATGTGGGCCAACTACACAATTCTGGAGATTCAACTGCCTTGGCTGGCCAGGCTAGATTTTTGAACACTCAGTTGCCAATCTCCAAGGACAATTGTTCAGCTTTCGGTTCAGAGGAAATGCACCTCTATCTAACTTCACCCCAGCTTCTCTCTGCCAGTTTGAAAATACTAGGCAGGCAGCTTTTGTCTCCTGAAGAATGAAGACAGTATAAAGTACCTGCTATAATGGAAAGCAGTTTGAAATGTAAGGTTGTCCAACTGACAAAAGCACTTTTGCAAAAGGCATTTTTCAAGACTGGCACTGGAATTGGGTCGTGAATTTCTATTTCCAGTCTCAGCAGTTCCACCCAAGAGAAAGTACTTCTATACCAGTGGACTGTATGACTATGACCTTCACACCAGATACTGTAGCAAAGCCTAAGAAGATTAATTTAGCCAAAACAATCTGTGATATTATAAAAATCTTGCAGATTGAAATAGTAGTGCTTATTACCAGTTAATTATATATATTAGCCATTTGAATAGATATACCCTACTCTTCACTAGCTCCTTCCATCTTTTGTATAGTTAGGTCGGCCCTGATGGGCACTAGTCACTCAGAAGGCATGTCCTTCTCTAACGGCCATCTGCTCATTTCATAGTTCTTGCCATTGCTCAGGGTGGCAGCCACCCAGGGAGACAAGATAGCATAACTAGAGGAGCAAATTAGGCTCTCAGGAATACAGCCAGGTAGTTTCCAACTCTTCATGAGGCTGACTGTAATTGTAGGCAGGGTTGTAATAGGAAGAAGTCGGAGGACAATGTGAAGCAAGCTGGAGAGAAAGAACCAAAAGCCTGACTTGTGGCCATAAAAACCATGGCCCTCTGACAACCTGGAAATCAAGGAAGCTTCTGCTCCAAGAAATCTGTTAAGGCATCAGAGAAGCCCTTGAAGAGGCCAATACCAAAGTGCAGGTTATACTGGCCAAAGACTGCAATTTGAGGCAAAAGGCAATGACATCAGGAAAGTAGTGTCCATGGGAAGACCAGCTGAAAACCAGAGCTGGACAGGGTCTGCAGTCTGTACAGTGGGAAGGTTTTCCAACTTAGCCATGGAGGAATGTCCAGGTCCTCTGGACTCAGGCCTTAATATAGAAGAGGCCCAAGGTGTGAAATATTAAGAAAGAGGTGCCAACCAAGAATGCCAAGAGGTGAGGGCACATATGCAACAGACTAGCAACAAGGAACAGGATCAAGGGTCATGGGGTGCCAGCCAGAGGTATTAGATAGAAGAGGAATTTAGCTCCTAGCCATGGGACCACAGGTTCATGTCAAAGATTGGAATGAAGATTCTAGCTCTAGTTCTACCCCCACATACTCCATACCCTCACTCTTTCCTGCTCGTTTATCCTCCAGTCTCTTTTCCCAACCTCATTTTGGCATAGGAGCTGCTTCCCCATTTTCCTAACCCTCATCCCTTCCTCCTTTTCTCTCCTTTCCTTCACTCTTCATTGCTATAATTTCACAGGTGATGACTTGTGACACATAAATCTAATAGGAAGAGCAGGAGAGAAATATAAGTAACAAATTAAAAATATTGAAATGAGCACAATTCTTCAAAAGACCACAGATCTAAAACATACTGCTAAGGCTAAATACATGGTATTTCATCAGCTCACAGTTCAGGGCACACACCTTTATTTACTTCACCAGCCATGGCTCTGACAATCACACCTATGAAAGTTCCAACACAGCAGCTCTTCTGCAGCTTAGAAAATAAGTAGACTTCACACTTCTTAGAAGCCATCTTCCCATGGCTCCAACGCATGTCAAATGTGAATGCCAAATAAAGCAATTTTTCTTGCATCATTTCTTCTACTGATTTTGATGCTTTGAAGTCTGATCCTTTGGTTTAATAATGCAATGGACTGAATGTTTATGTCCCCCCAAAATTCATATGCTAAAACCCTAACCCCCAATGTGATATGAGGAGATGGGGGTTTTGAGGAGCAATTGTAAAGGTGGAGCCCTCAGCAATGGGATTAATGCCCTCATAAAAGAGATCCCAGAGAGCTCCCTTGCTCTTTCTGGATGTGAGGGCAGAATGGGAAGATAGCCATCTATGGTGCAGGAATAGGCTCACCAGACAAAGAATCTGGCCAATGCTGTGATCTTGAATTTCCAGCCTCCAGAACTTTAAGAAATAAATGTCTCTTGTTTGTCTAAATCGCCCAGTCTATGGTATTTTTGTCACAGCAGCCCAAATGGAAGAAGTTAGTCACCTGTATTTTCTTCTGTGTGTTTTATATGCTCATATTTTGCACAAAACTCTTTAACCTTCCTGGGATTCATTTTGATATATGAGGTGGAAGAGAAGAATGCTAATTTTAACTGATTTTCCTAGTACTGTTTGTGAATTAATCTATTGCTTTCCCATTGGTTGTAATATTCCATTATCATCTGTGCAGTTTCATTGGGGTTAGACTAATATCCTGCTAAAGGATAACATAAAATAATTCCCTTACTCTGTAGTTACTGAAGAAAATGAAAATTTTAAAGCAGCAGCTCGTGGTTTCACTGATCTATTCTATTGGCTTTTTTTGTTAGTTTCTAGATCATTTATTTCTGCTTCAGTCTATTATTCCCTTCCCTCTGGTTCTGGGTTTTAGTTGTTATTTTTCTAGCTCCTTTAGGTATAAGCTTAGGTTGTTTATTAGGTTTTACTTGTTTCTTGAGGTAAGCCTGTATTTGCTATAAACTTCCCTCTTAGAACTGCCTGTTTTTGTTTCCCTGTACTTTCTGGTTTCTTCTTTGATTTCCTGGTTGACTCATTCACTGTTTAGAAGCATGTTATTTAACATCCATGTGTGCTTTCCCGATTTTTTTCTTGTTATTGATTTCTAGTTTCATAGCATAGTTAGAAAAGAAGCATGGTATGATTTCGATCTTTTTTAATTTTCTGAGGCTTGTTTTATGGCCTAATATGTGATCTATTCTGAAGAATGTTCCATGTATACTTGAAAAGAATGTGTATTCTGCTATTTTAGGATGCAATGTTCTGAATATATCTGTTAAATCCATCTGATCCAGTGTGTCATTCAAAGCCACTGTTTCCTTGTTGATTTTCTGTTTGGATGAGCTGCCCATTGATGTAAGTGGAGTGTTAGAGTCCCCTACTATTATTGTATTATTATCAATAAGTTCCTTTATGTGTGTTATAAACTGCTTTAGGTATTTGAGTGCTTTCATGTTAGGTGCATAAGTATAACTGTTACATCTTCTCGTTTGGTTGTCTTTATTAATATATAGTGCTCTTATTTGTCTCTTTTTACAGACTTTGTTTTAAAGTCTAAATTGTCCGATGTAAGTATTGCAATTCTGGCTTTCTTTTGACATCCATTTGCAGATAAACATTTCTCTATCCCCTCACTTTCAGTTTGCCGTGTCTTTAGGTCTGAAATGAGTCTCTTGTAGACAGCATATAGATGGATCTTGTTTTCTTATTCATTCTGTTACCTTATGTCTTTTGATTGGAGCATTTAGTCCATTTACACTCAGAGTAATTATTGATATATATTTATTGCCATTTCATTACTTGTTTTGTAATCCTTTCTTATCTTTCTCTCTTTCATGGTTTGTATGCTTTCTTTACTAATATACTTGGCTTCCTCGCTCTTTATTTTTTTCATTCTTATTACTGGTTTTTAAGTAGTGGTTACCATTCAGTTTACATATAACATTTTCTGCTTATAGCAGTCTATATTCAGCTGATGGTCACTTAATTTAGAACTCATTCTTTATTTCTCTCCCCTTTATGTTTCAGTTATTTGGTGTCATATTTTACCTCTTTTTATTACACCTCTATGTTTATAGTAGCATCATTTACAATAGCAAAATTATAGAAGCAGCCCAAATGTCCACTGACTGATGAATGGATAAGACAGAAGTGGTACACACACACACACACACACACACACACACACACACACACAGAGGAATATTATTCAGCCATGAAAAAGAATGGAATCTTGCCATCTGCAATGACATAGATGGAGAAAAGGATATAATGCTAAGTAAAATAAGTCAGAGAAAGATTACTATATGATTTCAAATACCATATGATTTCACTCATCTGTTGTATTTAGGAAACAAGACTAAAAAGAAGGAAGTGGGGGAGAAAGGCAAACCAGGAAAGACTCTTAACTCTAGAGAACAAACTGATGGTTACCAGAGGGGAAGTGGGCAGGGGGAATGGGTGATATAGGTGATGGGGATTAAAGAGAGCACTTGTCATGATGATACTAGGTATTGTATGGAAGTGTTGAATCGCTGCATTGTACATCTAAAATTAATATAACACTATGTTAACTGTACTAAAATTAAAATAAAATAATTTTTAAAAGAAAATGAGAATTTCAGGGAGTTCATGATGTGTCTCTGCCACCACCATCACAGAATTAGTATTATTTATAGATGTGCTTAGCAAAATGCATAAAGGATAGTATTTCCATGAGAAGCTTGGTTGTTCTCAAATATACTAGAAGCCCTGGGTTGTCACAAATGGAATCCAAACAAATCTAAATACTCTCGTTACTTTCTGGGTTTTATGTCCTATGAAGAACTCAAAGCCAGGTGGCTAAGATGATAGAAAGCAGCTATAGAGACAATACTTCTCACTCTGCCACAGTTGTGTTCTTTGCAGGAGACATACAACTGATACCCTCTGTTTAGGTTTTGTTTGCATTGCTCCATGCCTCTGCAATCTGCTTAAAAGATACAAATCAAATTCTATGTCAGGGGAAGTTGTGCTGAGCCACAACATGGTACTAATTTCATCTAGATGGACAACAGTTGTCTGTCAGATCCTCCTACCGAGACCTTTAGTTGCCTGGAAGCAGGAAAATGCAGCAGGATGTCTAAGGACCTGGAATATAAAACATTCTCCCTTTCTAGTTTCTTAAACAATCTTAAGTAATTAGGTTACTAAATACAACAAAGTGACTATCAAAAAGAAAAGGCAAATTTAGAATAAATAGAGATTTAATGAGCCTGCCCATGTAGGTTTTTGTTTTTATAGAAACATCACTATACTCGGGCAGAAAGGCCAGTTTAAAAAAATAAAAAAAGCTTTGACTCTGTGATAAATTCCCCTGGGTAGATGAAACACAGGATACCAAGCACAAAGTGATGGCACCAACTGTGCTAAGAGAATCCAAAATCATTATAATTTAAAAATGAAGTTCACATTTCATGTAAAAAAAAAAAAACCCACAAAATTCACATAGCTATACTCAAGAGACAAAACAGTCCCCAGAGACAATTCCTATCAACATCTGCAAATCATTTTATCAATTATGACTTTTACTCTTCAAAATTCCTCAAGTCTCCTTCAGTACCCAGAATTAATTAAACAGTCCCTCCCTTCCTTCCACACTTCAAATGCAGTGTAATTTATAAGCATATTTATGTCACATGTGTGTGTGAACATGTGTAAGAGACAGAGACAAAAACAGAGTTTGATTGATTTATTAATTCTGAGAATCAATTCAAGTTTCTACTGTGAACTATTACCTCATGATTTGAAACTAACCCCCAATGGTGTGACGAGAACAGAGTCTCAATTTCCACACAACAAAATATCACCCAGAAAGATTAAAAAAGGCAGATAGAGAGAGAGAAACTCTCAAATTCACAAAACAATTTGTGATTATTTGTATCCTAAAAAACAGAGGCTTTACTTTCTAGACATCTCACTGCTGGGTTCCTTTAAGTAAAAATTTCCCTTGGAGCCTTTAAAACATATTTATGTTTCCAAAAATTCAATTGACAAATAATTTTTCACATAAACAGCTGTTGCACAAGGTAAAGCAAACTTTCACATATGTTTACCTTCAAACCATATCATTTACACTTAAATGTGCTAAAATTCTGAAACATCGTTTTCTCAGAAAGATGGCTGATCTAGAAGGGATGTTTGCAGGGAGAGTCAACTAAACATTTATGGGAGGGGTGGAAAGGGGGAAGTGTGGAGAGGGTGGCTTCATATGTCTGGTAAATAGCAAAGCTTTCCTCCCTGGACCCCTGAGCTTTATGCTGACAGACTATGGTCTGAGTATGCACAGCAAATTGGCCAGGGGGCAGAACCAGCACAGCAGTGACCCACAACTCTGGTCCCCAGAGCCATGGGTAGATTAGACTGCAGATCATCATGGCCAGTGGAAGCAAGCACAGTGAACCAATATATTCTGTCTTTGGCAAATGCGTTATCCTCTAGGGATGTTGTAGAGGTAGCACAACAACAGTAGGCAAAGCCTTAATCCAACAGAGTTGTATGGACTAGTCATGTCCCTTCAAAATTTATTTTTTTTCCCTTCAAAATTTAAATTCATATTTATATTCATATTCATTGAAGTCTAGTCCCCAGTGTGATGGTCTTAGGAGGTGGGCCCATTAGGAGGCGATGAAGCCATAAGAACGAAACCAATTATAAGGAGACAAAGGGACCAGAGTTATGTATTTCTACCATGTGAGCAGGAAAACAGCCACCCTTGAACCAGGAAGTAGGTTCTCACCAGATACCGATTCTGCCATTGCCTTGAGTTGGACTTCCAGCCTCCAGAACCGTGAGAAATAAATCTCTGTTGTTCATAAGCCACTCGGTGTACAATCATGTGTTACAGCAGTCCAAACTGAAAGACAGCAGTAGGTCTTCAATGATGGAATGAATGGTGGACCTTAATGACCCAGGAGAGAATGTAGGAACCTCATCAGTATCCACTAAATTATGCCAAAGTGCCAGATTACCCTTGGACTTCGCCTATAAATTGGGGTGAGGAAAGTATGTGTTGGGGCAACAGCTCACATTATAATTTCAGTATGTAACGCAAAAGGCTAATTGTGAACAAATTGTAATACTGAAACATGGCATGCCTGGCTCTCAGAACAAAGCATAAAAGATGTATTGATGAACGCGATCAGCTCACAATCAAAGATAACAGTAGCTGCTCTAATAATTTACTTTTGGGGGAAAACAATAGAAAGGTGAGCAACTAGAATGCAATGGGAAAGCAATGTATTTGGTGCTGGAGGTGCTGAAAGAAGATCCTCTATTCCCACATGCAGCCTTCAGAAACCCTGCATGTAGTTTGCTACAATTCTTTTCTCAAATACAGCATCTTTTCTAAAGTTAAGTCTGTTGTTCATCAAGTACACTATTAGCATGACCTTTGGTTTCAAGCCCTTTCTAAGAGGTGGATACCCGCTGCACATCCGGGTGAAGACCCAGAGTCCTGCTCTTTTTCCTCAGACCCAGAAAACCTATTTCGTAGATGCTAAGATCTGGGGCATTAAAGAAGCAACTCTTGAGACACGTAGGTGGCTCAGCAGTTGAGCATCTGCCTTTGACTCAGGTCATGGTCTGGGGTCCTGGGATCGAGTCCCACATTGGGGCTCCCACGGGGAACCTACTTCTCCCTCTCCCTGTGTCTCTGCTTCTCTCTGTATCTCTCATGAATAAATAAATAAAATCTTTTTTTTTAAAAAAAGGCAACTTACAGACTCAGAGTAGAGGATGTGATCTTTCAAGTCAATATTCAGTTTCACAACCAGAAATCCATGAAGAGAGAACAAACCATGGAAAACGAACAATTTTATACTGATTGAAACGATTCAAGTCCCTAGATAAGAAACCATTCAGTTTTTAAAAACAAAGAAGCTACAGTTATATCAAGCATGGAGAAAAAATATATATATTTTTAAAAAGAAGAAGACATGGCAGCACATCCAGAGAACACTTTGGGTATTTAACAACTAAGTGTTTCAAGCAGTGGGGAAAGATGTGCTCAAATAATTACCCACACCCACCATGTCAGCATTAGCAGCAATGATGTGAGCTTCTTGAGAGCAGGCACTGTGGGTCTTTCATGTTTATATACCAAGAAGCATCTAAAAACTGCATTTCATATTGAAATTGCAAAATAAGTGTCTGTTGAAGGAAACAATATTGGTCAATTCCGTACTGTTCCTCTTCAAATTGGAAAGAAGTAAAAGAGAGCAAACTAATTTTCTAGCCTTCTTACGCGTTGCAGAACTAGTAAAGCACATTTGAAAGGACAGGGAATTTAAATTCAAATATCTGAGAAAAGACCTTCAGTTAGGGAATAGATCTTGTCTGGCATTTCTGTGAAAAAATTAAGCAAGGAAAAAGCTTCCATGTTAGGTTTCTGAAAGAATAATCAAAACTAGTGAACACTGACTATTCTGGCATTGTTGGTTGCACTATGGCACAGACTTTTACTAGATTTTAGTAGCCATTTCGACTTACAGTAACGTGACAGGAGGAAAGCTATATACACTGACTCATCCAGTGGAAGTTCTTCCAAAGAACAAGCTTCACCCAAGAAACTTCAGGTGTACTGGGGGGATGGGGGGTTAAACCAACTTTCTGTAAAAATAAATTCAAATTTTACGTGATATTTTTATGCCTTTCCTTTGATCAGAATTTCTTAGCTGGGTCACAGCCTATATCTATACTTTTTAAAAAAGATTTTATTTATTCATGAGAGACACAGAGAGAGGCAGAGACACAGGCAGAGGGAAAAGCAGGCTCCCCGCAGGAGCCCAATGTGGGACTCGATCCTGGACTCCCTGATCACAACCTGAGCCAAAGGCAGATGGCTCAACCACTGAGCCACCCAGGTGCCCCTATATAATTTTTTTTTAATCTAAGTAAGCAATGATAATATTTTGCATCTTGAGCAGGCAGTCAGCATTTACCAAGAAGGGAGGTCCCTACCTGTGGCACTCACTGTTAGTTCTCCAATAGGTATTTCTCCTATTCTGCTTGATAAAAGAATCCCAATGTTCTCCAAGCAGCTATGTGCCAAGTTTCAAGGAATGAGCAATGATCCACCTGAAATCAGTCAGGGAAACCCCATTGCTCTCAGCCTGTGGTTGGCCTACAAGTCCACCGTGCCCTCCTTCTGACCAAAGAGACATAAAGGGAGTATTTTCTTCCATTAAAGAGGGAAAAACATAAAGACAAAGATCTCCTATCCCCTGTCTTCCACGTTTATTTTCGTGTGGGGATGTGCTACCTAGAGCAGTGACAGCCACCTTACAACTATGAGGTGGCAGGCCTATGAAGGAATGCCAATACACTGAGGCTGGCAATGTGGACACATGAGATGAACTGGGTCCTTCACAATATCACTGAGTCACCAGACCTATCCCCAGATGGTCTGCCTCCATTCTTCTTAGTAAGTGAATAATAAAAGCCCTCATTGTTTAGAGCCATGAAAGTAAGGCTGTCTGATAAATGCTGCCCATCCCCAAAAGCATCCTCACCAACTTATCATCTTCAATAATTTGTAGATGCTTAGGAATGGATATTTTTATATTTAGTATGTCACACTTTTCCTCTATTTTCTCCAATCCAACTATCCTTTCTTCTTTACAGGAACTTCCCTATTAGTCTAGAGCACATGACCCATCATTCAACCACAGGCTTTCTAATATTCTCAACTCCCTTGACACACTTGTCCTTCTGCTGTACATGCTCAGCAAAACCCCATCCTAGGTCAACCAATCATCTACCTTTCCCATCCATATCTGGGCTCATGAATATTATCAGAGAAAGGCATGAATCAGCAGATTAGTGTCACCATCTTCAGTCAGGTTCTTAGGAATAACCTACAATCCCTCTCTGCATCTCTCACTACTCTGTCACCAATATTGTGTTAAGCCTTCATCAATTCATCCCTCTCTGTATTTGTAGACCTTGCTTTCTGCCTTATAGGAGGATTCCCTTGATTTCTCAGCAGCCACTCACTGAGCTATGTGCATTCACCCTCATCATTTTATTTCTTGTAGTTACTCACTTGCTCAACAAATATCCCAACTATCCATCTTTCTGGCACTTGTTAAGATCACACTATTTCATCCCCTTGTACTTGGAGGTGAGTTAACTGATTCTTACCAATTATTTGTAAGGGGAAATGACAGGGGTTGTTTTGGGACCAGGTCTGGAAATCCTCCAGACCTCTCTTCCTTTCTGGCATAGAAACCAGAAGTATTTGGCTCCATCAGGGTAACTATAACGAGCAAATAAAAGTAGAACATGTAGCAGGAATAAGAATCAACCCTTTTTTAGAAACCTCAAAGATTTTGGAGTTATCATTATTGTGGCATAATCCAGCCTAAGTCACTGATACATCTCTCCTTCTACATGACAAAATACATGGTCTCTTACATGTATCCTTCCATGACAACAATCATCCTCTATCTTTGACCTTTCCTTCATCCCATTCAGAAAAAAGTCAAAATTACTTCTATATTTTCAATCTTTTAAAAATGTCCATTATCAAATCTGTATCTATCTTTGATTTCTTTCCCTTATACACCAAGCCCCACTGCCCTGCCAAAAATATATAATCTATACAATGCTCACTTGTACACCTCCCAATCACTCTTCATTCTGTTATAATCTGATTGCTGCCCTACACCATTCTACTGAAAGCACTTTTCCAAAATTATATGTACACTTCAGTCACTAAATCAAATGGACCCTTTACTAGACATGCTGATAAATTTGTGTGCTGAATGAACCTCTCCTACTAACTTGAAGTAGCCAGTCTCCCACCCTTCTAGATTCACCTGCTCTGCCATGGCTCACAGGCTCTGTCAAGTAGACCTTCATGTCCTCTCTACCACGAGACTCACCTAAGCAACTTCCCAGCCCAGGCACCACTGAAAATCAAAAAAACACATGAGACTTAAAGATGGCCAAACCATAGGACAGGCCAGAAATATGTGATCTGTGTGTACAGGCTCACAATGAAGAGCTTGGCTAGGTTCTCTCTCCTATGAATATGAGTTTAGATCAAAGGAAATTCAGGGCAGCCCCGGTGGCACAGCGGTTTAGCACTGCCTGCAGCCCAGGGTGTGATCCTGGAGACCCTGGATCGAATCCCACATCAGGCTCTCTGTATGATGCCTGCTTCTCCCTCTCCTGTGTCTCTGCCTCTCTCTCTCTCTCTCTCTGTCTCTATGAATAAATAAATAAAATCTTAAAAAAAAAAAAAGGAAATCCAGCAGTTGCTTAGGAAGCAATGAACTAAGGAGTCCACTGTGGCCATATACAAAAAAACCACAGAGAAAGGAGTTGGCTGACAAGATAATGAAGCAACTGCTTAGAGTTGGCTGTGGGTAAAGGGGTGGAGGGAATAGCTCTGGTCCCTGGTGGCTTTCAGGTCCCAGCAACCAGTCCTTTTGTTGTCCAGTTGTGTTTGTTTTTTGTTCTTGGATTTATCTGAAATTCCATAAAGTATGCTTAAAACAAACCCCAATTACTGTAGCTTGAGTGGATTTCTTTCTAGCAAAAGACAGCTTTAAAACCTTATTTTAGTCTGCCTCCTTAGAAGTTTTGCACTACTGACCACTCCGTCTTTTTTGAAAGTTTCTCCCTCCTTGCTTCTCTGACTGAAAGCTCTCCTCCTTCATGTTTCTTCTCTTCTTCCTCTGCCAACTCTTTAAATGTTAAGGATGCCTAGGGTTTCTCTGCCGGCTTCCAGCCGCCCTTCTCAAGAACCTTACCCGTTTCTGGGTCATCACACTCCATCCTAGCTGGGAATTCCTGGAACTTTTTTATTCTGTCCAACTAACATGCCTTTTGGAAAATCATATTTGCACTTATTAAAATAATCACTCAGTGGTTAGTCATATTACCTTACATTTTTCATTTCAAAGGGTAATTTGTAACATTATAGTGAATGTCCACAAACAAGTTGTCAACACTGTTGCACATTAATGTGTAATGACAACTCTTCAACCAAGTAAAGATACTTCAGTAGAAGAATCTAAAATAAATAAAATAAACGTAAAATAAATAAAATAAAACTTGGTTGAATCTTCTGTTTAAATTTGTTCAAATGGTTTTGACTATATGCAGGAAACATAACTTCAATTTTTACAAAGAAAAGACTGTAAGTCAAGGTAATGATTAGAAATGAAGTCTGCAATGAATCTGGGGGGAATATATATATATGTATAATAGATAGATGATAGATAGATAGATAGATAATCAATATAATATGAAGGGAATCAGGAATGGACTGGTGTCATAACACTTTGAAGAAATTTAAGGCCATAATATCCCACTATCTCATTTTATAGATGAAGAAATGGAGCACTGAAGATTTGCCCCAAATGACAACACTATCTCATGGCAGAGCTGGACAATCATTAAGACCACTTGATTCCTTACCTAGCACCTTGCTAGTACAACATGATTTATGAACTGCTCCCGAATGTACCAAGAGAAAAATGGCAAGATCCTTCAGAGTTGAAGAAGACCTAGTCAGGAGGGCATTTATCTTCTTAATAGAATTGCCTTCTCTTACAGCACTTTCTTCCCATTGGACTCCTACATATGGGAGACAGGAAGCAGATGTTTTCAGAGCAGGAGTGTGAGAAAGGCAAACTAACACCTTCTCTTTGATGTGCTTGGAAGGACTCAAATTGCTCTCTCTAGAGTAGTTAAGACAGCTGTTGAGATGTAGCAAAGCTTTGATCCAAGAGCTTGAGGTCCCAGAGTCATGAAATCACCCCAGGAAGAAAAACAGGGTGAGTTTAATTCAAATTTGGTAATCCAAGCCTGGGTGTGAAATATATTAAAATTAGGAAAAGTGATGACAGATAAAAGATTAGTGAAAAGTGTGCCAAATTATTTCATTAGAGAATTGCTCTAAAATACCATATTTAAACATAGTGAGGCTATTTTCTTCAATGTTCCCAATGTTCAACTGGTTTTTTAAAGGTATATATGTGAATATGTATGTGTGCGTATATATCCCTATGTATTTATGTGTCCCTATTTACATATATATGTATTTACTGATGGAGAGAAATTAAACTACTTCTGGAGCATGAACAGAGAGCCTCAACTGAATTGGGAAAAAAATTAAATCCTGTGGCTCAAACACCAAGCATCTGCTACTTAGTGATAGCATTTCCAAATTGTAAGTTTAGCTTTTTAAAGAGGAAAATGAATCTTCTTAAAAGCACATGAAATGTTTTAAAGTTATGAAATACTATATGGTTACATATATATAGTTAGAGTTATATATATTTATGTACATATACATATAAAAATGTATATATGTATAACACATATATAACAGATATGTAACATATATAACCATATATTTCATAAGACTATGTTTCATATGGAGAGTTCAGTTATATATAATTTTATTATACATATGTACTATAGTATATAACCATATATATACTATATATAACTATAACTATATATAATAGACATTATATAGCATAAAGTTATAGACTATATAACTGTAACTATATGTATTCACACACTACATAATATAGGGTCACATATATATAACTATAACTATACACACACAAAATGACAAGAAAACAACATAAGTGAGTTCTAAATGAACTTTTCATATATTATGCCAAAAGAAAACATATTCTAATTTCTTAGTGGAGGACAATATGGCAGAAAGGTTACAAGACACTAAACTACAGCTTTGAATCAATAGCTATGTTGAATCTAAAAATCCAGAAACTTTTAGACTGCCTACTCTGTGCAGTCAGCCTACATCAGATCATTTATATGCTGAGATACCCACATCCAGGATAAAGTCAAACTCTCTCTTTAGAAAGTAGTGCCACAGCCAAAGCATAGCACATGTTTATTTTTGTAGCTAATTTTAACCCTTTAGGCATGGATAAAAATGACTTTTTATGACAGTGTTCAGAGTCAGCCTATAAACCTCAAATTCCTTAAATGTTCTTTGTTATCTCTCCAACTCAGCCTTCAGTTCCAAGTCAAAACTTACCCCAGAGTCGCCCCTTTTGATCTCCAAGGAGAGGACCCTCATTTTCAGCCTTCCTTGCACCACAAATCCCTTGAATGCACACCCCGGCCTGGCTCTGCTCAGTTCTGAACATATTAAATAATGGTTTCACAGCTGTCCTGTTTTCCAGTCCTTCTGCTCCATCCTCAATTTTTCCAAAATGGCCAGAGACCCTGAAAACTTGCCGTATATCCTCACATTTTTAACAGCCCTATCCTTTCTTATAACATCTAGTTATCTACAACTCAGCCCCTTCTCTCAGAGCCACCTGCTGAGACCAACCCTCTAAATCCAGCTGATCCATCTCAACAGGAGCTGCCAAGCCATCCTCATTCTGGACAATGACTGATACAAAAGCCAATATACAACATAATCAGTCTTAGCCTACCAGATGAAAGTGTTCTCAGTACACATTTCAGGAAGTTTGGTGTAACAGGAAAAATTTCTAAGGCCAACAGAAATGAATCTCTCTCCTTGGAGACTGTCACTAACACCCCAAGTTCACCACAGCCCCTAGCCTCAGGAAAGCAAGAAATTCATTCATCTGTTCCATTTTTCACATCTTTACCTCTTGTCAATGTGCTGCTCTGTTTATAAGCTGCAAAATGTTTGGGATCAGATGTCTTCTTCTCAAATCTGCTACTTTTGGCAGAGTTTTCAGTAATACCTAAGGGTACTGTTTTGGACAATATCAGGAATTCTCTTATAAAGGGCCATTTTCTTAAAATGCACTGGATTGAAATCTCTCATCTGGTACATTTTCAACTAAGACAAACAGATTCACCTCTCTCTGGGTTTAATGAAGCCAGGAAACAAAAGTATGCTGTGTCTCCTCACTCTAAGATTCCTACTAAATCATCCTCTAGCATACTCTATTTAGTGATATATTGTGTTTATTGTCTGTCTGTCCACCAGTTAGAAGGTAAGCTCCAAGAAGGCCAGGGACTCTGATGAAATCAACGGCCTATTAACAATACCTGGCACAAAGCATAAGTTCAATTTATTTGTTTAATTTATTAAATAATTCATCTCCTTCTATAAAAGTTTATCCTAAATGCTTTATACTTGGCAGGTGGGAACAAGATGTACATTTTGAATGGAGAAACACCTCATAGGCTTTGAGAAAAAATAAAAAGAGATCATGGACATTCTATCCTACACTAATGATCTGAATTACTCCATGAGGGGCCAGAAAACACATTTCTTGTATTCCAAAATGAATCAAATCTGGCTTAATGCCCCCCACAAAACAAGTGTTTTAAGAAATCCAAAAAAGTCACCTTCTTGGATTACCTTTCCTTCCATTCTTTTAAACAAGAAATTTAGAGCTATGGTGTCCAGAAAAATGGGACAGGGGCTACTGTTCTATCTTGGTCACTGATGCTCTCTATCTATGGTAAAAGAAATGGTGCCACCCTTAGCTCTCCCTCCATCCCAAGCTCAGACCTAGGACCTTTGCTGAAGTTCCCAAGACTAGAGCATCTACTGTGTAGTCTACATGAACATCCACATGGCCACCACCACGTGAAATTTTGTTTCCAGAAAGGTACTACTTTTCAGTGAAGTCAGATCCCCACTACTAACTGACACTATAAACTTCAATTTATTTCCCAATCCTCAAGTATCCATCCAATATCCCAGAATTACCTTCATTTTCCCCTTGAGTCCTTTCCCTTCATGTCTCTCATACGAATAAACAAAAAATTACTTATATCTGTTTGGTCACAATAGTGTCTAATGGCTTGTCCTTATAGATTGCAAACCTCAGGGCCTAGAAATACAAAAATATCTGAGTTGTCTTTCTCAGGGAACTAAAAAAATCCAGGCTTCAGGACATTCCTGATGGTGACAAAATGGGAAAAATTCAGCTAGGACTGGGTTCAGCTGATTGTGACATAAACCTCAAAACAACAATGGCCTTCAAAAGACTGATTTTTATTTTATTCCCCTAAAAAGAATTTCTGTGATAGCCCCCAGACCTGGTACAGAGGCTTCTATACTAAGGCTCCACCAGCTGTCTTATGCCATCCCATCATCTAAGGCAACTGTTCATGCAATGACCATAAGGAAGAGGGTAAAGAGTACATGTCACGTGTCTTTTAAGATTCCCTAAGACTGCCATAAGCTACCATTGCATTTCAATGGCTGATACATAGTCACACAACCAGCCTAGTAATGAGGGAAGCTGGAAAATGATTGTTTATCTTACATGACTAGGTTGGATATTGAGGAAGGCAACCAACAGTCTATGTACAGAAGGTGAATACTCATTCTATTCTTTCATGGTGAGTTGGCAGTGGTGAAAAACAAAGCTCAGAGTTTTCTCAATAGGTGATCAACCTAGGGAATTTAAGTATTGAAATACTATACATTGAAATATTGAATAACTAAAATATTAATAAATAATTCTTCTACTTTGCCAAGTTGAAGGCCCACGTCAACTGACTCTCAGTTGCCACCTGCTTGACCCAAAGTGGGTCAAGATCAGGAAAAGAGGCAAAATCATTTGTCAGCAGGATCTTTTTTCATAAGTTCTTTTGTCATCTGACTTGGTATCTAATAGGTGAAGAGATAACTGTAAGATATACAAAAATTAAAGAATGTAAGAGAAGTTAAATTAAAGATGTAAAGATGTAAGATGTACATCTTACATTAAAGATGTAAGAGAAGCTAAATCTCAAATTAATCCTCATTTCAGTTCTATAAAGGATGGGCATGAGGCACTGAAGTAATAGAGTAGATGACATTATCCTGTCTCCACTTCCACTCCTCCCAAATTATAAGCTTGAAGAATCTGCATTTTTTGTTCCCCAGAGTCTTCTAAATAGACAACACCCGAAGGATATTTGCTGCATTGAGTTGAAAATGGATAATAATGTAAACATACATGAGAACTTATGTGAAAAGGAGATGATGAAGAGTTTAAACCACTTTAAATTAATGGTATGGCAGAAAGGAGCACTACATTTAAAATCAGCAGGCCTAGGTGCTAGAACTGTCTTCCCTAGTTATTGCTTATTTGACCTCTGTTTCCCTGTGTGGAAAATGCAGAATGTAACTCTGCTCCTGCACTCCTCCTCTAGGTTATAGTGTCAAGTAAGTATTAATTTCAAAATGCTGTAAAAAACATTACTTGTTTGTATTCTTCCTCCTACACCTACCTGGTAAGCACATCAGATCAAGGAATCTTTGCAACTCAAGGGATAATAAAAAATCAAAATGTAATAAGGGAAGCATGTATTGGGATGAAGAGCCAGACTCTAAGGCATTAGATGACCTGCCAGTAAAGCTCCCTGCAGCCATACAGACAACACCAAGAGGCAGCAATCATGAATCACTTGAGGAAAAACTTTCCATGGCAGCATCTATGCTTCCTCTGCATTGTCTCAAGGCCTCTGAACTGGTTGTTTTTCCACAACTGTCATGATCATAATAAAGAGAATAAGCAGAGTTGTTCTCAGACATCCTTGAAAGGTCCAGGAGTCATCAGGACAAGCCCTCTGACTTGAAAGGATGCTCTTCCCATTGTTTAAACAATGGCCACACACATCCTACTTGAATAATTCATGAAGTATGTTTTGGAATATCACCATGTGGTTAGAATTAAAATTAAAACCCTATCTTCAAAAAAATAAAAATAAAATAAAATAAAACCCTATCTTCATGCCAGGTGAAGAGCTAGCCAGTACTTTATGAGAATATTAAAATGTATTGCTAGGTTTTGAGAATATGTAGCAGGGTTTCTGATCAAGTCCGGAGATCTATGGAAGGTTCCTCAGAAGAAATGGCATTTGAGCTGAATCTAAATAATTAAAGTTATCAAGTGAAGAGGGAGAGGAAGAGATTTCCAGATGCGAAACAGCATGTGCCAAGGCCCTGTGGCAGGAGAGAACAGAGCTTATTTAATGAACTGAGCAATAAAAAACAAAAGCAAAACAAATTTTTTTAAAAATCCACAGTGTGAGTGGACTAGGAAGAGCAAAGAGAAGAGCAGTGCAAGACAAGGTTGGAGAGTAAAATTAGCAGTTGGGGTTTTGGGTTGTGAGCCATTGAAGTGAACTCTGCCTCATTCACCAAAATAAAGAGTAAGGTTTTTTTTTTAATACTGAAGAGCTCATAAAGTTGGATGTTCACAGGATTTGGTGCCGCCCAGGTGACTGGTGATCTTCTAAGTGTAGTTGTGGTTGATCCAGTGTGAAATAATTATCAGGAAGTAGGGTAAAAGAAGCAATGAGCACAGGCTGCCTTTAGGGAACATTAGAGAGAATGAGCTTGTCCAGGATATAGATGCAGGGTTCAGGAGGTTTCTTTTTTTAATATTAAGAAGTCCGAGCAGACAAAAGAGAGAGGTTGACTGTAAGAGAAGAAATCATGTTTAGCATAGGATTTCTTTTTTTTTCTTTAGATTTCTTGTATTATCTGAGAGAGAGAGTGAATGAGAAAGAAAGCATGAGTAGGGAGGAGAAGTGGAGAGAGAAAGAGAAGCAGATTCCCCAGTGAGCAGGGAGCCCAACGAGGAGCTCAATCCCAGGACTCTGAGACCTGAGCCAAAGGCAGATGCTTAACCATCTGAGCCATCCAATGCCCCAGCACAGGTTTTCAAGAAGAAAAAAAACTTGCAGCCTAAGTGGAAGAACCATTCTTACCAGGGTTGAGTAGCACCTCTAGGGCATGCCAAGAAAAGAGGAAGGAAGTGCAGAAGCAGGGAGACTCACTTGCTGTGGTAGTTAGAAGACTCAGCTCCCAGCTAATGGCTTCCATTTTGTCTTTGCAGTAAGGTCATTTTCTAAGACAGGGGAAGGTGAGAGATGAAGAAAGAGGATTAAGGAATTTGAAGACAGTAGAGAAGGTTTTAAAAAGTCATTGTATGGAGTGGAAGACAGAGGAGCAACAAACAGAGCAGAGAAGGCAGGTGGGGTTGAGCATTCACCTGAGAGGCAAGCTTTATATTCCCAACCATTGGATATTATATTGTGTCCTGAGAATGGCCTTTAGGTCAGGAACCATCTCTGCATTCTGGGTAAATGCACAGTGAATGTTTGACATGTTCTTATGGTTTGTGTACTTTCAGGCCTCAATGCTAAGGATAGCTGTGCTTCTCCCAACTTACTACTTTGTTTCTTAGAAATGCAGTAAGTTCTACACCATTTAAATCAACTGTTAACAATGGGGATGCACTATGCCAAAGCTTGCACCTATGCCACAGTGTGCACGCTTTGGTATATATTTGGGTAAAGCATTACCCAGACTTCATCTTCTCAATCTATTTGTTTCCTCACTTTCTCCTTTATTATCATATATTACCAGAGAAATATATTTTAGGCACTTTATGTCCGTTTTGTGGAATGAAGAAAGATACAAATAATTAGTAAGTCAACAATAGAACCAAATGTGTCACCCGAAAGTTAATTTAAAAATAAAACAATCATCACAGACACAGACATGTAAGTTTGTGTATAGAAAAAGATATAAATGAGGGTGCCTGGGTGGCTCAGATAGCTAAGTGTCTGCTGTTGGCTTAGGTCGTGATTTCCAGGTGCTAGGATCGAGCTCATTGGGAAGCCTGCTTCTCCCTCTGCTCCTATCCCCACTTGTACTCACTCTCTTTCTCAAATAAATAAACAAAAAATCTTTTTAAAAGAAAAGAAATAGATATAAATGTAGATACATAGGTATAGCAATGTTTGCTGACAATTCCTATGGAAAAGAGGAATGTGAAACCTAGCTGAG
This sequence comes from Canis lupus familiaris, assembly GCF_011100685.1. Lineage (NCBI taxonomy): Eukaryota > Metazoa > Chordata > Mammalia > Carnivora > Canidae > Canis > Canis lupus. The sequence goes on from NC_049232.1 coordinate 8,487,573, forward strand.
TTTCTATTTTGAGAGATAAAAAAATAAGAATCTAACCATTTTGTAGAAAAGGAAAATATACTTACCTCTTTATTGGTTTAATGTCTTGTATAAAGCTAAAAATATTTTTATTAATTTCCTTCAAGCTATCGGCAAGAAAAATTTTAATTTAAGGTAATTTTATAAAATGGTTAATTTGGGGGAAATAGAAAGGATTTTCATTTCTAAGAAATAGTTTATTGTTAATATTATAAAAGCTGAGGGGAAACACTTAACTGAATAGTCTCAACTTTAAAACAATTACTTTGAGGAAAATAAGTACTTTAAAATTAAGCTTCTTATATGACAAAGGTTACTGATTTTGGCGGTAAGTCATACTGGATGACATTAGTGCTTTCCCCAACTTTGATCTTTAAATTCCTAAAAGAGAATCAACTGGAATAGCAGTTAAGACCATAGACTCATTTATCCATTTGAACTTTCTCTGCCCATGTGACCTCATGAAAGCCCCTAATCATGCTTTACCTCTAGGCTGTTGAAGACACAGTGAGTTAATATATGGGAAATTCTTAGAACAGTGCATGGCATATATGAAGCATTTTAGAAGCATTAGTTGTCACTAATGCTCTTATTATTTGTCATTGTCTCTATCATCTACACAGGGTAGAAAGTATTTTTGCTGGTGTTTCTCCCAAGTGCCACCAGAAGCTAGCATCATCCCATGGGTAACTAATGCAGCTTAAGCAATAATGACTAAGGTAGGTGATGCTGGTCCTTTGGCTTTAAAAACACCCTAATAATGAGAACAGAGTACACCTTCCTTTGTAGTCAAAAGGCAGAATCAAAGAACTAACATCCCAAACTCATGAAGGCGAATCAGACTATCTATAAGGAGGGGGAAGAAACCCCCCTTCCCTAACCTGTTTCACACTCTCACTACCAATGACACAAAAAGGCAAAACTTAGGCCTTCGTGCCTACAGCTCAGGTCTCTGAAGCCCAAAGTAGTTTTCAGGAACCTTCAAACCAACTCCCAGATGCCAATGTTCCCCTCAATGAAGCCCTTTCCAGGCCCTCAGGAACCATCTACCAATCTTTGCTTCTTCTGGGCTGGTTGGTAATTAAAATGCAAATGACAAACAAAACTTGGCATAAGACAAACTGAAATCCTCCACTCCATAGTTCTGCTTCAATAACCAATGACTTTCACAAATTCCTTATGCAATCTGAGCCCCAGTTTCCTTAACTGTAAAGTCAGGCTGATAATTAGAGAAGATTTATTTATACATGCCCTGTGATAACACATCTGGGTTCTGATGTTCTTGGATAGAAGCCACCTGCTTCACACTGTCTTCTGCTATGGAACCTAAACCATACAGGAAATCCTAACTCAATCACAGGTACCCACAAACCCTTCCATATTATAGTATCCATAGAGCACAGCAGTGCCCATTAATATATTCCCTGCATTACCAATAGTCAAACATTTCTGATATCCATTCTCCTGCTATTCCTTTGAGGAATCCTGAATTCCTCATCTTCAGCTTATAGCAGAGGGCCTTAATGGAGAATAAAGGAAGAAGAAACATTTGTGGGAAATAGAACCAAATGTATCTGGTTAATTTTTATACTATCTACAATAAAAGCATGAAGGAGAGTGAAATATTTTATGTGGGCACTCTATAAAATTAATATTTAAGGATTTGATCAGTGATTACCCAGAGAATAAGAACACATTATGAATAATGAGAACAGCGACAAACTCCAGGGCATTTTCACTTATATGATAAACTTGTATTACGATTGCTTCTGATTGACAAAGCCCTTGAAACATATAAACATAATCAATTTACAGACAGGCATTTTTTCCAGTCTTTGTTCTTGAACATGAATACTTTTTGAACTTGAATGGTACACCAACATGGAAACAGATGCTAATACATTTTACTTATATATAATTAACTCAGAAAGGCTAAACTTCCCTTTCAATATTAGGATTTTGGGGGCGCCACCTGGGTGGCTCAGTTGGTTAAGCATCTGACTCTTAATTTCAGCTCAGATTATGATCTCAGGATCATGAGACTGTGTCCTGTGTCAGGCTCCAGGCTCAACAGGGATAATTAAATAATTATTTAATAATAAATATTTACTTAAAAGTAATATTTATTATTAAAAATAAATAAATTTGTTAGGATTTTTTTTTTATCCAAGTTGGTAAACGAAAAACTATGATAGTAGTTTTGAGTTTGGAGAATGTCAAACAAATCTATTTATATTACTCTTTATTTTATAACTTGGAAGATCCCATCTTAGTTTTATCTAATCACAATTTAGGTAAGAAGCACATGTGCTTTGTCCTTATAGTCATCCTCTTCCCACTGGTTTTAAGCAAAGGACTTCGAAATTCTAGGAAATGGTAGGGTCACAAGACAGGACGGGTCTGGCTCCCCAAATCACCACTGGACCAGTGGTATGAAGCCAAAATTTTGCAGCTTATTTGTTGCAGCAGTTGTTACTCCAACCAGCCCAGACTCCTGATGTAAATACTCATACAATTACACCTTTCCCTAACATAGCTAAAATTTAGTACAAAATATAAGGGAATGCCACTTGAGGGCAAATGTGGAGACATTTCTGAGCAAGCATCATATATGATGATTATCAGCTGCTGACTACAACGAGGAGATTCTTACAGACAAATGGTTCTCCTTCCTCCACATACACACTTCTGAGAACTAGGATAAATTCCCAGATAAAATAGGAGGGTCTCAAAAAAGTGACCAATGGGTAATAATGACTCTTCTTATGAAGAAAAGGAGAAATACAGCCTGCCCCACCAAACAGTCTGACGAAGGCCCATTCTAATATGTCCCCTCTCTTGTTTCCAACATCCAAAAATGCTCCCAGGAAATAGAGAACCCAGTAACACAACAGTGCAATCTTGCTTTAAGACTCCAGCAGCTTTATTTTGGCGTATACCTATTTGCTTAAATGTATCATAAGGGGTAATTTTAGAGGACATGCCTCCATTTAGCATTCAAAATGTCCCTTTATTGGTCTATTTTACATCTTCTCGCTTTTTGTTTCAAACTATTTATTTTTGGGCAGCCCAGGTGGCTCAGTGGTTTAGCGCCGCCTTCAGCCCAGGGCCTGATCCTGGAGACCCGGGATCGAGTCCCACGTCAGGCTCCCTCCATGGAGCCTGCTTCTCCCTCTGCCTATGCCTCTGCTTCTCTCTCTCTCTCTCTCTGTGTGTCTCTTGTGAATAAATAAATAAAATATTTTTTTAAAAAACTATTTATTTTTAAGCCAGAACTATAAGAACCCCCCCAACCGTCTTCCTCCCATCAGAAAATATCTTCATCTGGTCTGATTTGCTAGCCTTCTCTCCAGCCTCTGAACGTCAAGAAATCATATAAAAGTATTTACTAAACTTCTGGAGGTGATCTTTCAAGAAGCAGGCACTAATTGGACTCAGATTTTTATTTCCTAAACCTACATTTTAGACATCTTGACCAAGAGGTCTTCAAACAGATAAAAAGTGGTCTTCTCACATTAATCAATAAAATCTTAGGTAAAACAGAATTCTTGTTCATTGGAAGAAAGACCAGACCCATGAAAGAATCGAGGATGAGATGGATTTACTGTTACTCATCCCCTGGGTTGGTCATGTGTTTGCTTTCATTTTTTCTATGCAAGGATTTAAGATACAACTCTAGATATTTAGGGGCATACTGCCCAATTTCCTAGAAATTCCTGAATTTTCTTTTATTAGAAGCCAGCAGGACATCATAAAGGACATAAAGACTTCTATATGAAAAAGAATTTTTCCTCTCATTATTTCCTGGGGAAGGGAAGGCTGGCACCGGTGACGGAGGCAAACAATATTAACTGTTTCAGAGGCTTCCTTCCACTGCCATGAATAATAAATATGCAACAGCTTTCTTTTCTCTTTCCCTCTGTTGAATATAAATGTAGGCTAATAATCATAGGGAGTGTCTACTGTATGATAGGCCATAGAAATTCAAAAATGAGAAAGTCATGTTCTCAGCTTTCAAGAGGCTTCTGATTCAAGGTAATAGATGCAATAAAGGGATCAGATGTGGAATGATGAAAAAGTTCTGGAGATAGGTAGTGGTGGTGCTGCACCAGAGTAAAAATATCCTTAATGCCACTGAACTGTGCCCTTAAAAATAATTAAGATGGCTAATTTTATGTTATGTATATTTTAACACCCATGCACACAGAGAATAGAGACTCTCTCCTCCCCTTCTCTGTCAGAAGTAGAATAAGTCAAAATAAATTAACTGGTGCCAGCACCATTCTTCGAACAAGGGAGAAGCATGAAAAGCCAGTGTGTGTGGTTTTCCCTTTAGGATGGTATCAGACCCAAGCAGATGGTAAAGACTGAAATCTTGGTGGAATTCATCATGGGTCATATATCATTCCTGGAGGGCAAAGTCACAGAGTCATGCCAGCAGGGAAATATTCTTTGCTGGAGATGTATGTGACTACATTATCACTGATAAACTAATTAATGGCTATGAAAACTACTCCCTTTATAGGTGGCCCAGTAAAGGCAGAACTGGGCTCTTGCTCTCACAGAGTGGCAGGGCTTTGGTGATACAGGTGCCCCATTCTCAGAAGACCCTTGTGTTCGGCTTAGTGCTCTGTTGTCACCATCTTGAAATTCTTCACAATTTTTTCAACAAGAGCTCCTACATCATCACTTTATATTTGGCTCAGCAAATGAGAGAGGTCACCAGTCCTACAGAGAGGGAAGGACACAGCCCTTTCCCCTCCAGAGCTTGCATAAAGGGCAGAGAATAAAGGTAATCCTCAAAAGGATGTAATCTAAGACATTTCTCAAATTGTGAGAAGCCAAAAGGAATTCAGGGAGAGATCTCTCCCATAGAAAGGAGTTGTCCCTTCCAACCAAGAGACCCAAAGAAAGGGTTGCATGACAGAGTGGGTACATGCACACATGGTGGGAAATGAAATCAGTCACAGGTAGAGGCAGGAAACACAGGTATAACATTAAATGCCTTTCCTTGCATACAAGATAGTGTTAGAGTTAAGTAAAACTTTGACCTTTATAGTCTTTCTTAGAATAGTCAACTCTTAAAAAAACAAAATAAAAGCCTTTCATATTGATGTTAGAATGTGTCACATGGGTCTGGTGGAAACTGTGCGATTAAGGCTAGAATAGGCAAGTTGGCTTTGTTGCTTTCTTTCTGAGCCACAATGGAGAAAGTCATTTGGTGCTGACTTTTCTATCATCTCACACCCCAGGTATGCAGGAGGCTTTCTGAAGTAATGAGTCTCCCACAATGCAGGAGCTCCCCAAATTTCATGACTTACCCATCTGCAGTAAAAAAAAAAAAAGCCCATGAGAAGAATGAAGGATCCAAGGACCATCCCTGCCCTGCCCCTCACCGACCCCTGGGTGGTCGAACAGCTGGGTTCTGTTGAAAACTAGATTATGTCATTATTACATAATTCTTATCTCTCTCTGTACAATTTGAAATTTTTAGTGTGTGTGTGTGTGTATATATATATATATATACACATATACACATATATATATATGTATACACATATATATACACATATACACATTTCCCCGGGAAATGTCAACTTATTATTGGGGAATGTCAACTCATCAGGATATAAACTTGAATTTTTTTTGCTGGTAACTATCCCTATATGTCTTATATAAGTAATGTCTTCCTTTATACTATCTTGACCTAAATCCGTAAGTTTTCAGACATTCTGACTTACACAAACAGTATCCTTTCAGCCTGTAAGATTTGGCTCTATTCTAAAATTTCAATATTGCATTTGATTCAGATCTCTGCTCTCTACCCCACCTCCACCCCAGCACAAGTCACACCTTTGGCTTGACTGACCTGAAATGGAGGGATGGATTTTACGGCCTTTTCACATTCCCCCTTTCCCCTTCCTCTACCCACCTGCTTCCTTCCCTGTCAGGGTAGGGCTGGAATAACAGGAAAGAACCAAAATATACCCTCCTAACTGGGCCAGGTCGCACTCCTGCCGGAGGTTGGTGGTAATTCTGTTCTTCCTCAGTGTATATGCACTACTGCTGGCTGGTATGGGCAGATGGTGGCTTCAACGTGGTCTACTGGTAAAAATCTCACATGCCCCATTTGACTGTCCCCAATTCTTTGGAAAACCAGACATCTAAAAAAGGAATAAAAATGACAGTCATCCTTTCCATATTTCCCTTTTTTTAAAATAAGAATTCTTTTGGAATCTCCACTTGGCCTGGGAAAAGCATCTCCTCCACAGATATGGGAGTGAAGGGATAATCTGTCTTTTCCTTTGTGTAGAGCTGGTTTCTGAATTTGTTTCTATCTCAGACCTGAGGAGAGGTAGGTGAACCACCTGTTGGCTTTGCTCTGAACCAAGAACGTGTGATTTCACTCTCATTCTAGGACAACTGGAAGCCTGTTTGTTGTATCTATAATACCTTTATTAAAATTAAATAAAATAGTAATAATATATGACTTGGGCAGTAATGGTAGAAGTATCTATGGAGAACATTTTCGTAATACAGTGAAGGGATGCTTCACAGAGCCTAAGGAAGAATCAAGACAATTTGCTACAGGAGAGAATGTCTTCCCTACATCATAATCAGAAGCAAAAATTATCCTGCTAGAAATACACAAGTAGAGCAAAGTTCCTCAGCCTTGGCACTATTGACATATAGGCCAGATAATTCTTTGTTGTAGGAGGCTGTGCATGCGTCCCTGGCCTCTACCCACTATACGACACCACTGCCCTTCGCCAAGATATAAACACCTACAAATGTCTCCAGATACTGCCAACCATCTTCTAGGAAGGCAGAATCACCTCTGGTTGAAAACCACTGCCACTCGTGTAGGCAGAGGGGAATCGTGATTAAAGGTCCAAGGTGTGAAAAAGTGGACAAGGTTGCCTATGCATGGAGTGTGAGGTACAAGGCAGGACAGCTAGTGGTGGGAGGTGGGTATGGAGAAGCATGGGAGACTGATAATGGAAGGTCTGATAGAACATACACAGGTGAAGGAATGTCATCTGTTTGGTGACAACAAGCCTTAGGAAGAGAATGACATATGGGATTTGAGTTCCAGACAGATGGTAAGAGGCCAAGGGAAGAATAAGACTTCAGACAGTTGGATCACTCAGGAGCTATGTTGGAAGTCAAAGCACAAGATGATGAAAAGCATGTGAACTGGAGGACAGGGACAGAATGACATGTCCAAAGGAAGCCTGGGGGACCAGCCCTGCAATTGATAGCAAGAGCACAGAGAGGATGGGCTGATGTTCCATGGCTGGGAAGGAGAAAAAAAAAAAACTGGTTATGTAGAGTTGAAGATGCCTTCTTTCTCCCCTTGGTTAATTTAAGATCTTAGCTTATGGAAATTTATCTCATCTGGGCAGTTTTCTGGATTTCCCAAGGATGAAATGCCCTGAGATTTTAAGCAATAAAAATGCTTATATTTTGATCCTTACCAACTTAGGTGACTTGTTCAACACATGAATCATCATAAACAACACAGTAGGGCTATGTCAGTAGTTTAGAATCCCTCTCTTCAAATACCATTATGACATTACCCCAACACTGGCCAAATTACCAGGGAGGAGTTGTCATAGTTTTGATATTATCTCTAGCAAACTATTAATAAGAAAACATGAGAGAGGCCAAGGTACTATAAAAAGAAGAAAGGGCTCCTAATTTGATAAAAATGGCTTTGCCCCAGGTTGGTACTTTATCTTAGACGAAAACATGGCTACAATTTTGATTTGATGTATGATGAATTAATTCCACTGGAAGCTTTTCTGAAAAGGAATGCTTTGTACCAACAGTATAGATACGAGAGCAAAGAGATGCTGGTTGTATTGTTGAGCAAACATGAACGTCATTTTTACCGTACTATATAAAGGGAATCTTCTAAAAGGAGACTTGGCTCCTGAATAAACTTCTCACGATAAACAAGTGGGGAAGTTAAGCTCCCCTTATTAGCCTCTTTTTCCAAACTTCTTCTCAGTGGCCCATATCATTTAAACTAATAAGCAGCAGCAGTTGCACTACACAAAAAGCTCCTAATAAACAACAGCTAAGGGAGGGCAGAAAACAGGCGAGATTCAGCACTAGTACCATAAATCTCAATGCAAATCCAAAGCCTGGCATTCTTGGCTTCAAGAGTGCCCCCAAATGGCACAGAAAGGCATTGGGCTGATCTCTTAAGTATATTTTTTGCATGTTAATGTCACAAGAATGTAAAAAGGATTCCATTTCCTGCTTGATATATTTTCTCCCAATGTCTTCCAGGTCCAAAGACTTGGAGACTCTCCAAGCAACACATAATAACGTGAGAGGAGGAAGGAAGTGAAGGAGGTAGGAGTGGTGAGGGGAGAGGAAAGTTAAGAGCAATTTGCATGTATCTTGTGTTCCACACTTGCTTAACAGGCTATAATCAGTATCACTACTGATTTGGTTTCAGCTAAGTTGCAAGCCTGGTGTCAGCACTGGGAAAGCTGATTTCCAGGTTAAAATATTATGTATGGGGTGGGAAGAGGGTGTCTCCATTTTTAGGCATCCCTCGGTTAATGGCATCTGCATTCCCCTCTTGGTTGCCCAACACAAATCGCCTCACTTCTCTGTGTAACTATAGACTTCATCAGTCAAGTGGGACCCAAGGCCAGCACCACTGACTCCTTTAGACATACCTCTAAAACAGTGCCACTCAAAGTAGTCATGGAGCAACAGCAAACACATCATCCTCAAACTTATTACAAATTCTGAATGACAGGCTCCAGCCCAGATTTACTGAATTAATCATTTTTATAGGTACTGCAGAATTTATTTTTTTTTAATGCACAAAAATCATAGAAAATAGTCTCAGAAAACATACACCAAGCCATTGATGACAGTTATCTCTGGACGGTGAAATTATAAGTACTTCAAAAGTTTCTTCCTGTTGTTTACCTAAATTAGTATTTTTGTAGAGGATATGCTGCTTTTGCAATGAGAAGGGCAATCAGGGCAGCCTGCTTCTCTCTCTGCCTGTGTCTCTCATAAATAAATAAATAAAATTAAAAAAAAAAAGAAGGGCAATTAAAGATTTTTCTAGTAATGTAGAAAATTTCAGGACGCGTGAGTGGCTCAGTGGTTGAGCACATGCCTTTAGCTGAGGGCATGATCCTGGTCCAGAGATCGAGTCCCACATCAGGCTCCCTGTAAGGAGCCTGTTTCTCCCCTCTCCTTCTATCTCTCTGCCTCTCTTTGTGTGTCTAACATGAATGAATGAATGAATGAATGAATGAATGAATGAAAGAAAAAATAAAGTCTTAAAAAATAATAATAATAAAGAAAATGTAATGGCGTGGAGAAACATTCGTGATATATTTACTGTTAGATAGTACGTTAGGCCTGATTGTACTTCTAATTTCCAAAACACATTTCTTTTCATAAAGTTACCATTTCTCATGGTACTTGTGACTTAATCATTCACTTTGATGCACTTTGAGAAGCACTGCCCTAGAACCATGCCACTGGCCTGCAACCTGCCTATTGCCAGTTCACTGCTAGATAATACAGAATCTGAGTGTAAGTATTTAAAAACATTTATAGACATTTGACACAATGGTCACATCCAAGGACACAGCAATGTATTCATGTCCTTCAAAAGGAATGGACCAATGTGGGGCTTCAGCACATGGATGGTGACTTGCATGTGGCACAATCTGCTACCATTCATGGACAGTGGAACCTCATGTCATCATGATGGATTTAAAAAAAGAGAAGTCCTTCTTCACAGAATCTGAAAAGTACTACTCTAGAGCAAAGGTCAGCAACCTTTTTCTACAAAAGACAACACAGTCCATAAAGTTTAACATCTTAAGCTCTGTAGATCATAAAGTCTCTGTAGCATTATTAGTATTGTTATTATAATAACAGCAACTTGTTGTTATAAAGCAAAAGCAGTAAGAACATCTAAGCAAATGAATATGGCTGTGTTCCAATAAAACTTTACCTACCAGAACAAGTGGAGGGCCAGATTTGGTCTATAGGCTGTTCTATGCCAACTTCTACTTAAAGGATGACTGCTGGCCAAATATGATGCCATCAGAAGATTATGCTGAATCTACTTGACTCAATTCAACCCTTACTTTTAAGAAATGGGAGATGAAACAAATCACCACAACCTCCTAATTCTGTCAATGATTTTCCCTACTTACAGAGGCCACAGAAATAGAAACTGTTCCTCCCCCTTTACTCCTATAATAATGGGAAATCAATGAGGACAAAACCAAACACATCTAGACAACCTTCAACTACCACACAGGCAAAAATAAGAGGAATGAAAAGGAAATGTCCATATCAGAGAAAGAAAAGTTAAGTCTCTTTTCCTCTGGTTCAGGGATCTACAAACTATATGGTCCATTAGTGAATGGCATTTGTCAATCTAGCCTGCTACCTGTTTGTGTAAAATGTTATTGGAACAAAGCCATGCCCACACAATTACACATTGTCTGTGACTGCTTTTCAGGTACAGTGGAAGAGTAGAGCAACAACCTTATGTCCCACAAAGCCTAAAATATTTACTATTTAGATCTCTACCAGAAAAAAATGTAGCCTCTGCTATAGTTCCTCCATGACTGGCAGCCCCTTATTCCAGCACAGAAGCCTCCAAGCAAGTAGATAAGAGGACATATTTCTATGTTGCCATTAATAAGACTTCTGCTAACTACTTTCTCCAGAAAAATCTTCCTTTGCTAAACAGAGTAGCATAGTCAGGCTTTTTGCTGAGTTTCTCCCAAGTTTCTCAGTGGCTTTCAAGTTCCTTTTAAGTAAGTTCTTTTACTATTAAAAATATATAGGCAGAGTTACTTATTCATGAAGCAGTCTATTAGTCATGTAAAGGCAGCATTAACTCGGTGCCTTTTTATACTAAACTCATACAAAGAATATTAAAAGCGCTGACAAGCAGGAAAAAAAAAAACTTAACAAGATAGGAAATGACATCCTTGCATCTAAATCTCTGGAACATTCCCAGAGTGAATGAACAGTTGCTAAACAAATGGGTTTTTCTTATTTTCCAGAGAATTGGGGGCTGTTTTTATCAAAACTTTAAAGAATAGAAAGCATCATAAATACATGGAGCGAACTTCAACAAACAAAACCTTCCGGCCTTTGAATTCATTGTAAGTAACACTCATAACATGAAGGAAAGTAGGCTGCAATAGTCTGGGTAAAAGTAGAAATTCACAAAAAAAGCTCTGTGTAACATGGTGCTAACAAAACACAGTTGTTTCACTGGTAGCCAGTTGGAAGGAAGCAAGGGCGGCTGGAGTCAGTTACCTACCAGCCTGAGGCACCTTCTAAATACTACGAGTGCCACCTTCTGGTCTTCTGATTCTACTGCATGCCCCTAGTCCCATCTTCTCATTTCCCCCAAGCCAGTGAATAACGTGTATCCTAGAATCACGGACTCCTAGAAAAATAAATCTGCAGAGATCACTACAGATCTTCACAGATATAGAGACCCTAGACCAAGTTGCCTTTGTGTTGGCTTTTAATACTGACTTTGAGACCACAGTGTAGCCACATTGGAAAGACTAGAGTCAGGTCTACTTCTGTTTCTTGGCTTCAAAAGCTTGAGAATTCAAGCTGCCACCCACTTGCAGCTCTCACCATGCCTCAAAGATAGCCAAGCAAAGAGTAGTGGCTGGAGAAGGTGAAGGAGACACAGGTATGTTACTTTCTGGAGCAAGAGGACTCTTCCCTGATAATGAGGAAAGGGACTCTCAGGTTTGGGACCAAATTTCTTTAGGTGGTCTGTCATGCTCCTTGCCAGAGTATTTTAGGGGTCAAAGACGGGTAGGAGTAGTTGTTCTTCTGTTTTCTGCTTGCCACAGAGATGAGATTAAGTAAATAAACAGAGGAAACACCCATAACCTGTTGTGGAAAGCCCACCTACATAAACACAAGAATAGAACCAGCCTTGCTCTTCAGAGACAGGAGCCCTTTGCTTTGCTTGCCTTCATTCCCAGTCATACTCTGGATACAGAACAGAGCAAGGCTCAGCCACAAGTTTTCAAGGAAGAAGATCAGGATAGGAAGGCTTACAGTATGACAGGGAGGTGAGGTCCAGTGGGAAATACATCTGGGTCTGGAGGCAAGTGAAAGTTTTGTAGTCCTTCCCTGACAGAGATGGGAGAGTCTGGCCTGCCTGTGCTAAATCCTTTTGCTTCTGATTTGAAAAACATTTGGCTTCCTGAAAAGTAAAAACTACTAGGGGCCTTTTCCTAATCCATCTTGCACATCTTTGGAATTGATGTCAACAAGTCACAAGGGGAGTTTCTACCAGTCCTCCCCGGGCAGAGTGATGATGGCAATGATACAGGGCCAATGTGGCCCAGGATCCCCAAGGCGGGGGGACAGGAAGGATGTTCACAAGGATCCTCTGGGCTCTGTCAGGAAGAGGGAGAAACACATCTCTCTAAGGAAAAAAGGCATTTGTCTCAGAGAAAAATGGTTGTATTGGGGGGAAATGTCATACTTAATGAAGCCAACCAGTGGTAAAGGAAACAAGCTGCCATCTCTTCAGAATGTTAGAAAAATAATGTTTATGTTCAGAAGATGTTGTTATGATTTACAATTATAGCTGCCATCTGTTGATGGACAGTTTTTCCTTAATCAGATAGGCATTTACTGCCCCTGTTTTACAGATGATTAAACCAAGGTCCAACAAAGAGCAATAACTTTTTCAAGCTTAACAGGAAGTAGGTAGAAACAGACCCAGTTCCGTCTCCAAGTCTGTGTTCTATCTACTCTGCCCCCAGCTTCCAGGATTAGAGCCACTGGTTTATTCTCACTAAATAAAACCTATACATGAGCACTTATATTGAGATCCTCACATTTCTGAATTTCAACACTGGGCACACAGATTTACACATGAAGACTATAGATTTTCAGAACCATCTCTATGGACAATTCACTCCCAACAACCACCCCCCATTCTGACTCCCCTCAAACTCTCAGCTGAAATGGACCAGGGTGGCTAGGGTGGCCTCTAACAGCTCTTCCTGCAGCTGGAGCCATGGTAGCTGCCCCAATTCTTGCCAAGTCAAACAACCTGAAATGCACTGCTCATTCTCAGCCCCACACAGTCCTTATCTCACTGCCATCTTTTCTGTCTCCTGTATATTTGGATCCTTCCAGGGTGAGAAAAGGGAACTACAATGGATAGCAAGCAGATGTTTTATACTGAGGCCTGATAGGGAGTTTCACCAGGCCAGACTCCTACAGTAGAAGTCGGCCAGCAGGATCCTCAACGAGCAAGAGAGACAAGGAACATCTCCACATAAACCAGAGAAGATAGCAAAAACAGCACAAAGACCCAGACAAAGACTAGCTACCCTATATCAATTTCCTTGAGGTCCACGTGGCTGATACAGGAAGTGAAGGGGCAAATCTTTAAAAGGAGAGAAATATCCCAAGTTTGAATCCTGAATCAAATGAGTATTCATCCCAAAGACATTGAACCAATTTCACAGAGACTATTTAAAAACAGAAGAGACAAAGTTAGCAAGATAACAAGAACTGGCAAATTTTAGATTTATTTTTCCTGCTCCCCAAATGGAATATATGGGATTGAGGAAAAGATGAGGTCACTTATGGCAAATAAAAAGTATTGTTTAAGTTGAAATGTAAATGTTGTCCTATGTGTACGTGTCTGTTTGTGTGTGTTTTATGTCAGATAGCCTGATTTTCTTTTTGACATGGACAATCCATGCAAGTATTTCAGCAAGGCATTTTTATAAAGTCTCTCATGGTATCTTTGTGGACAAATGGAGAAATGTGGGCTGGATGATAAAGCACTTATGTGAACTCTAGAGCTGCCTATATTTTGTTCCTTTTTGGACACCAAATTTTCAAGGAGACAGTGACAAAGTGGATTTTCCTGTAACAAAATGGCCAGAATGACAAACAACCTGGTAATCCTGTCCTAGGGGGATAGAATGTTTTATCTTAGGAAAATGAAGGCTCTAGGTGCAGGAGGGAAGGAGGTATGTATATGTGATAGAGTGGAATGAGTACTCTCTTGGAGGCAACCAAGGTTCAAATCATGAATCTTCTTTACTACAAAATGCTTTGTGTCATCCACATGCACTTACCATGCTCTGTATTGTAACTCCATTTTTGCAACAATATATACAGGGCAGGATGAACAATACCACCCACTGGGAGAGAAAGCCAGAGCTGGAGAGAACAGGATAGCAAAGGTAGGACTCAGAAAGAGCCAGCAGCCCAAGGGAGGTGTTGATATTCACACGTAAGTTCATATTCTAGACAGGGCATTTCTGGAGCAATTCCAGATGGAAGGCAACAGGGTTCTATCACCAAGATGCAACATAAAAGTGGCTTTACCTCAATTGGGGAAGTAGGGTTGGAGATAGTTGGAAGGCCAAATCTGGAGGAGGGCTACATCCAAGACAGTTCTTTCTAAGAGCTGATGGAGATGACAGCAAACAAGACAACACTGGATGTGGACCTGACAGGAACACAGCTGGAAATCAATCCCCTGCCAGCCTGGCTTTAAGGGATGACTTCTCAAAAATTTAACTGAAGGAGTGAGATGTGGTGAAAGCCCAGAAAGAAGAGGATCTGTCTGCCCCAAAGGAGGCATAGAAAGCTGCCAGCTGCCCTGTTCTGTGCCATATAGACTACTGGTCCTACTGGACCACAGACGTGCCTGGAATTCCACTTGAAGATGATAATTCCTTTGGCTGAAATGGAAATGGTCTTTAAATGTTTATCACAATGTCAGCATCCTTGGGAGAAACAATATATTAAGCATTATAATGCTTTAATACTTTAATGAGGGTTCGTTCCAGAAGTCACACTCATGTTCAGTAGTGACAGCTAAGCAAGATCCATACTGCAAGATCAAGAATCTACTTTAGTTCAGAGGATTGTTTGGAAGAGCCAAACAAGGGCATGATGCCCCTCCAGGAGCTAGAGAGCCTAGGCCAGCAGAGCAGGGAAGAATCCTGAATTTCTGGAGGCAAAGAGAGAGAGAGAGGATGAGCCCCGGAAATAGAAGAAGGGCCTTGAGGAGATGTATGAAGAAGGCCCCTGAGGTGCACCCCATCTACCTCGTAGTTCAGCTGAGGGGCAGACCCATCCATTCCTGCTTTATTTCACATCTCTTTGCCAACAGCAAAATAAACATGCACTAACTCAGTGAGTTTCTTGACCATTTGAAAAAACTGTTCTTAACAGAGCTAAAACAAAACCAGTTGTTCATTCATAAAGCATGACATCACTAAGATTAGATTATTTTATCTGAGGTCCTTCAAACTAAAAATCAGACATCTGCCTTTTGCAAAAATTGAAGAGCCAATCTTTCGCCTTTCTTCATACCCGAGAACCTGGGCAAACCACTGGAAAATAAGAGAGATGGGGCGGGGGGGGGGTACACCCAGAATACCAATATAAATGCTCCAAAGTCATTGCATTAAACAAATGTATTTGAATTATGTGCCAGGCTTTTTGGTCCTTCTCATGTTAGAAACAGAAACTAAGAGGGATGCCCAAGAATCACCCAAAAGTAGGTACTCTGATAGTTTTAAGAAGTGATCATTACCAGAAATAGAGAAATACCATTAAACTAAGAGAGCTTAACAACTTGGGGTCTTGTACACAGAGGAAAAGGTGTCCAGTTGTCTCAAAAGCCTTGAGGATGTGGAATGTTCAAGTTCACAACTGAGGCAAAATTACTAAGAAAAGACAGAATGGAATGAAATTATTCTAGGAATACTCTCCTTTAGTTAAGCCACACAACCTTTATTATCTCTATCCTGTACTGGTGTCCTTCTAGTAAATGAAAATATTTAATATCTTAAATGCAACCCTAGGCATGACAGGGTTAATAAAGATTAAACCACCAGTGAATTAATTATTGGATTCTTGAGAGGCAAGTCATCACTGATAAGGTGCTGCACTAGGAAAAAAAAGTGTGCAAAGGATTAACACATCACAAAAATTCAGATATGAATGAGACTCAAGCATCTCTCAACAGAGAATTTGCCATAGCAAACAGCAAACTTTGGGGGCACCTGGGTAGCTCAGCAGGTAAGTGGAAGACTTTGCATATTGGCTCAGGTCATGACCTCAGGGTCTTGGGATTGAATCCCATTTCAGGCTCCATGCTCAGTAGGGAGTCTGCTTCAGGATTCTCTCTCCCTGTCCGTACCCACCCTCTCTATCTCTCTCTCTCAAATAAATCTAGAGAGGGAAAGGGAAAAGGAAAAAGGGAAAAGGGGAAAAGGAAGGGAGGGAAGGGGAGGGGAGAGAAGGGAAGGGAAAGGAAGGATGAATGACCTCATTCCTCTCTCATTACAGATGAGAGAATCACCAAGCTGACCTATTTGTGATGGTTCCTTACTTCTAAAGCCTAGAGAGTGGGTGTAAGAGCCTGGAGGCTCCTGACAGAATCAAGTGGTCAGGCAGGGGTCTCCTCATTCCAATTCATGTCCTTAGATCTGACTGGAACATAGGCACACTACTACAGGTATTCCTCGTCATAGAGGGCAATATATCATCTCTCTAACAAGAGCTCATTCCATCCTGTCCAGTGGGTTTGCATCAAAAAGACACACTAACTCATGGAGGACCATTTGTGACAGGTTCACTGGGATTCTTAGGACTGAGATAAGGAGGAGACAGGAAATAAAGTGCATTTCCTATTTAGTCCACTCCATCCCCACGACCATTTTTAGAAAAGCCTAAAAGTAAAGAATATTAAATATGATTAGCCTTACACAAATCAGTATGGAAACTGGAAAATCTTACCAAGTCCTGAAAACGGTAAGTTTTATTAACCAAGGTAGGGCTTTTACAAAATATTATTTCTTTTTTTCAACAAACTATTTAAGAAGAAAATTACATTTTTAAATATAAATTTGGGTGAACATTTATCATTGCCTTTCCAGCTTCCGTCATGCCTTCTCATGCTCTTGATTTTTGTTTGAGCACTTTTCCCTTGCTTTCTTTCTATCCACTGGACTCCTGAGGGCTCCGCTGGCCCCACGGGAAGGTAATTCCCCAGCCCAAGTTAACCATGCATAGGATTTCCCTACATCACATCCAAGGTCTAGAGGTAGGCATGTGATCTAAATCAATTCAATCAGAGAGAATCTCAGAAGGTTCACTGGATCAACTGGAAAAGAGGCAGAGGCAGTGAAGCTGTAGGCTGGAAAAGTTTCAGCAATGGGGCTGACCATGGAGGAAAGACAATATAGAGGAAGCAGAAATGAGAAATGGAGAGAAACAGAGTCCTGGTGACACCATTTGAGCCCCTTCATCAAACAGCCCTATATACACCTCTCACTTTTGACAGCCATTAAATTTCCCTCTTGCTAAAGTCCATCTGTGTTGGTTTTCTGTTAATAACTGCTAAAATCACCAGCTGTAATGATTTCAGATAAATGAGATGCTACTTTATGGAATGAATATTTACAGAGCCAATAATTGTGCATCAGTTAATGCTTTTCACTCATACCTCAAAATCATGTTTTCCTCAGGAATTATGAAATGTTCTTAAAGACAGGACTCCTAGTTTTTGCAGCTATAATCTAGAGAGCACATTGGAATATTTCCTCTTGCCTCCTTAAAAAACCCTGAAATCAGGATTTTTTTCTCACTAGAATTTCCCTTAATTTCCTTTTAAAATTTCCTTAACAATTTTTTTCACTGAACTCTACTATAAAACATTTCCTCTAGAATAAAAACTTTCTCTGAAAATTGCAATGACTAAAAACAGTGGGATTTAAATGGCGAATAATTCATAAATAATTCTTAGGGATCATTTTCAAAAACAATTATTACACTTGGCCCACATAACATGAAGTAGTGCATAAAATATATGGAAATTGTTTAAAAAGGAAGTAGGGCCCCAATCCAAAACAAGCAAAAAAGAAAAAAAAACTGCCTGCGAGTAAAACAAACATTTCACACACGTCCTCATCCACCCAACATGAGTCTAGTGCAAAGAAAGGGTGAGTCAGCTTCAAACCTGGGTCACCCCACATCAACCTAAGAACCAGTCCCAGGACCTGTTGGCATAGTCAGCCTAACTCCCCTTGGCTCGACCCAGTGCTCATATTCATGTGCCCAGAGATGGAAAAAGCCTTGGAAGTATTGCTTTCTGAATGGGCATAAAGTGCCTATTGAAACCAAGAATTCTTCCTCCTTGTGGGGCTGACCTTACCACTCTGCCCACATTCCCCCGAGGTATAGACAGTAGCTGGAACTGAGGAAATGCCTTTCAGCAGTTTTGTGCAAATGAAATTGGAGAAATTTGCACAGTATGTGTGGAACCCATTGTTCATATCTAGGCTTATGAGCTGTTTTCCTCCTGAGAGCACAAAAGAGCTCGTGAGAGTGAAAAAGGAATCCTATTGGAGGAGGGGAAGCCTGAGAGGCCTCCCAGAGGACCCTTCCGTGCAGACCTCATTTATTACGAATGACTGCAGCAGAGGCCTACTGAAAGGAGGTCATAGGTATTTACCTTTCTTTTCTGGTCTGTTTCAATCTCGTTTATGGAGGAGAGAAAATGCCAATGCTCTCCTCATGCTTGAGCCCCCAACGAATTCATTCTGCACATTTTTGCATGGAGCAGTAGACTTTTTAAACAAAAGAAAATGTCATTGGAATGGACTTAAGCTTTATTCACAGACTGATTTCTTACCTGAGCCACACTGGATTACTCACTCCCCTCCCCCAGTCCTACTATTTCTTACAAGTGAGACTTTGTCAGAATGGTAGAGTGGCAGCTTTTATGGCCTAACACATCCTTAACTATCACTCACCTCTAATAACACTACAACATGGCGCACATAGAGAAGTGTACAGGGTATGGGATGAAAACAGAGTAATAGTTTACAAATGTACTTGCATGATTAGTAGGCTAATGTATGTAAAGTAATTTATGAATAATCCAAAAAAGTAGATGTTCTAAACTCTATTTATATTTGTCTTTGTGAATATGGTTATATATGTCTGGTAACTGACCTCAATTAATGTGTATGTTTTCATTCAGTAAATATTAATTAAATGAATACTTTGTGCTAGGCACTGTGCTAAGGGCTAAGTACATACACAAAAAATGACAAATATCTGCCTTTGAAGGTTTCTCCTTCTGCTAAGGAAAATAAGAAAACAGATAATGTTCTAGAGAGTTTAAGCAAAGAATGTAGAATATTAAGGAAAATGAACATATTCAGGTACAAGTGTTAACAGGATGGGTTATATGACTAACTGCCAAGAAGCTTCTCAGGGTGGCCCTAACCTAGTAACTTCCAGGTACAAGAACTGCTGTATCAGCTCTGATACCTGATTTTGTCAGCGCACTGACAATGAAATCTCTCTGGGACATTAACTTATAGTAACTGTGCTTAACCAGGAATTCTGATTCTAATTAACAGGTTTACAATGAAACTTGCATTGTCTTGAGGATTACAGACAGCTTGAGGTGGTGAACAGCCAGCTCACTCTGCTTCACAAGACAGCTCTACTACCTACATATTCTCAACCTCAGTTATACTCAAAAGAATGTTTAGATTAGTATGGAGTCCAAGCTAGACAAATTACATGAATGAAACACATGTTTGATGACTTTAGGCCAAGGTGGATGAGGAACCCATCTCCACGTGGGTGAGAACTGCTAAGGACACCTGGACACTTAAGACAGCAGTCACCCTCCCCCCAGCCAAGGCAAGGGCATGCTTTCCCAGATGACCAACTACTTCCTTAACAACTCTTTTTAAAGTCTAAATACATGTAACTTTTATGTATGTACATATTTCTCTGACTGCAGATAAATTAAGAAAAAATTAAAATTACCCGTGGTCTCCTAGATTTTGGAATGCTTCCCCTGCCCTGCCTCCAAAATCTACATAACATTTGCACAGATGATGATGTATGTAAATATTTGCACATATATATACATCTACATATATTTACATGTATCCCATGATAAGCTAAGGGATCTGGAATATTCCATGTCAGCACGATATCACACCCAAAAGACATTTTGGTTCAGCATCTAAAATAATTGACAAGTAACTTAAATATTTCTAATAGTCTTCTGCAAAAAAAAAAAGAAAAGAAAAGAAAACACAAAGCAGGAATATATTTAGCAGAAATTCATAAAAACCTTCTTACCTCATTTGATGGATTTTCTCAGTGTCTCGCCCCTATAGTTCTCTTCCACTCCCACCCCCAAAATTTACCCCCTTCAAAACTCCCTCAGTCTTTTCAAACCAACAAGTGTTCTTGCTCCCTCTGTCTTCGTCTTGGTCCTTTTGAAGTATAAATCTGGCTATTCCCCCATCAGTATTAGCGCCATTCAGCATCTACTTTCCCCACTAATTGTAAGCAGAGTGAAGGAAGTGAACATGTCTTTCTTCTTTCCAACTGACCATATTGTCAAGCACAGTGTGTTTAATACATTTGTTGGTCAATGAAAACACACAGACACACACATGGTTTTACAGAATCGGACCTATCCTCATATACCTTTGAATCACTTGCGTTGAACATTGGGAACAATTTCCCAAGTCAACAATTTCTTTCCATAGACCATGTTATTGGTTGTATAATATTCCATTACATAACTGGTCCATAATTTCATCATTTCCCAATTTGGATTTTTCCTTTTTCTCCACATAAACAATGCATCAGTAAAGACCTTTGAACAAAATTACTTCTGATTATTCCCTTAGAATGACTTATACAAGTAGAATCACTGGACTTGAATACAAACTTCTTAAGGTCTCAACACAGACCAGCAAACTGCTTCACAGACAATTGCAATTTCAGCTCCACAGCACACAACACTGCTCCTCTCCCTGAACCCTTCTCAGCACAGAGTATTGAGGTTTTTTGTTTTTATCTTCTCAAAATTGAAATTTGAAAAACAATATATTTCTTTTGGATATAATGATACCTTCACTAAGGACTGACCTAAGAGACAATACACATTAAATCTTCAATGTCACACAGTTAACATTTCCAAGGTGACCCCATGTCCTCTATTTCCAAGTTGATGCCTTCCATTTTTTTGGAACAAAGTGAAGTATAAATGAATACAGTTTCCAAGTTCTAGATGAGCACCTCATTGCTGCTCCCAGCGGAAAAAATTGAAGACAACTCCATGTGCAAAAGAAAAATGTAAGAAAAGCCTCAGAGAGAACATAGAAGGCTTTTTAGAGGAGAAAAAAATGATAAAAAGGAGCTTTGAACAAAAGTTCTTCCAACACTGAGACAATGAAGGTAAGTACATATGCTAGACTTGATATATTAGTACCCCCAAGGTACCTCTGGCTTGCAGATCCTGTACAGACATTTCCCACACTGACACTGAGCTTGGCCATATGACTTGCTTTGGCCAAGGGAATGTCAGCAAATATGACACTGGGCAGACTCTATACGCACCTGTCCATTAGCACTTGCCCACTCTCATGTGGACAAAATCAGATGAAA
The DNA here is from genome assembly GCF_011100685.1 of Canis lupus familiaris. Classification (NCBI taxonomy): domain Eukaryota; kingdom Metazoa; phylum Chordata; class Mammalia; order Carnivora; family Canidae; genus Canis; species Canis lupus. Next base: position 8,509,113 of record NC_049232.1, read on the forward strand.
GATCACAAAGAGAGAGGATCATCTCAACTGTTCCAACCATGGCCCCAGACACATGAGTAAGGCAATAGTAAGACCCTAATAAAGTTCCCAACCAACCAGTCACATGACTAAAGCACTAGTAAGACCAACAGAAAAATCATGCAGACAAATCAGTGTTGCCTTTATCCCCAAGTCTAGGGGACTTGTTATGCAGCAATTGATAACTGATCCAGCACATTCTAAGCATAAAAAAACAACACTCCTTCAACATTTACTGAGCACTTAGAATGCATGGTCCTGAAAGAGAGACTCACATGTTAATTATAATAATAAAAGAAACTATATAGTGTGACAATGGCTATAATATTTGATAGGTAGAGGCCCAAAGGAAGGAGTTCTCCACTTTAGTTTGGTTAGTTGGAAATTTCACATGAACTTTCCTTTCAGAATGACCAGACAGGGGCACCTGAGTAGCTCAGTCAGTTCAGTATCTACTTTTGGGTCAGGCCATGATCCCAGGGCCCTGGGATAGAGTCTCACATCAGGCTTCCTGCTCAGCAGACAGCCTACTTCTTCCTCTGCCTGTTACTCCCCCTTCTTGTGCTCTCTCTCTGACAAATAAATAAAATAAAATCTTTATAAGTAAGTAAGTGAAAGAAAGAAAGAAAGAAAGAAAGAAAGAAAGAAAGAAAGAAAGAAAGAAAGAGAAAGAAAGAAAAGACAAGACAAGACCAGGCAGACTAAGAAGAAAAAGATTCTAAAAACTAGAGGAAATAATGATGGTGTACAGATAAGAAACAAAACAGGATGTTCAGGAACCTGCACATAACATTATCCAATATGAGTACTGGCAGGAGAAAAACAAAAGATGAATTCTTCAGACTCAGATAAGGACTAAATAAATTCTTAGTGTCTCCATTTTACAGATATTATGTGGGAGAGTATAGAAGTGAGTGAGTCTCTCCTCTTAAGCCTATACCACTTGGCCTTTCTAGAATGCCCAATGTATTGAGATCTAAATGCATCATGGTTCATGTCACATTTTACCTCAACCTTACATGATAAGGTATCAAGTGGGGGGAGTGGCACTCACAAGTGTCAAATCACATCCCACTTTGGATGGCTCATTCGGCAACTGAATTCATTCCAGTGGATACATCATTACTGTGTCTCACATCTGACATCGTAGAATTCCGCTAGATTTTAGAAATCTTTTCTTAAAATTATTAATAGGAATCTGAAATGACCTAACCAAGCAAACAGATTTTAGATGATTCAGGGAACAGATATAGAGAGTCAAGTGATAGCCAACAAATAACATGAAACCAGCAGTATGAGACTTACAGTGAATGTACTAAGGATTACACACCAGTAAACAAGCCACTAAATTTTTTAATATGAAGAAACAGAGAGTAGAATGAAATAGCACCAGCTAATCCTTAGCTGACAAGAGTAATTTTACTGAGTCACTAGGCTCCATTTTCACATAAAGGTAGGATTTTACATTAGTGGGAATATGATGTAAAAAATAATACAGTGAAGATGAAATCAAATTTTCTTTTAAAGATTTTATTTGAAAAAAAATAGAGATTTTGATAGAAAGAGAGCAGGAGCAGGCACTTAACCAAACGAGCCAGTCAGGTGCCCCAAAAACCAAATCTTGATTTGTAAATATCTAATACTGGTGTTGGCCATCCAACAATTTGTTGAATGTATAAAAGAAAGAGCTATAACTTGTCATTTGGTTTTGGCAAATCTCCTAGGCAGCAAGCTCCAGACCCAGCCCTCCCCACCAACACGCACTGTGAACACTGGCTGTAGAATAGATAGAGGGCCCCCTTAACCCCATCAGCTGTTGATATTTACAGAGGAGTCTCCCCCGCGCTCCAGATAAGGAATGACAGCACATGCAACAAAATTAGTGAGGGTCAACAGAACAAGAGTCAGCAGTTAATCGATTGCAGAAGGAAAGCTTCAGTGAAAGGAGCCAGACCCCTGTTTTCTCAGGATAATCAAATGCCTGACTCATGTAGACTCATAAAATTGACTTGTTTTTTTCCTTGATTTAATTGACTGATGCCTAGGTATTACATAAACTTAGGTGTCCTCAAGATAAGACTTAATACTATACTACTAAAGCTAGACACCTAATTACTTTCGTTCCACATGAAAGATAGCCCAGTAAAATGGATGGATGCCTTTTCCACCAAGACAAGCCCTTGCTTTGAAAGTGTCAAGGGGCTCTGTGTAAGCCTACAGAGGGACACCTTCCATAAATCATGCCAATCAGATAAATCTGCAGCAATAAACAGTAAAGATGAAGTTATAACTACAAAATACATTACATATGTAAATATTACTCTGAATTCTGTTTTGCTTATTCAAAACTGACTCCAGTATGGTATTTTATAACTTTAGATCTGATTTTAAATCATACAATATCAGGCATAGGAGGGACTTTGGAACTTTTCTAGCCCAATAAATCACTCAAAAGAGAAATGTCACATACACCATGTCTGGAGATTGGACATAAAGTATGATGAAAGGAAAAAAAGGGGGGAAAAAGCAAATTATTAAAGTAAAAATAAAACCTCAAAACAGCATATTTCATATCTGAATACCTCTAATTATAATACAATTCTCCTATAAATTAGGATTAAATATGATTCTTGATATTTTCACCCAATGACACTTTTGGAAATGCATGTGATTAATCTCATACATTTGCTTTTCTGGGCATACAAAGCTACGTAAGTAAACTTGTTATGTTTTGCTCTTGCAAAATTTTTAACATTTCTGATTTAAGGAAGCCTCAGTTTTCAATTTCTATCTTTATATACAAATATTTTTCAAAAATTTAACTATATATCCTTAAAATAGTGTCTAAAAGTACTCCACCCAATACTTCCATCAGTAACTATTTTTGAACACATCTTTATAATTTATCAATTATATACATTTTTTTTTTACTATTGTATGACATATATCAATATGAACTTTTAATAAGATCATTTAGAAAGGGATCCCTGGGTGGCTCAGCGGTTTGGCTCCTGCCTTCGGTCCAGGGTGTGATCCTGGAGTCCCGGGATCAAATCCCACATCAGGCTCCCTGCATGGAGCCTACTTCTCCCTCTGCCTGTGTCTCTGCCTCTCTCTCTGTGTCTCTCATGAATAAATAAATAAAATCTTTAAAAAACAAAAAAGATCATTTAGAAAAAAGAATGCTATACCACCCGATAAACATTGCTACTCTATGTAGCCAAATGACTCCCCTTATGCCTCACCCCAACCTACATATTCTCTGGCAAAAGACAATAAGTTTACTTTCTAGAAAGCTTTCCGTGGTTGGGTGAAGCACTGTACTGGGAATGATTAAGTTAAATTCTACATACAGAAAGGGGAGACCTCTAGCCCCTTTACTTTACTTAGCTACTAGAATACTAGAAATCAAGTTTATTCCAACCATGAATGAAACAGGAGGTCCTTCTGAAGAAATGGAACTGCTCAAAGCATAGCTATACTATTCAGCAATTTCAGAGTGAAAAAAACCTGCTCACTGCCTTATTACCCCATTATGAATCTCATTAGCAGATAAGCTTCAATCACACACACAGAAATTTCATTAAGCTTGTTCATGTCCCATTCTGGAATGTGAACAAAGAACCAAAACCACCAAAAATTTCAGAAAGGTTTCAGACATGAAAGGTAAAGATCAAAACGAACAGAAAAAAAAAAGGCACACAGAACAGAGCACAGGTTTTTTTTTTTAAAGGCAAACAACAACAAAAACTAAAGAGTAATCAAAGCTTTAAGAAAATATATCCAAGAAATCATGTTATAATCGAAAAATATTAACAGAAAAAAAGAAAGATACCTTGGAGATAAAAATGTTATCCACAAAATAGTTCCATATAAGAACTGAAAAAAAAGGATGACAAAATATACCAGAAAGTAGAACATAAAAATAAAGAGATGAAAAATGGGGAAAAAATAAGAAAATTAAAATCAACATAAAAGTTCCCATATCAAAAAAAAGTTCCCATGTCTAATTAATAGGAGTTCTAAAAAGAGAGAATAGAGGGAACTAAAATAAAAATAACATAAGCAATAAAGTTTCAAAACTGAAGGATATGAGGGTCTACAATGAGGCATGCCATCCTGAAATTTCAGATCCCTGGAGGGAAAAGTAACATCCATAAAAGGTTCCAGAGAAAAACAAGGGTCAGAAATCAACATGGCATTAGATTTGATAGGAATTTTGGAAGATACAAGAAGAAGAAACAATGCCTTAATTAGGAAAAAAATATATTTCTAATACTCAGCAAAACTACCAATTAAGGCATTTTCAGACATGCAAGTTCCTGAAAAGCTTCCCTCTCATACGTCTTCCATCAGGAAGCTCATGGAGAATGGGACCCACCAAAATGAGAGAGAAAAATAAGAAAAAAAGAAGGAATGAGATACAACAAAGAAAAGAGGCAAGGGGAATTTCAAGATGGGATGGTAAGTATGCAGCAGGTCTAAAAAGCAACCATCACCATAATAATCTAAATACTGAATATTAAATTAAATAAAATTTTTATACTAATCATACTGGGGCAATGGAAGAAAGACAAGCATGATAAGCAGAATAAAGGAGAACAAAATCCTCATCGTTCACAATAGAAGTCAACAGATAATGTCTACAACAGAAAAATCAAGGAATAGCAGTATGGGCATACTATTCAGAAACATGGAGGTAAATGGGAAAAGAAACAGTCTTGGGGAAAAGGAATGAGGGTAGCAATGAGCCTAACTAGAAAACAGTGCTTCTATTATAAACCTTGTAAATTTTAAGCTTTGTCCATGTATTTCATTCATACACATAAAAATAAGTTACAGAGGAAATTAATGATTCCAATATTTACTTCCTGGAAGTGGGAAAATTTTGGACTCTATGCGCATTCCATTTTGGACACCTCATTTTATACAATAAGACAAATAAGATCTGATTTCAGTAGTACAGTTCCTCGAAGCTCTGCAAGTTGATGAGTTGTACAATAATGTAGAATTCAGAGAGAAGCCTCTAGTCTATCTCAATCCATAAATGACATTTTATTTAGGACCAGTCTACTTAGATAAGTCAGTTCTAGGCACCAGAAGCCCAGTTTCATTTCCCCGTACATAGCAAACTTTCTGATTCCACAATGCTCAGAAAAACCACCTGGAGTACTAGTTAAAAATGCAGACTCCATACTCTGCAGGGCTCCATGGATTTCTACTTAGCAAAAGTATGGCACTAAGACCCAGAAATCTGTGTTTTTACAACTGCCTCAAGTGATTTCATAGCATTGATACCGATTTTGCGAGAGAACATCAAGGTGTTCTTCTGAAGTCCCATGCTTTAAGGGCAGGAGTTGGCAAACTTTTTGTGTAAAGTGCCAGGTGGTTAATATTTTAGGCTTCACCACCATTGCAAGCCCTCATCTCTGCTGTGCTGTCATAGCATGAAGGCAGCCACAGGCAACATGTAAATGAAGGAATGTGGCTATGTGCCAATAAAAATGTGGTTGTCAACACTGAAATTTGGACTTGATACAATTTTGACATGTTGCTAAATATTATTCTTCTTTTGATTTTTTTCCAACCATTTAAAATGTGAAAGCCCTTTTTAAATCCAGTGTATTACAAAAACAAGTGAGGAGGGGCCTGATTTGGCTTGCTGACCTCTGCTTTAGGGCACTCCACAACCACTGAATGAGCAGTAACCCTGAGAGGAGTGCATGGGGAGAAGGGATCTCTAGAAACCAGAATCAGAAAAGTTCTGCAATTTGACATAAATCAACCATAAAAGCCCAAAGCAAGCTGGGCAGAATTGGTTGCTTCCTCCTTTCCACAGGTATTCTGTTAGAGAGAATGATTTATGACTTCCTCCCATCCCAAAGTCTTACCTCATTCTTTTAGAACTTGCTTTGATGATTATATTAATCTGATTTCACCCAGATAAAAATAGGAGGTGGGAAAGGTGAAGCACACAGAGTGACTTTCTCAAAGTCTTCTTTCGTTTCCCTATTAGGACTCCCTTCAAAAGAATCAGGCTTTCACATGGTTTAAAATTGTCTTCTCAATCATATGAAATTTTAGGCTATCCAACTAGGTCAGAGTTCTGGGCATCCACTAATATACGTAAATTTTAAATTTCTCTGAATTATTAACTGCCATCACACTGAATCAGAATCTGAGCATCTAAACAAATCATTTAATGTTCTTGTCATTCATTTAATATTTACTGTGTGACAACAGAGGATGCATAGGTTAATAAGATTATATCTTTACACTAGAAGCTGGTTTAGAAAAACCAGTCTTTGTAACTGAATATGGGTTCACAACCATGGCGATTTCTACATCATAGGGTTTCAACAGCATTCCTCTGGCCAGAAAATGAGATGATACATCTCTCAGGATTCAACCTTCCATTAAGATGACCTAGGACTTGGAAGGTGTCCCTGTCTCACATTTTTTCCTTTCAGGCAACAATATTTTTTTTTAAGATTTTATTTATTTGAGAGGGAGAGAACATGAGACTGGGGAAGGGCAGAGGGAGAGAGAGAGAGAAGCAGACTCCTGGCTGGGCAGAGAGCCTGATGTGGGACTTGATCCCAGGACCTTGAGATCATCACCTGAGCCTAAGGCAGACGCTTGACTGACTGAGTCACCCAGGTACTCCTCAAGCAACCACATTTAGATTAACAATTATTTCAATTCAACATGAGCTTCTAAACATCCAAGTTTTCCCCCTCCCTTAATGTTTAGTATAAAAATAAAGGATCACGATGACATACATTGCATTACAGTATTTATCATTAATGTGTTGTCATCATTTTAGATTGTTTTGTGACTAACCAGAGAAGCTTATCAGTGTATTTTTAGATCTTCAAGTCAAATAGCAGTGTTTTACAAGAATATAATCACTTAAAACTATTTTATAAATAAAATTTGCATATTAAGAGCTCAAATTATATATCTTTGATTTCATCATGAATGGCAATTGATGATTCTAAAATGCAGTGCAACTTAATGGTTTGTTAGATGTCGAAAATAAAGAGGAAATGGGTACTTCTGTGCAGTGTTTGCAGACTTTTCTGATATAGCCCTGGAAATGAATGGTCTACAATCTGTTAGCAGCTTTGCCCCCTTTGCCTTTTAAATACCACTTTAAATTCAGATAAACAGTTTTCTAAAATTCAGTGAAACTGATTTGGCCCATCCTTTGAGTGATTCTTACTGATTTGATCAATTACTCTACCTTGAAATTCCTTGAAAGACTCAAAACCCTCCCCACAAAAGCCAAAAAAACAAAAATGCAAATGTCAGCAGAAGCCAGGAGAACAGTATATAGAAAAGTAGACAAGAGAAGGCTTTGGCATTTCAACTCTGTACTCAGCATGCAGCTCACCCGATTTATTTCCCATTCAATTTAAGTTCTTCTCTGAAATCCCCCAACTGCACACATGCACGTGCACATTCTCTCCCTTCTCTCCTCCCATTGTCTTCCCCACAACCCACTTTGTCTCTGTCTCTCATCTAAGGCTCCAAAACCCCCCTAACTCTTGATACTTTCCAGAAAACTACCCACTTCAACACTTTTACATTCATCTTCCAAAATTAGAATACATCTTCAGATGCTCACTCTGTAACATATGCTTTTAACACCTTGTCTCAATTTAGGAATAAAAATAAAAATAAAACAAAGCATCATGATCTCACATAAAACCTTTTCAGATTTACAGGAAAGCAAGAGAAACATAATCACTTGCTTTAATCTCTGGCACACATCTTCAATATCCCCTACTCCCACTCAGATGCAAACATTCAAGGAAAGTATAAAGAACAACAGAGGGTAACCGCTTCTGAATATGGGATCAGTTAGATCCAGGACTTTGCAGGGCTATCCTGCTGCTGCCTCTTCTGGTACAACTAATGAACTCTTAAGGTGCTTGTTTATTCTTAAATAGGCTACTATACATTCCTTGGTGTCTCTTCCAGATAGATGCTCTTCCTTCTAAGAACTTTGTTCATCATTCCTATATAAATGAAATTCCTCCTCTAGTTGGAATGAAATTGCATAAAATGTAGTTTTTGTCTTTGTCAAGAGCAGACAAAAGCTACAGGTTAAGTCCTCATTGACCCTGCCTCAGCTCCAAGGAGGAATTATTTTGAGACAAGTGACTCAGTTCATATTGAGATACAATTTTTTTCACCACAAACTTATACTAATACTTGTAGCAAACTTCCATGCCCACAGTAAAAACTGAAAAAAAATCTGAGAAAAAATATTCTTATGACTGTTAATCGGTTTCATTTTTGTACTGGTTAGGTAGACAGGTCAGAGCAATATATCAGCAGCTATATCGACAATAAATAATCTAATGATACTTATGGGAACATTAAAACAACTTTCTTGGTAATCTCTTTGACTATAAGGAGTTATATGGAAGTACTCAGGGGATTCTAAAACAAAAGTTGCAGGCTCAAATGACAACAGGAGCCAGGGAGGTAATACAAGTGACTACGGACACTGGCTTTTCTAAAGGGGGCAGACCACAGTGACCATCCAACTGTTGTCATGAAGGAATATAGGGTCAATGAGGCCAAATTCTTTAATTTTTTTAAAGAACCAGAAATCTGGATTTTTAAAGGAGATTCCCAATGTGAAATGTTAGCAACATTTTTTTTTTAATTAAACAGTGTGAAGGTTGTAAAAAGCACGTTATTTCATGAGCTACCAGTCTGTCATATCAACATAACTAAAATAAATTATTAATCAAGCCCCTCCAACTTCACCATCAGGAAACAATTCTCTTGAATGAGGCTGTGACAAAATCTAAGCAAGAAATCCCACCAAATAATATCCTATGGATCACCTTCTGTAGGACCACTGACTGGATACTGTGGTGTGAGGGACCATAGGGTTCATAATTAGAATGGGACTAAGGCAATATTCACTTTCTTCTAACAATGGTATCCTTAATGTGTGAGAGATGGAGGTGAATGAGGCTAAGGATGCAGGGAGGCGCTACAGGAAGGTGGCTGAGCTTCTGTAGACAGGTGATGCAGCCAACACCTACAGAGAATACTTCAGGGACAGAACAAGGCTGGCGACCAAAATTCTACCACATTATACAGCTGGAATCCTAACACTTGGATCTTACCTCCTGATCATGCCAGGGTCAGGGCTTCTCCCAAGAATTTATCTTCAAAGGTCCTACATCCCCTTGTCTAGGCCCCTAGCCCAGAACCTCCCATGCAGCACTCATGTTTCTGCGCTCTGCTCCAGAAGACGCAATGGTGTCTTGGGTCCTCCATCCTGTAGATGCTACCCCAGGCTGGGGATGCTCAGGTCAGCCACTCTTGCGAGGTCTTTGAACGGACCTAAATAAGGCTTTAGGGAGAAAGCAAGGTCTAGGCTTTAGATGAGGCAGATGAAAGGAGAGTCTCTGAGGTTTAAATATGGTTTAGCCCACCTTCGAGGGCTGAAGGTAAAATGGGGGCATAGGGAAGACAGAAATGGAGCCACAGATGCATCTATTAGCAACTCCCCTTGGTCTGAACTGTGAATAATCAGTAACAAAGCAGGGTCCAGGGAAGTAAAATGAGCTGGTATTCACAATTAAGAATGGGAAAGTATTTCAGTTACAAGGAAGCCTGATTAAAGTAAGGAATGCTACAACATTACACCTTGGAGCTACACTTTCAACATCGGCCAAGCTTACTTAGTAAAGTCTTGTTACTGTTTTGTACATTTCTGCTTTTCCAGGTCAGCAGTAACAACAGTCAAAAAATGGGACAATTGGTTAAGTATCTGCCTTCGGCTCAGGTCATGATCTCAGGTTCCTGGGATCAAGCCCCACATCAGGGTCCCTGCTCAGCAGGTAGTGTGCTTCTCCCTCTCCTCCTGCTCATGCATGCTCTCTCTCTCTCTCTCAAATAAAGAAATAAAATCTTTCTGTTTTAAAAGATTTATTTATTCATGAGTGACACAAATAGAAGCAGAGGGAGAAGCAGGCCCCACGCAGGGAGCCCAACATAGGACTCGATCCCTGGTCTCCAGCATCAGGCCCTGGGCTGAAGGTGGAGCTAAACCACTGAGCCACCTGGGCTGCCCAATAAATAAAATCTTAAAAAAAAGAAAAAAAAAAAAAAGAAAAAAAAAACTGGTCAAAAAAGTAAATTTTTCTAGAAAAATATTTTGACCTCTTAAAAGTTTCACAGATGAAATACTGTTAAAGTAGAGGTCTTTGGGCTCTTTAGAAATTTTAAAGAAAGAAGAAAAGGAAATGGTAAGCTGTCCAATTATATGCAAGACTCGTGAAAATTTTCAACTTAATGCTAAAAAGGTAAGACAGTTCATTAAGACAGAGTGGATTATTGAGGAGTTGAATTTAGATGAAAGGAAAGATAACTGTGAAATAAAATTAACATGAAAAAGGTTTAACAATTATTTTGTCATAGACTTTGAGTAAAACATGAAGACTTAATTTGGGGGGGGCCAAAAAAGCTTAATGTTACAGAAAATATTAAACATTAGTAATCAAAAAATCAGAAGAAATCCTCAATACTCTGAAGCCTTACGATGTCGAAGTGCCTGACTTACAAGTAATGTAAGTGTTGACTTCTTTCAAATCACTGGAATCCTTCATGAAGAATTCATGCTACATGGGCAATTAGGCTTGATGTACAGAAATGGTAAAGTGTTTGGATTTTCTTTTTAACTCAAAAGAAACAAACTATAATTTATTCACCATATTTTCACAGTAAAACTAGGTTGATTTCCACTTTCTTACTATTCTGAGCTAAAACTTTTGAATACTTTAATAAATCAAGAAATAATTTTCTATCTTAAAGAATATTCCAGAAACATTCCCAAAATACCGCAGAATGTATGAATAACCTCCTGACCTGATTATTCTGATGGGGACAGTTTCTTGGGATTTATACATAGGCAGGTGTATTTTTTAAGATCACTTCAATAATTTTATAAAACTCCTATCATGAGTAATTAATTCATAAAGGAATCTATGTGACCTCAAGAGGGGCCTAATATTCTCAAGACTGATGGCTATAGGGGACTGAACTCTCTCTCCTCTGAACTACCTTTATGCCCTTCTCCTCTCCTGCTACCTCCAGTCTATGAGGGGTTTTTTCTTTCCTAGTCATGTGCAATTGTCATTTTTGAGAGAGCACATCTGTTTTTCATCATGAGCTCCGGAGATACAATAAGGAAAACTCCACATCTAGAAAGACTACCCCTAATATAGACCACAGCATTGTTATGATCCAGGGCAACATCTCCCATCCAGATCACCTTTCTATACAAAGAGGATGAGCATGAGTCAGCCCGCTGCAAGCTCCATGAGATTTCCTTTGTGTGATGTAGCTGCTAATGTATCTGTCAAATGCTCTTAAGTGCTCCTCTTCTGCTAGCCCTGAGAACTTTACTCTGTAACAGCTCTCTCCAGGTGGGGTTGACCCCTGTACTCTAGTGCAATGACCAACTATTACCTGGTCCATCTTTAGCACTCAGCTGGAAATGGTCACAGTATAAAGTCAAGGGGGAGTAAATGGAGAGTGAACAGTAAGGCTCTAAGCATAAAATCCTTAGATAATAAATTAGCCTTTCCTTCAAAAGGCAGCATACACACTTTTGAATTCCACATATTGCAGGGATGCCTGGGTGGCTCAGTCAGTTAAGCATCCAACTCCTGATTTTAGCTCAGGTCATGATCTCAGGGTCATGAGATGAAGCCCTGTGTTGGGCTCTATGCTTTTGGAGTCTGCTTGAGATTCTCTCCCTCTCCCTCTCCCCCTCCCCTCACTCATACTCTAAGAAATAAAATATTTTTAAAATAAAATGAAATAAATTCTACATATTGGACCAATGTTTCTCTTTGCACAATCTGACTCCTGAGCAAGTCAGACAGTTTGAGAGCAGAATACATGATATTATGATATAGATATTTTCATATCCTACTTAATAGGAGAAGATCCACCACTGACATCATGTTTGAGGTGATGTCACAGAATCTGTCACAGAATTTCCATAAAATTTTAAAGTCTGACAACCACAAGCCTGGCTTATAATAAAATTAGGCAAAATCACTCTAAGAATAAAAAAGAGAGAAAGAGAAAAAGACCATCTATCCACCTTATTTTTTTTTTCAAATATATGGGCAAATAAGCTGAAAGAGGAACAAGTTGATGCAAGATCTTCTAAAATACTACAATTTGGGGGATGCCTGGGTGGCTCAGTGGTTGAACCAGGACATGATCCCGGAGTTCCAGGATTGAGTCCACATCAGGCTCCCTGCATGGCACCTGCTTCTCCTCCTTCTGCCTCTCTCTGTGTCTCTCATGAATAAATAAAATCTTTAAAAAAATTAAAAACAAAAAATAAAATACTGCAATTTTGTATGGTTGATTGGTGGGATCCTAGCAAAGCACAATGAAAATCCTACACGCGAATTAGGAAACTCAGACTCATATTTTAATCATATGAGAAAATACTTTGCAGAAAGAAGAGATTAGAGATCTGTGAGCCATTTCTTACTTTATGTCACTTACTCTATGCAGGGTTAATATAAAAGATTGAAAACAGTTTTGATAGATGTAGGATGCTCATTAGTGATCAATTATTTTAGGATTCTTTCCACGTTGCCCTATTTTCTTTTCTGTATTATAATATATTTGAGAAATGTTTACCTACCAAGTTTCTTCATAGATTTTTCTTTGGCTATGACCCAGCAATTGCACTGCTGGGGATTTACTCCAAAGATACAGATGCAGTGAAACGGCAGGACACCTGCACCCCAATGTTTATAGCAGCAATGTCCACAATAGCCAAACTGTGGAAGGAGCCTCGGTGTCCATCAAAAAATGACTGGATAAAGAAGATGTGGTCTATGTATGCAATGGAATATTACTCAGCCATTAGAAACGACAAATACCCACCATTTACTTCAATGTAGATGGAACTGGAGGGTATTATGCTGAGTGAAGTAAGTCAATCGGAGAAGGACAAATATATGGTCTCATTCATTCGGGGAATATAAAAAATGTGAAAGGGAATAAAGGGGAAAGGAGAGAAAATGAGTGGGAAATATCACTGAAGATGACAGAACATGAGAGACACCTAATTCTGGGAAATGAACAAGGGGTGGTGGAAAGGGAGGTGGACGGGGGTTGGGGTGACTGGGTGACGGGCACTTGATGGGATGAGCACTGGATGTTATGCTATATGTTGGCAAATTGAAGTCCAATAAAAAAAATATTTAAAAGAAGGGGTTTTTTTGGCTATGCCTTCCTATCCATAAATATCTAAATAATTAAAGAAAAAGATCTCACCATTAGCCTTGGAAAATGTGTCACTTCCTTTGGTATAGGTTATGTACAAAACCATACTTAAAACCAGAAAATATTTTTTAGCCTCACCTTTTGGGGGAAACTCTGTATTGACATCAAGTAATGCTGGTACAACTCCAGATAACAAGCACTCAACCTCCTTCTGATTCTATTTTAAAAGAGATTGTTTTGACAGCTCTAATTGTGGCATACAGAAATGCCAGTCAGGTAGCTGAACTTGTGGTTCAAAGACTCTCCTTCAGGACTGGATTTATTAAATATTAAATAGGGGCATTAAGAATATCATACATTTTACATAGAATATTTTGGATCCAACATGATTTCCTCACTGAAATCATTGGTCAGTCCAATCCCTTGCTACTACCTTACCTGAATTATGTATGAGGCAAGGCATTTTCCTGTAGAAATCAGCAAGTTAACTGGAACAACGTCTCTACAAGAAGACCCTGTCAATATATATTACAGTCCCTTTTCTGAATTATCTTCCAATGATAAAAAAGTGAAGTTAAGAAAAGAAAATTAATTTTCTTTATAAGAAACATCTAATGAAGCTTTTTATTCACTTCTGAGACAGAGATGCACCACATATTGAGAGCAACATCCTGGGCTCAGGAGGAAAAATCAGATTCTATTCTCCATTCAAAGAGGAAGTAAATGTGACATGGTTTCTAAAGTGAGAAATTAAAGAATTAATGACTAGATCACAAAAATTGAAACAAATATTTTAATCAAACAAGATATGTAAAATATTACTGGTGTTGTATCCATCCTAATAAAGATCCGACAGGATTAAAGAATTTACTAAAAACCACTGATGCCTACCACTGTGATTAAAAGTATTTTTTTTTTTCTGGTAGACATTTATAACTACAAAAAGAGAGTTAACTGGGCAGTCAGGTTGTCCAAGTTGGCTTTTTTCTTTTAAGAAAAAGATCTTTTTAACTAGAAGCATTTATATCCTATAAATGTCCTATCAATATCAAATTTTCCCATCTAAAATCCAAAATACTGGAAAATTCAAACTAGCTAGATTTTTAAATGTTCATCAATGTACTTAAGAAAGTGCCTCAGACCTACTAGGTGTTAAATATATACTTGCTGAGTAAATGATAAATAAGGTGAATTAGAAAATGAAGAATGTCAAAGTCTACATGGTATATCTTTTTCCATCCTTTTAATTTTAACTTTGTCTTTATATTTACCATGTCAGTGCTTCTTATAAAATGCATATAGTTGGGTCTTGCTTCACTAGTGATCACTAATTGTTAGGGATAGAAAACCACAATGAGATACCACATCACACTTGTTACAATGGCTATCACCAAGGGAACAAGGGATAACAAGTATTGTTGAGGGTGGTGAGAAGAAGGAACCCTTACAGAGTGTAGGAATGTAAAATGATACAGCCATTATGGAAAACAGAGTGAGAGTTTTCAAAAAACTAAAAACTGAATCACCACATGACCCAGCAATCCCACTCTTGTAAATATATCCAAAGGAACTGAAATTAGAATGTCCAAGAGATAGCTGAACCCCCATGTTATTGTAGCATTATTCACAACAGCCAAGATATGGAAACAACCTGAATGTCCTTTAGTGGATGAATGGATAAAGAAAATGTGGTATATCTATGTATAACTATACACATGCACAATGAAATATTATTTAGCCATAAAAAATGAAATCCTGCCATTTGCAACAACATGAATGAATCTGGGAAGATTATGCTACTACATAAGATAAGCCAGAAAGAAAAAGGGAAGAGAGAGAAGCTGGAGGCTACATCAACAACCAATGGCCACTGAATTAATCAATCACACCTACATAACAAAGTCTGCATAAAAATCCAAAAGGACAGTGTTTGGAGAGCTTCCACGTTTGGAGATAACAGGGAGAGTATGAAAGCTTTGAGCCCCTCCTCACATTCCCTGCCCTATACATCTCTTCCATCTAGCTGTTTCTGAGTTATATTCTTTTATAATAAACTGGTAATAAGTCAACTGTTTCTCTGAGTTCTGTGAAGCCACTCTAAAAATTCCAATCTACAGCTGGTTGGTTGAGACTAGTGTATGAAGTGGGGGTTGGGAAGGGGAAGTCCTATAGGACTCAGACCTTAACCTGTGGGATCTGATGCTAGCTAACTCCAGGTACTATCAGAACTGAGTTAAATTTGTGGAACACTAGGACAGTGTCCACAAAGAACTAAGTTAATTGCTTGGTGGTGTGGAAAACACACACACACACACTGAACAAATCTTTCCACTGTAGCTTTTAAAATTCACGATCAGTCATTAACAGGGTGACTATGTATTATAGTTTGCACATTACTGTATGTATCCCTTTCCTGCTTTTCCAGTATCCCACCCAACAGATGGAATTATCCTCATTTACATAATAAATGAGATGATCAACCTTAACTATCAGTAGACTCTCCTATCCTCTGAATGTTTCCCTCATCATAGCTACAACTTGTTCCCTTGGGACACTGCTTCACCTACAGCCCTCTGAAGTAGAGGGTATTTTTCCAGTCACTTTCCACATTTCCTCTTTGAAGGCCACTGTCACTTTCCATCCAACTCTCTTGCTCCCTTTTTCATCAAAAACCTCTACCCATTTGCAATGTATTATTAGACCTTATTACCCGTTACTCCTCTTGTTGATATAAACTATTAACCTCCACTCACTTCCTTTCCCTCATTGATGAATTCAGCAACTACACTGCACCACTAGTCTTATCTTTGGAGACTTTCACATCCCAAAACTTTTCCATTCAATTCTATAGCCTCTTGATTCTTTACCTCTTTAAGACCTGCAATCAATGACCATACCAATTTTCCAGTATCCATGGTCCAGATGTCATTCTCCCCTCCTTATTCAGCCTAGATTCTATGATCTTGCATTATAACACATTGGCTTATCCTTGCATTATAACACATTGGCTTATCCTTTTTCCATTCCTTGTGCTCACTAACAACACCCTAACCCAAAGGGGTGCTTACTCTAGATTATGTACCACAGCAGAATGCGGCCTGTGCATACACACACTAATCATATAACCATGCTGAACAGATCTACTTCAAAATCATACTCATTTTTCTGGAAGGGGCACAGCACAATGCCAAACAATCCTACTCCCTCTCCTCTGGTAAATCCACTCTCTAGAAAACTATTTCATATATTTCTCCTCTATACACACATCCATCTCAGTATCTCCCTTTATGCTCAGTTGATAAATTTGCCACTTTTTTCACAGGGAAAAAATTGCAATTAGATAAAAATTGTCCCATTTTTTCCCCTTCAAATAAGTTTACCAATCTATCCAGACATCTATCCTTAATACCCTGTATCTCTCAAAATAATTCCTCTCCTTTGAACTCTGTGAACTATTACTTCTATTAAAAATTCATTGGGGTACCTGGCTGGCTCAGTCAGTACAGCATGCGGCTCTTGATCACAAGGTTGTGAGTTCGAGGCCCATAGTGGGTATAGAGATTACATAAAAAAATAAAGTTCTTTTTAAAAATTGCTTAAGAAGTTAGTATCCAAAAAATATATAAAATGCATATTTATACAACTCAACACCAAAAAAGCCAAATAAGTCAATTAAAAAATAAACAGAAGACATGAACAGACATTTCTCCAAACAAGACATCCAGATGGCCAGCAGACATATGAAAAGATGCTCAAGGGACACCTGGGTGGCTCAGCAGTTAAGCATCTGCCTTTGGCTCAGGGTGTGATCCCGGAGTTCTGGGATCAAGTCCCACATCAGGCTCCCTGCTAGGAGCCTGCTTCTCCCTCTGCCTATGTCTCTGCTTCTCTCACTGTGTCTCTAACGAATAAAAATAGAAAGAAAAGAAAAAAAGAAAAGAAAAGAAAAGAAAGGAAAGGAAAGGAAAGGAAAGGAAAGGAAAGGAAAGGAAAGGAAAGGAAAGGAAAGGAAAAGATGCTTAACATCATTTTTCATCGGGGAAATGCAGATATCCCTGCAAGTAAGATATCACCTCACATCTATCAGAATGGCTAAAATTAAAAACACAAGAAAAAACAAATGTTGGTGAGGATATGGAGAAAAAGGAACCCTGTGTAGTACTGGTGAGAATAAAAACTGGTGCAACCACCATGAAAGACAGTATGGAGACTCCTCAAAAAGCTAAAACTAGAACTACATTATGATCCAGTAATCACACTATGGGGTATTTAACTAAAGAATACGAAGACAATAATTTGAAAAGATATTTGCACCACTGTGTTTATTGTAGTATCATTTACAGTAGCCAAATTATGGAAGTAACCATACTAATGAATGGATAAAAAGGAAGTACATATATACAATGGAATATTTAGCCATAAAAAGAATGAAAACTTGCCATTTATAAGAACATGGATAGACCTAGACAGTGTAATGCTAAGTAAAATAAGTCCATCAGAAAAAAAGAACAATATCATATGAATTCACTTGTATCTAGAATTTAAGAAACAAAACAAAAAAGGGACAAACCAAAAAGCAGACTCTTAACTATAGCAAAGAGATGGTGACCAGAGAGAGGTAGGTAGACAGATAGATGAAATTGGTGATGGGGATTAAGAATACACTTACCATGATGAGCATTGAGTCATGTATAGAATTGTTGAATCACTATATTATCCACTAGAAACTAACACTGTATGTTAACTACATAGGAATTAAATTTAAAAACAAAATAACTTAAGAGCTATTTATGTGCTGCTTCCTTCTCACCACTTAGCACAAAACTGAGATGTCACCTCCTCTAACAAGGACTTTCCCAACTATGACTAAAGTCTCATCATACTCTACTCTAGGACTCTGTTCCATAGCAGTTATCAATACCTGAAATTATTTTATTATGATCTGTCTCCAACTACAAGCACTTCAACTTCTCAGGCATAGGACTCTGTTTTCCACATCACTCTAGTACTTAACACAGGGCTTGACAAAGAGTAAAAGCTAAGTAAAAATTATCTACTAAATAGTTTATTGAACTGATTACTGAGAAATACTAAGTAAAGATCTATCTACTCATAAAAGAACTTACACTTTTAATCTATATTGCAAAATCATTTATGGATGCCCAAGACTATTCCACTACTAACATCATCATGTCCATTATTCAAAAATTACAGTAGATGCAGGCAGAGATATATTACCCCAAATAAATATATCTAAGACTCTGTTCTTTGATGCTAAACACTGGAATAATTCGTGTATTTCAAGTTAAATATTTATGATATTTTAGTAATGATGTTATCATTACTAAATGAATCACCAAGAAAATAAAACATAGCAATTATATTTTCAAAAATAATTCAAATAACTTTTGCTATCAACAATAAATAGTAAAACCATATTCAAAATAACTATTAAGTCATTAGTAATTTAACTATTTCTTCTAAAATGGAAATTAAGTTTAACACTGCTAATCATTAACTGAATATTAGGTATTACAAATCACAAATGTCTAGTTCTAAGTAAAAACTATTATTATACCCCATCAGTAAAGACATTAACACACTCTAAGCTAAAATAAGTACTAATACTTTTCAAAGTAATGAAATCAATTAGCACAAATGAAAAATCAGAAAGTGACAACATAATCCACTTTTCCTATTTTAACAAATACACACTTCACAAATTAAAGTAATAGCCAACTTGTTAATGTATTTTACCTGAAAGATACTCTTATTTCAACTAATCTTTACTTTTACCTTATTCACTGTATGAATATTTTTCTGAGAGACTACATACATCACAGGTGAAAGTATCTGTCACATAGAATTTGTCACTTAGAATTTGAATTATGAGAGTCCTGAGAGTTACTAAAAAAGTATTAAAATATGCTGTTAAGGGATCCCTGGGTGGCGCAGCGGTTCGGCGCCTGCCTTTGGCCCAGGGCGTGATCCTGGAGACCGGGGATCGAATCCCACGTCGGGCTCCCGGTGCATGGAGCCTGCTTCTCCCTCTGCCTGTGTCTCTGCCTTTCTCTCTCTCTGTGTGTGACTATCATAAATAAAAAGAAAAGAAAAGAAAAGAAAAGAAAAAAAGAAAAGAAAAGAAAATATGCTGTTAAAACACTGTTTTCATTTCTATAATATTAGCTATTCCATAAATGGAAAAAAAAGGAGAAACTTTCATTTTAGATCCAAAATCAAGGTCTGTCATGTATACTTAAAAGTTACAAAAAAAAAAAAACATTTCTTGGGACGCCTGGGTGGCTCAGCATTGAACGTCTGTCTGCCTTCATCCCAGGGCATGATCCTGCAGTTCCAGGATCAAGTCCTATATCAGGTTCCTTGGGTGGAGCCTGCTTCTCTCTCTGCCTGTGTCTCTGCCTCTCTATGTGTCTTTCATGAATGAATAAATAAAATCTTAAACAAATAAATAAATAAATAAATAAATATTTCTTCACTGATTTTATTAAGAAAGAAGCAACTCTACAAGTAAAACTATTTAATAAAGCCAAAATGATAGGCAAATATATTTATAAAATCTGATGACCATATTGTACGTTATTGCCTTTTTCATATCAACTGTTTCCCATAAAATTACACATAAAAATGTAATAAGAAATTTTTTACCTGTAAATAACATATTTGGAGACAGAAATGAGTAAATGCTATTAGCATACAAAAGAATCCTGAAGTAGATGTACTTTAGATTCCTCAAAAAAATTAAAACTACCATATAATCCAGAAATTCCACTTCTGGGTATTTACCTGCACAAAACAAAAACATTAATTTGGGTTCTTTTTTAAAGATTTTATTTATTCATTTATGAGAAACACAGAGAGAAAAAGAGACACAGAGACACAGGCCGAGGGAGAAGCAGGCTTCCCACAGGAAACCCAAAGCAGGACTCAATCCCGGATTCCAGGATCACGCCCTGGGCCAAAGGTAGACACTCAACCACTGAGCCACCCAGGCATCCCAAAAACACTAATTTGAAAACATTTATGCACCCCTATGTTCACTGCAGCATTATCTACAATAGCCAAGATATGGAAACAACCCAAGAGTCCACCAATGGATCAATGGATAAAGAAGATGTGGTATACTTGTACAATGGAGTACTACTCAGTCATAAAAAAGAACAAAACCTTGTCATTTGCAATAACATAAGTGGACCTTGAGGTAATAGGCTACATGAAATAAACCAAACCAAGAAAGACAAATATCACATGCTATCACTTATATATGGAATATAAAAAATAAAAACCCAAAACAAACACATGCAGAACAGAATGGTAGTTGCCAAAGGGGAGGAGGATGAGAAGTAGGCAAAATGAGTGACAGGGTTCAAGAGATACAAACTTCCAGTTATAAAATAAGTCATGAGAGGTAAGTGTATAGCATAGTGACTATAGTCAAAAATACTATGTTGCATATTTGAATGTTGCTGAGAGTAGATCTTAAAGTTGTCATTAAAGAAAAAAATTTTGTAACTTCATATGATAACAAATAATAATAGGCTTATTGTGGTGATCACTTCATGGTGTACACAAATATCAATCAAATCATTATGCTGTACACCTGAAACTAATTAATGTTATATTTAAATTATACCTCAACTAAAAGAAGTGAATAAATAAGAATGTTTTAATTTCTTAACATACCTTTAAACAAAAGTAAATTATAATTTCTTTTCAAAGGATATCTACCTCAGTTTTTTTTTAAATCCTGTATTAAAAAGTTTCCTTAAAAAAATTTTTGAAAGAATTTTATTTATTTATTCATGAGAGACACAGAGAGAGGCAGACAGTCTCAGAGGCAGAGGGAGAAGCAGGCTCCATGCAGGGAGCCTGATGTGGGACTCAATCCTGGGACCACGGAATCACTCCTTGAGCGAAAGGCAGGTGCTCAACTGCTGAGCCACCCAGGTATCCCTCTTAAAGAATTCTTATTTGTTGATTCAATGAACAATTATTAAAGACTAATAAACAATTACATCTTTCTCTAGTGTGCATTTTTTTAGTAGAGTAAGGGAGGCAAGTCATCAGCATAGAGTAAGTCATAGCGCACTGCCTGATTTCCTGCACAAATTTTAAATATAAAATTATAATCTGTTAAGACCACTACAGGATCTTTCATAAAAAAAAAACTACTTATGCAGGGATGCACAAATAATTGGTACACATAAAAAAAAAAAAACTAGCAGACAGGATAAACATTACATCTAAACCACAGTATTATTTACCTATAAAGACAGTCAGTAGAAAAGGAAAGAGGACAGTCAGAGTCAGGAGGGAGGGAGGAGAGAGCCTGGGAAGAAGAAAGTAAGAGGAGAAAGAAGGGAGAACATGGGGGCTACAGCTGATAACACTGGACTGTATAACTGAAATTTGCCAAGACAGTAGAATTTAAATGTTATTACACATAGAAAAAAAAAGATTATCATGTGAGGTGGTAGATGTATTAATTAACTTGATAGGGAGAATCCTTTTATAATGTATATGTGTATCATCAAATCATTATGTTGTACATTTTAAATGTCTCACAATTTTGTCAGTGATTCCTCAATAAAGCAAAAAAAAAAAAAGAAAGAAAAGAAAAAGAAAAAAGAAAAAGGGAGGAGAATATGCTAAGCAAATCCAGTAAATCAAAATTTTAGATTGAAAAATTAAGAGGTAGTGATTCATTCTATGCCATGGGATACAATTAAATGTAAAGTTTCATTACATCTAAACCACAGTATTATTTACCTATAAAGACATCCACTCATATCTATTTTTAAGGAATAAATCTACATAGTTAAAGGCTCATTACATTAAACTTTTGAGTTCACCAAGACAAATCTAGTTTTTTTTTTTTTTTTACTTATGGCATCAGTAAATTTTACTTCTATACCAATGACAATTGTATCCAAGGGTCAACAATTTACTTCCCTGAAATTCATCAACATTCAATGGAAAGGATTGTCTAACAACACAATCACATTTTTTAAACAGGCGATTTGGACAATAAAAGGGAATATGTGATGAGCAAACTGCAGAAATGCTCTTCCATATAATTCACTAATAAGCTTGCACCTTCCAAAATCTTGGGACAAACCCCTAACGTTGTAATGTTCATGGAAAGTTGGATTGGAGTCTTAAAATAGGGAAATATAATTTTCCTTAATATTAACTCTAATGTTCCGCATAAAAAGTCCTGTAATCCAACCCAGAGAAATCTGCCAGGCACTGTGACTTGCTTCGTATACTGTAGCTCTCAATGCTTTATACTCACATATGCAAGAAACTAAAAATAATACCTCATTACATGATGATTTTCAACCCAACACACTGGGCTGACGAAACCCATGATCACCTTGTATATAAAGAAATACTATCCTCTAAGTTACATGGTTCAAATACCAATTCACAAAACAATCTACCCAACATCAAAGTGTAGCTGGAGTGTGCAATAAATCCACAAAAACTGGAACAACCCCAGGCAAATCAAGCAAATATAAAGCATCTGAATTAAAAAGCCAAATAATACTATAAAAATAAAAATAACTTTAAAAGCCAGGTCAAGTTTTCAGTTAAAATCTTCATACTTTGAGTATTTTTAATAACTAAAACTATTGATACTATTGATAATAGTTTCTAAAAATGCCTAATAAGAGCAAGTGACTAAAGAAGCAGTGAATACCGAAGAAGAGTAAATGAAATCACCTTGTCAAGAAGTCAGTAAAAATAAAAAATTAATAAAATAATTTAAGAGGTCAGTAAAATAATTTGGAAAATTATATATACTTTCTTTAAAGATGTTTATACATTTCCAAAAATACTAATTTTAAGCTTTTGTAAGTGTTCAAAAATTACCCTATATAGCTGTAGCTAAAAGATAAAGATAGTAATTATTCTTTAAAAAATCAACAAAAATTAAAGTACAATTTAAAGATTTATATGGTATATTCTATAGTGATTTCCTTTTTAAAATGCAATAATAATGGATAAAATAAATTTGCAAATTTTAATTAAACTGAAAAAATTACTGTAAGATTATTTTAATCCATTTGTTAGGAAACCATTATACATTATTATTACTATTTCTTTTCTATTATACCTTGATAGTCATTTGATAGGAGCTAACCTGTATTTAAATCCAAAAAAAAGTCAGTAATACAAGATAGAAATCTCACTTCTGTTTAGTATTTTAAAATATTTTCTGCATAGTTCCCTCAAACATTCATTAGCATTCCAATTAGGACTAGCATTAAAGTTTTTAAGAAGGGTCTAATCCAGGTCAATAATAGAAATAAAAAGTTTGGAAACGGTCAGAAATAACCACTGGTATATACTCATTTATCACACATACAAACATATATGTAACAAGCTTACTTTTAAATCATACATTTAGTTTTTCCTTACAACTTAAAACTGGATACAGAAAACTCTAGAAGTCATAAATAAAGAACAAAACCAAGTCCCTTCTTGCCAAGATGTGTATACAACTGCAGTAGATTTAAGTTAGATATAAATATATATTACATACATCTCTCTAATACTATATAAAATGTCAGTAAATATTTTTCCAAGAAGGTGGGAGAAATTTAATCTCTGCAATTGAGTTTTTGCCACCAAAAAAGATTTAAATAACCCTAGTTAGAAAAATATGTTCTTGAAATTATAGTTGTATTATATTCTAGCTCAGTTATTTCCATGTGAAAACTTCAAAAGGACTAGTTTATCATAGTCAATAAACCTATGAGTATTGAAAAATCCAAACTTACCCAGAGTATTACAAATAAAAATGTATGCTATGTCAAAATTACATGCACCTCTTTCAAAATTAGGGCTACTACTCAAAGCAAACTCCAGGTTCGTTGCAATCCATATCAAAATTCTAATGGCATTTTTCATAGGTAGAGAATAAACAATTTTTAAGAAGCCACGAAAGACCCCAGAGAGCCAAAGCAATCTTGAGAAAAAGAAACAGAGAGAAGCATCACACCCCCTAATTTCAAAGTACATAGAAAAGCTATAGCTATCAAAATAGTATGGTTATTGGCATTAAAACACATGAATATATCCATGGAACTATAGAATAGAGCTCAAAAATAAAGCCACACATACATGATCAATTGAATTATGATTTATGACAAAGGAGCCAAGAATATACAGTGGGGAAAGGATAGTTTTCAATAAATGATATTGGGAAAAGCTACATCCACATGCAGAAGTATGAAACTAGACCACTATTTAACACCACACACAAAAATTAACTCAAAATGGATTAAAGATTTGAATGTAAGATGTGAAACTCATAAAACTAGAAAAAAAATCAGTCTTAGCAATGATTTTTCATATCAGGTATCAAAAGCATAAGCAAGAAAAGTAAAAATAAATAGATGGGACTACATCAAACGAAAAAGCTTCTGCACATCAAAGGAAATCAACAAAATGAAAAGGCAACCTATGGAATGGGAGAAAATATTTGCATGTTCTGATATCTGATGAGGGGTTAATAACAAAAATATATAAAGAACTCATATAACAGCAAAAGAAAAACAAAAAACAATTTGATTTAAAAATGGGCAAAAAAAAAATGTGCCGAGGATCCGAATAGACATTTTTCTAAAGAAGACATACAGATGGCCAAGAGGTATGTGAGAAGATGCTCAACATCACTTGTCATCAGGGAAATACAAATCAAAACCACCATGAGCTGTCATCTCACACCTGTCAGAATGGCTAGTATCAAAAAGACAAGTAATAACAAGGGCTGTCACAGAAAATGCGGAGAAAGGGGAACCCTCGTGCACTGCTAGGGGGAATGCAAAGTGGTGCAGCCACACTGGAAAGCAGTATGGAGATTCCTCAAAAAGTTAAAAATAGAACTATTATATGATCTGGTAATTCCACCTCTGGATATTTACCAAGGAAAACAAAAAGACTACTTTGAAAAGATGCACCTCTGTGCTCACTGCAGCATTATTTACAATAGCCAAGATATAGAAATAACCTAAACAGCCATCAATGGATGAAAAAAGAAAATGCGGTGTGTATACAATGTATTATTGTGTGTATACAATGGATTATTATTCAGCCATAGAAATGAATGAAATCTTGTCATTTGTGACAACATGGATGGACCTGGAGGACATTAATACTCAGTGAAATAAGTCACATAAAGATAAATATGATTTGATATCATTTGTATGTGGAATCTTTAAAAAAAAACTCATAGAAACAGAGTATAGACTGGTGTTTGCCAGAGGCAGAGGGTGTTTGGTGGGCAAAGGGGGTGAATGGGGTCAAAAGAAACTACCAGTTATAAAGTCATGGGGATATTAATATAAAGCATGGTGACTACAGTTAATAATTCTGTAAAATTGCAAATACTGCATATTGGAAAGTGTAAGAAAGTCTATCTTAAAAGTTCTCATCACCAGAAAAACATTTTTTTTTTTTCAGAAAAACATTTTGGAAATATGTACGGTGAGGGACGTTAACTAGACTTATAATGTGATTATTTTGCAACGTATTTAAATATTGAATCATTATGGTAAACACCTGAAACTAATAAAATCTTATATTCCAATTATACCTTAATACCAAAAAATTCAGGCAATTAATAGAACACTTAAATCATAATAGTTGAATTCAAAATTTAGTCCCTAAAGAATATAGTCTCCTTAATCTGTTTTTCTATGAAATAAATTAATTCAATCTAAACTACTTGATGATCATTATTTTTGTTACTTATTGCAAACTATAAACTTTATGTGCAAGATTGCATACTGATGTAAGTACCCTCTATTATAGGTCCAAATCTATCTATAAACATTAATGAAAACAATACTGCCCCCATCAGATACAATAATTTCTTTCCATTTTATAAAGACAAACTTCTAACTCTCTCAATAACTAATCACATTTCAAACAATGGATCTGAAAAAATGTATTAGAGGCACATTTTTTAAAACAAATAAACTATAAAACCTTGCTTTTTATGGAGTCAGTGAAATTTTGTTGTTGTTTTTTTATGACTATTTGGTTTACTTCCTTCTGGGCAAGTTTAGTATGCAACTCTCATTCTTTAGACAGTCAAAAACTCACAGACTTAAATTTCTGGAAAACTTAACCTCGTCTTGTCAGTGAAAGACGCCATAACTAGCACCACGGAACAACTGTACTAAATTTTAACACTGTTCATTAACAGCTCCATTTTCCTGAGTTTGCGTTTGTTCTTTGGCATTGGCTTAGGATATAATCCATTCTTCAGAAGATGTTCCTTGCTGAGGCGAATTTGAGCACCATGCTGAAGCTGGAAAGAGCATAAAGCTTGAAGAGGACGAAGCAAAGTCTGTGAAGATAAAAAAAGATACTAAAATAGTGTCTGTAACGAATCATGATATTGTATATCTAGCTTTTTCTTCAGAAACAGGGACTGTTACGTTTCTTTACCATTATTGGCTTTTAACTATGAGTAGTAATAGACATTCTACTAAATATATGATGATTTCTATATATATAATTTCTTTTAATTCATATCTTACATAGCACTAAGGAATTCCAGTAAAAAGACAAAAGTAACTAATTTTCCATATAGATGATGAAGTCCAAATATACTTTTATACATTAATATATTCAAAAACCTCAAAAAACTGTTACATTATAATAATTTAATCTGTAACAGAGTAAAAGAGATCTTTAGATATAAATTAGTTAATTCGGTTTCTTTTTTTTTTAGATTTTATTCATTTATTTGAGAGAGAGAGACCACACTTGTGCATGCACGCAGGTGGGGGAGGGGATGGAGAGGAGGAAACAAGTAGACTCCCCACTGAGTGCAGAGCCCAATGTGGAGCTCAACTCTATCCCATGACTCTGAGATCATGACCTGAGCCAAAATCAAGAATCAGACTATCAATGGACTGAGCTACCCTCTTAATTCAGTTTCCGTCACAGACTGGTGCAAGCTTCTGCTGCCTGAGAACAATCAGACAATGGCAGCAACGGGTGAGAGGCTTATGAACTCTTGCACGTTGGTCCAGGGACCACATACAAGTTAAATATCTCAGTTTTGGTGCATTTGAAATAATTCTAACTACATACGTACCTGTCTAAAGCCAAATACCTACAGGACCAGTCATATAACATAACCACATCAACTGGGCAGACCCATATGATAACAAAGAATGGTGAAGCTTACAAAACAACTAGAACACATGCCTGACCCCAAGTTTTTCAAATTCAAAGATAAAAAAAAAAAAAAAAAAAAAAAAACACAAAAAAACACCCTCTCACATGTTTAAAATATATTTTAAGTCAGATTCTTTCCCTGCTGTAAATCTTTCAAATAATAATAGTAAACTTGAGTAAGCAAACTTTTTTAGAAATGAAGGGAAAAGGGGCGCCTGGGTGGCTCACTCAGGTAAGCGTCTGCCTTCGGCTCAGGTCATGATCCCAGCACTTTTTTCTTGCCTGGAAAAGACGGTTAGAGGTGGGACAGCCATCTTGTGATTACAGTGCAATAAACGTAAAGATCAAAGTCAAATACATCTGATGATGGACAGAAAGACAAAAGAGATCCCCAGCCCTGGACTGGTCACCTCAGCATTTCTTACATGCAGGAGAAAAAGAAGCCAGTATATACATGATTCAAGCACTGCAGTAACAGCTCTGTTACATGCAACCAAATGTAATCCCTGACACACACCAAAGGAAAAGAGACAAACACTCTGAAAAGCTCTGCATGCCACTATTGTAGAAACCCCTTATATTTGCTATCATGATTTCTTTTAATGTCTTCATCTCATCAAATAAAAGAGGGAAAATGGAAATGACTATATAATTCTTTACAGAGTCAGCATAGACTGACTGGATCCTGAAACCTCATCCCTAGAAAACATATCTAGGACTATATACAGACTAAGACAACTGAAGGTTCTATCGCTATTCACCATGTTTATTAGATTCCTGAGGGATAGAACGCTAATATTCCTATTGTTAAGGGCCTCCAATGTTTACCTTCTGAAAATAAGATTCTATCATTTTTCTGAAGGAATTAAGAGAATGAGATTTGGAGAAAGTTCTGGATTGGATCCCCACTCCATCTCTGTGATAGTCAGTAGCGCTGTTCACAAATACACCAGTCCTCCATCTTTGAAGTTAGATAAGGCCATATAACTTTCTGTGGTTAGCGAAATATGGACATGAATACTGTGTGTTACCCCTGGGCAGAAGCTTTAAAAGAATGTATGATTCACAACTCCCCTTATGCCTTCCTTGATGAAAGGAGAATGACATATCTAGATGGTGCCTCCATCAGCCTGGCCCCTAAGTGACTGCGGCAAGCACAAGCCCCCTGGCAGTCCCAATGGACACAAAGTGTGACAGAGGCACACAGCTCGGTTGTGTGTTGTGTTATGCCATTCTGACTTTGGAGTGTTAAGTTACTGCAGCCAGATCTAGCCAACGCTGACTGGTATAATCATTACCAGCTATGTGTTCCCAGGTAAATCATACAACCTCTCCTTGTCATTTTATTAATCTGTAAAATGAGGAAACTGATGTCAAGCTTACAGGGTCATTATTAGGTTATAGTAAGTGGATGCATTTAATATGTTTAGCACAATACCTGATAATAAACAACAAGGCTTCTGTATGAACTAACAGATCTGAGGCAATGAGAAGCTATAGGAGAAATAGACTTGTTCAGAGGAACAAAGAAAATCCTCCACTTTCAAAACAAGTTCATTTCTAAAAGTTTATCTGAAGGGAAATCAGTGTTTTGTAAATCCTTCTGTCTGCATGTATAAAATGACAGTTCTCCAGGGATCCTTACTGACCAGCTACTATTGTTGAGCAGAGTTAAGGCACATAGACTATACACACAGCTTGACCCTGTTTAGCTATACAGGCTCATAAGGTAACTTAAGCAGAAAAAATTCCATTATAAAAAAGATTCCCAAGTTCAAGACTTCCAAGGTGTGAAAAGCCCTGGTAAATATTACAATAGGTGAATGTAAATTACCAACCTTCACTTCAGAATTTTGGTCAATGTATTGGCAAGAATCTGGGGGGAAGGGGGACCGGCAAGGAACAACAACACAGGGATTAATGCTTCTGGAGCTCCCGGTGTTTGGCAATTAACACACATTATTCTACAACAGTACTAAGAGGTAACTATTCTTGATACATTGTAGATAAATTAACAAGCACAAGAAGATTATGTGACTTGCTCAGGGGCAAAAAGTGATGATGATAAGTGATGGAGGTTTCATTCAAATCTGCTTCAAAGCTCACCCAGAGCTACTGTTAGTGTCTCAAAAACTGCTCAGGAATAAAGGACGAGGATGAAACAACAGACTAAGAAGGCTATTCCATGCCAAGTTCTTTATTTTGAGGAGCCCTACTTACCTTTATTCAGCAGAATAAAGCCAGCTGAAAAATTACTACTCTGCCCCATTGTCTTAATATTTCATTAGGAGGCCCCTAATTAAAGGTTACTGGGGGGAAAATATAGGTCACAGTCTTCCTCTCCATGAAAGGGAACACACCTATGTTCAGAACAGATGGTAACTGCATTTCTCAGAGGAATGAACTGATATATATATATTTTTAATTGTAGCCAGATCTGAACAGGCTAAACTTGGGATTCCCCTACTGGGAAAGCTAATTTTTTATTTTTATTTTTTATTTTTTGCCAGCTGTAATAATAAGCAACTTGGGATGTTCCATTATGCATTTCTTCTGCTTGTGCTCCAGCCAAGAATCTTATCAGCACCTCCCAAATCACCCATCTGATTGTCAAACACCCTTTTTCCACTCCTGGCCACTGAAGTATGACTACTCCTGGTGATCAAAGCAAACAGAAAGAGAACTGCAGGACCTGGCTATCACTTTGGGATTTCATGTACAATTTGATCCACAGACAATAACAAAAGCTGAAGACAGGACGGATCCTGTCGCCATTCTGTATCTTGAACTTTGCTTGTTGTTAGATATTGTACTCAGAACTTAAGGTAAGCTTCCTGTTGTAACTGTACCTTAACTAATACCAGAATCATACATCTTATGAAACTAGGAAGGGAGGAGCAGTAGCAGCATTGGCAGTAGCAGTACAAAAATGATAAAAAAAACCCTAGCCCTACTATATTACAACATTATTAAATCACTACCACTACCAATATTAAAGTTTCTATTTAGAATTGAAGTAAAGACCTAATTCCAATGTAGAAATAAGAGATATAAGTCCATAGGCAATTCTTTTCAGAACCCAAAAGGAGGAGAAGAAATAAAGTTTCAAATCCACAGCCAAAGAATATTACATATTTCCCTCAAGATTTGAACATTTAATGGGTCCTTGGTCTGATGTTGGCTGATCATAGAATTTTAAATCAACAAAATGGAAAATACAGAGACTGTACAGAAAGCGAGTTTAAATAATAGCACTCAGCTTCATCCTTAAGATACCTAAAAAGAGTACGTTATTTTTTTCAAGAATATATAAACAAAATGGAAAAACAAGTATAGGGGTATATAAAGTGCTATGTTGATGGCTAGGTACATGGGAGCAGGTGCTAAAGTTAGAGTGGAGGGAGAAAAGTTGAAAACACTCTCTGGTCATTTAGAAAAAGATGTATGGTTCCTCATGAAATTTTTTTCTTTCTCAAAGGAGAGAGAATAGCCAGAGAAATTGCCTAGACACAAAATAAAGTCTACTTACTTACACAGATACACACACACAAAAAGCCTACTCATGAAAGCCTACTTCTTTTCAAAAGAAGAAAAGCCTCCAACTCTGACATTTCCCATAGCTTAGGGTAGAGAAGAGGCAAAAGGCAATTCAAGACTTGCTCCTGGCATTCTTTAACTCTCCTTGCTCTGGACATCTTCTGTTCTTTTTCTTGGTAACTTATCCAGTTTCTCTGATCTGAGCTTTTATTCATTACTGAAATTTCCTTCATGGGTAAGGCACACTCTTGTAATAGTACCCATAGTGTATCATGAGAGAGAGAGAAAGAGAGAGACAGGGAGAGACAGAGGAGGCAGGAATGAGTACTCTGTATATGTGTGTATTGTATGTGTCAGAAAGAAGAGTCCTAAAACCCCATTTAGCTATGCTTATTATCCTCTGACTTTTCTTCTTGAGTTATATTTATCAAAAATCTTCAAAAAAAAAAAATCTTCAGTGATTAAAAAAGTCTAACAATTTATCTTATTTTGCTATTCTTTTTTTTCTTTTGCCTTAACTGCAAAGTTTCCTACATGTTCCAAAAGATGGAGGTGTTGTTTGTGAGCTCGATGAACATTATTCTTTACTTATGATTATTAATTATATATGAAATCATCAGGCTTTTATGGAAATTAAATAAAATGATGATTGCAGGTTATAACCTTTTCATATTCTGCAGGTGTTTTTTTCTCAAAAAATTATCTTTCTTCTACTCTAACTAAGCAAGCAGTGAATAAGATAAACAGAAAGTTGGTACACCTTCTTAAATAAAAGCACCAATAGAAAAAAGAGTTGCTGTAAAATATTCTTTTAATTATAAAAGAAAAAAGTTGTGTCTAAGAAAACAAAATGCTAAAAGAAATATACAAAATAATTAAAGAAAAATCTAACCAAAAAACCCCTGTATTTAATGTTGTACTACTTAAAAGCAATTTAGCTTATTACAAATGCTGTTTGCACAGCTTAGAATGAATATTTAAATAATGCAATCTGGATGCTAAACTAACACAGAAAAATACCAGAGGGGGGAAAGAAGGTTATAAATGCACACAAATTTCTATCACAGATACATTCAATTTGACACCTGAGTTGCAAATCTCATAAATTACGCATTTCTAAATTTTCTAGATAAAATCTAACCAAAATGCTTACTTTCAAAAAATATATAACCTTCCAAAGACATACCTCTTGTATGTAATTATTTTTCTCCAAAATGGAAAGAGCAGCAGCTGCACATTCCAGTGTAGAAAGGCACCTATTAGTTGGTTGCGTCCGAATTACATACTGACTAGAAATGCTAGTTTTTAACTGCACCTGAAACCAAAAAACAGAATAACAGAATATAATTTTGTTTTAAATTTAAAATTATAAAGTCTATGTTTTAACTACTAGTTAATTTCCTTCCAAAATCACCAGTTTAGAAGTATTAAAGGCATTGGGAAGCTCAATGGCTCAGTTGGGTAAGCATCCAACTTTTGATTTCAGCTTAGGTCATGATCTCAGGGTCATGAGATCAGGCCCCACATCAGCTCCAAGCTCAGCAGGGAGTTTGCTTGAGATTCTTACTCTCCCTCTACTTCTGCACCACCCTCCCACCCCGCTCATGCTCTCTCTCTCTCTCAAATAAATAAATAAATCCTTTTTCAAAAAAAATATTAAACGTATCAGTATCTTTCATACATAATATCCTTTGGTTATTGTTATTGTTTTTTTTTTAATTTTTTAAATTTATTTATGATAGTCACAGAGAGAAAGAGAGAGAGAGAGAGAGGCAGAGGGAGAAGCAGGCTCCATGCACTGGGAGCCTGATATGGGATTCGATCCCGGGTCTCCAGGATCGCGCTCTGGGCCAAAGGCAGGCACCAAACCGCTGCGCCACCCAGGGATCCCTGGTTATTGTTATTGTTAAACAAAGAGGATACTTACACATATATCTGATATTGAAAATATATCCAAAATACATGCGAATTCTACAAATTGTAAGTAAAAAGACTAATAACGCCTTCCCAGTGGGCATAAGAATGAAAAGACACCTCACAAAAGAAAATATAAGAAAGGCAAATAGGTACATGTAAAAGTGCTCATATGACTTAATGAAAATTAAAATCACAATGAGATAACATTTCACACTTGCTAAAACAGTTAAAATCAAAAAGACTACCACCACCAAATGGAGAGAATATGGAACAAATGAAACCTTCATGCATTGTAGTGAAAGTGAAAATAATTAATCACTTGGAGAACTGACAGGTTTTTTTAATTTAATTTTATGGTTTAGTCTTCCATTATTTCTTAATATAAATTGACAGGTGTATGACTGTATGCACACGTGCACATACACACACGTTTAGCTGAGAGAGACCTGATGATTGACACAGAGTCTGACATAAGAAAGAAAAAAAACATCAAATGTCAACATTCTGACCTTTTGATTCCTATTTTAATTAAATGAATCTCAAGTAATCTTACACTCATGAAACTAAATTCTTAGCCCACACTCTTTACAGAATCACATTTAAAGATTTGTGGGTAGATGAGAATTTCAGCTTTTACTCATAAAATATATAAGCATGTGGAATGAAGTAGTGGTGTCTATGTCTTAACACACAGCAACTTAATAAAATCAGGTGTTCTTTCTCCTTTTCTACCACCTCTGAAGTTACGTGAGTCTCTCATCCCTTCACAATGGAAACTTGTCCCTCAGTCCTCTTCTTCCCTTGTTACTTATGCAGTCTCCCCATGATGAGACATATGGTCCTTCTACTCTGAATGCATTTTGTTCCAAGAATTCTCTACAACTTGTATCCTCAAAAAGAGGAAGAGGGAGAGAGGAAGAGAAAGGGAGAAAAGCAAAGTTGGCATTGTAAAAGATTTACTATAGAATGTATTTAGTTTTGGAAAGCATTCTTTACAGCATATTTAACTGATAATGTTTTAGAAATAATCATACATTAAAATCACTCTGCATTTCTACCAACTTAGTAAAACACGGAAAATAGATGCAGGGAGGGAAAGAGATGGAGACAAATGGTTACAGAAAGATGTATAATGATAAAAAGAAAGCCTATGATTACATAACTGTAAGAATAATTCATAATGTTGATTAACTGTAATTACTAACAGCTTTGATATGACTTCAGGTCAACTAGAAAACAGAGTACAGCCAGCTACTGCTTTCAGCACTCAAGTCTATAACTGGAGAATTTGATAATAAATCTCTGATTACAACAAAAACAACTTTGGGAAACATGCAAAGTTCATAATAAATTTTGCTTATTGGAACAAATTTGATTCTATTTCTTTTTTTTTAAGATTTATTTTATTTATTTGAGAGAGAGAGAGAGTGAGCAGGAGGCAGGGGCAGAGGAAGAAGGCGAGAGAATCTCAAACAGACTCTGCGCTGACTGCAGAGCCCCATGAAGGGCTCAATCTCACAACACTGAGATCTCAACATGAGCTGAAGCCAAGAGTCAAGGCTTAACCAATTGTGCCACCCAGGCACCCCTGGAACAAATTTGATTTTTAAAAAAGAAGTTTGTAAAAAATAAAATAAAATAATATTTTAAAAAATAAAAAAGAAGTTTGTTATTTCAGAGAAGAGTTTCACTTCTTACTGTGACCCACATGGCTATATAAAAACTCAGATTCTGAAATTTACCAAAGGTTAGAAGACTTCATAATGTCCTTCACAAATCATTTCTCCAGGACCAGATATATTTAAAAGTGTAAGTAACTAAGATCTGTCATACCATCAATATGCATGTTATTAGAGTGTGTTAATGTGATCTCACAGGGTCTATTATGCTTTTGTGCTATCTTACCTTCACCACTCTTGATTCAGTAGGTAAATGAGCAAAAACAAAAAGAAATACTGTTGATCCATCTTCTTGAGAAATCACAGGCATCATAATAAATAATGTCAGAAAGTGCCTTGTCTTAAAGAAAAATTCAAGAAAATCCAAGGCAAAAATAACCATTCCAATAAAAGAAAAAATTAATATCTGACTAAAGTATGAGAGTCTGTTGAAAGACCAGGATTATTATATCAAACCTGATAATAGCTAATCAATTAATCTTAATCAAGTTATTTCATTTCTCAGTTCTTCCTCACCTATAAAATTCTTATAGATGGACCTAATGGTGTTAAAACCTATCTTTTAGCAATCAATCCTAAGTTATATATAATATATAATATTAACTATAATTATATATCATAGTACAATTAATGTATCATATAATTATTATAATAGTGATATATAATTATTACATAGAAACTTAATTTCCAAATATGAAAAGCCATGCTGACTCAAAGAACACTTCAGTAATTTTGAACTTTTTGGAAGCTAGTTCTCTTTGGGTTTAAGTCGTTTGACTATTCTTGATGTAACTTCTTTAGGAACAGGAAAATCAGTGGTTGGTTTAGAATTCTACCAGTATGGATTGTGAGGCTATAATATAACTCCCATTTTAGAAACAGCCAACTCTTCCAATTCTTGTTTCTAGATTTAGCATCAGATCTTTTCCATTGATTCTCTGAATTGGCTAAAATTTGAATTCCTGGAAACTCTTTTGTTATAATGCCTTCCTTCCTTCTCTCCTATTAAATCTTAAATATATATTTAACACACAAGAATACCTAGTTAACAGTCTGAAACTGATCACCTTTAAAAAGGGCTTTTTCAAATGTTTCCTTCCTAGCAAAACTTTAGCTGTTTTTGTTAAGTGACGTGTCATTAAAAATCTGGATGACATAGCATGTACAGTAGTTTAGTAACAGCTTTTAGGGCCACAAAACAAGTAAATATGCAAGGCAATAACATGCCATGGCTTCCCTGCATAATATAATGTAAGCATTTTTAAATAATTTACTATAATATAGTCAATTCATTTGTCAAACAAAATAAACTAAAAAAAGACCTCAAAATTAAAACTTTAATTCATACCTCCAGGCCTCACAAATGTTTTATCTTTATAATTTGATGGTGACTACTTGTTATCTGTACTAAGGCTATTTTAAGCCAAGTTTCATTACTAAATAAAATTACTGAGTTTCTCAATTATTAAGAATCACAAGACCTTCTAATCACTTGATCAGCCTCCTTCTTATAGGTTTCTAGGAAAAGCAATCTATTTTCCAGGCATCCTGAAACACTTCTTGTCTAGAATAGGCTGAAATAAACTCCCTTTTAGTAGTATCCTAAAGTCTTCACCACTGGAAGACACACATAAAAACCCTCCTTTCTTCAGCAGCCTTTCTTCTATGACCTTCCACAAGCAAGATTCATCATCTAAGCCTATGAGCAGACCTCTGAAAGAGAGGCACTAAATCTTTTCCCCTAGCCTTAATCTTTCAATCCCCTTCATTCCTTTCATTCCCTCAGTTTAATTCAACAATATGATCTAATAGTGGTAAGAGTCTAACTTTGGCATCAGACAGTTGCCAGTTCTAACAAAGACTTAGCCACTTATGTTCAAAGTTTCATGTACTTACTAGACGCTAAGTGCCCTACCAGATAATGTGCACATACTGTCACTTTTAATACTCACAAAGACCCTATGAAGTAAGTACTATTATGAGCTCCATTGTACTCAAGACAGAACAAAAGCACAGAAGGTGAAGTAACTAACTCAAGGTTCTAAAATCAGTCATGGTAGAGCAGACAAATGAATCTATAAAGTCTTATTCAAGAGCAGAACTCTATCACCAAGCTAATAATTAAAGGTTAGGCAAACTTCAAAACATGAAACAAATAAAAACAAAGCTAGTCTTCTGGAAAGCAAGACTGAGGCAACTCTCAAGAATTGTAGGGTTCTTCTGAACATGGTTTTAAAACAATGATATAGAAGGAAGGGTCTTCTTCTACACAGTATGAAAGTTACTCACAAACATCAGTATCCATGCCTTAATCCAGCACTGCCACACTCTGAAGCCTACAAAATTCTTTCGTAGAGATTTCAGGACTAATGTTGAAACACAGAAAATTTGATGAAAATAAAAGTGAAACAGGCATTAGTTATAGATAAAATGGTAATATTAGTGTTACTTCCTAAATACGTGATTGTTCAAGTTACTTTTCTTTTTTTTTTCTGAGTTGGCCTGAGAAATGTCATTTCATAACGGAACTTCTCTGGGAAAACCTATTTCCAAAAAAACCCCTCCACTTGTAGAATAGCTTTGGTTTAAAATTTATACATCAAAATGAGAAATAAGTTAGGTGTTAATTCTCCAAAATACAAAAACTTTCATGTTAAAATTGCAAATACACAATTGATAAGCCTGAAAATTAAGCACTTACAAATTTCAAATTTTAGCAACTCCAAATAATGATACAAAATTAAAATTCTACTAACTCACAAATTTAGCCAAATATCTTGATCACTGATTTATCTTGTTAAGAAAAACATCTAATCTGCCAGTTTGTCTTTCACAAAACTCCCAATTTAGCCATATCTGAAGTCAATGGAACTGTGGGTATGGAAATATATCCAGAAGCAAAGTACAAACACAAAAATTCATGGGATCAAAGAATTGAAGTAATCTTTCGATCTCCTTGTTCTTAGTCCTGATTATTCTTTAAAAATTTCTGAATTTACAGAATTTTCCTAAAATTGAAAATAATACTGAAACATAATAATCTCTCATAATTCAATAAAACAAATATTTATTTGAATTTATAAGCTTCCTCTTTAAAGAATTAATGGAGGCATGAAAATAAAACTTCTTTAATATTATTGACAATAACTTTAGAGTAATGTTGGTAAATTAACAAAACTTTACACCACCAAACAATGTCGAAAAAGAATGTCACTATAGATTACAAGTCTCTGCATTACTTTCTGCTGTCCCGAATCCTAGTTTTTCCAACAACAGTTACTAAAGACAAGTCTCTGTTGAACAATGCTATAGAAACTAACTTATGTTATATTCACTGAAACTCAAAATGTCCAACACCTAAATACACTTATAGATATGCACTCTTTCACATTAGGTTTATATCAGTTTATATCCTTTATCAAGAAACTTGAATTAGAAACTTATTCAGGATATGAGAAAGTGACTTATGAACTAGTCTTATCTAAATAATAATCAATTTTATAATGTCTTGCTAGTCAAACATTTTTCACCAAAGATAAACCTCATTCAACAATTAGCAGTACTGTTTCAGAAGCCATAATGGCTTCATAAATGGCTATAGAAAAATGAATCATAAATTAGCCTAAGTGTGAAATAAAGCATATATTATATCATTGCTTCATCAGTTGGTTTGCCAGATAAGGCTTATTTTAAAATTCACTGTTAGGGACACCTGGGTGGCTCAGTGATTAGGTGTCTGCCTTTGGTTCAG
This sequence comes from Canis lupus familiaris, assembly GCF_011100685.1. Taxonomy (NCBI): domain Eukaryota; kingdom Metazoa; phylum Chordata; class Mammalia; order Carnivora; family Canidae; genus Canis; species Canis lupus. The sequence continues at coordinate 8,547,525 of NC_049232.1, forward strand.
GGTGTGATCCTGCAGTCCCAGAATCATATCCCACACTGGGCTCCCTGCATGGAGCCTGCTTCTCCTCTGCCTATGTCTCTTTCTCTCTCTCTCTGTCTCTCATGAATAAATAAATAAAATCTTTAAAAAAAATAAAATAAAATTCACTGAATTAAATTGTACATTTTATTTATTAAAAACTTTTGTTTCTTCTGTAACTTTGAATTAAAATAGTGTGTATGAATTGGGATGCATTCCGGAAGGAACAATAAACAACTAAAAGCATGAGATGGGAAGTTAGACACACCTAAATTTAAATCTACATAATAGTTGGGTAGCTTCCAACAAGTTTCTTGAATTCTCAGAGCCTAAAACGTTGACAACTTCAGAGGATGACTGCTTTGAGGAGCTAGTCTGAAGGGAGTGTTTAGCAATGCACGCCATACAGTAAGTGCTCAATACAGGCAAAGATGGTGAGGAAGGTGGTTGTACTGATGCTACTGATGGGGATCAGGATGGTGGCGGTGGTAATTCACAATGCTTTCTTTCTTCATAATCTAATGAATAACTGTGAAGCTCTCAGATTTACTACAATACATCCAGATGAACAGCCTAACCAAGGGTGTGGAATGAGGTGGAATTTAGGACAGAGCCAGAAGTCAGCTTTTACATGATGGAAGAAGAAAAGCTATGGAACAGGAGAGAGAAGAAGAGAGAGGTTTTACTGAATACCAGGAGAAAAAAAAAAAAAGGTCACTTTGCCAGGTGAATAAAATATTCCTAGAGTTAAAAGCCTGTGGAGGTTAAAAAAAAAAAGTAGAAATATTTTCACTCAAGATATTATTTATAGACAAGGAAAATACTAGGTTTTTATTCTTTTACCTTTGAAGTACGTGATCTGAGCATCATTAGAAAGTGCCATCATCATAAAATAATTAGATTTTATATCCGTATCTTTAGATATTTCTTTTTTTTTAGATATTTCTTTAAAACATCCCCATACAATACCATATAACAAAAAATAGACCAAGAATTTAAGTATTTTTGAAAGTCACTTTTAAAAGAAAAAAAATTTATTTCTTGCATGAACTTGCATGATAATATTACCTGGCAAATGTTTTCTACATATTTTCTCATCTTCCAATACTTCTTCATGTGTGTGACTTAATCTGTAATGTTTAATTGATTTTATGACAGTGCAGAGAGACATAAAAAAGAATTAATTAACAACAGGTTGCTATGTTCCTGTGAACAATAAAGAGTACAAGTTACCTTAATAGTAAGAAATTATGTGTTTCAGAGTATCAGAACTTCTAAGACTTGGGTGCATTTATACTAATTATTTGACTTTTTGTGTACAACTGAACCAAACATGTAGATTTATAAATATCTATATATCACTGTCTCAATTACAGTCTGTATTTTATAGAGCAAGATAGCAAAATCCTAAATAAAAGGAGACATACACTATGTTCACAGGATAAAAAGTACTGCATAGATGTTAATTCTCAAAATTTGACTTATGAATTAATGTAATCTCAGTAAAAATCTGAAGAGGGTTTTTTTGTGTGATTCATAAAGCTGATTCTGAAATTATATGTTAATGCTAAGGGGAAAAATGATAAAGTATTCTTGAAGAACACAGCAGAAAAACCTGCTCTACCAGTTAGACTTCATGTAAAGAAAGCAACATTGATAGACCGTGTGGAACTGGCAGAGAGACGTATAAACCAACAGAAAAGAATTTAAAGCATAGAAATATATTTTCACATAGGTGCACAAGTGATATATGATAGAGGTAGCACTCCAACGCAGTTTTATACAGGCATTTTCAGTGAATGGTGCTGAGACAATAAATGTGCAATAATCCAGGCAGCCATATAAGAGGAAAAAATGAAATTAGACCCATAGTTCACACCAAATACAAAAATCAATTACAGGTAGATTAAATACAAACATAAAAGATAAAACTGCAAACTTTTAGAAGGTAACATGAGAGAATATGAGAGAGGTAAGAATGAATGTTGTAACACAAAAAAACATTAACTGGAAAAAAAAAAAAGGACTAAGAAATTCAACGACATTAAAATCTAAAATTCCATTTACCAAAACACAGTATAAAAAGAGTGAAAAGACAATATATTTGTAATTATACAATTCCCAAATGGCTCAGACCCAGAATACATAAAGAACTCCTAGAAACCAATAAGAAAAAAGTCAAAAAGCTAAAAGAAAAATGGCTAAGAGATGTTAATACATAATTCAACAAAAAGAACATCTAAGTGGCTAATAAAAGTATTTTAAAAAGTGTTAAATCACATTAATAAACATAATAATTAAAACAAAATGAGAAGCTACTACACACTCATAAGATTGGCAAAAACTTTAGAACACTGGCCTTACCAAATGTTAGAGGAACAACAGCCATACATCACTGGTGGGCACGTAAACAGTTACAATCATTAAAAGCAATTTGGTTCAATCTAGTAAAACTGAAATTATGCTTAACCCATGACCTATCTATTTCATGTCTATGTATATACTGAAAGGAACTCTTGCATATGTACATCAAGCTATATATGCACAAGAAGATTCACAGAAGCACCTATCATAATAGCTCCAAGCTGAAAACAACCCCAATGTCTACCAATAACAGAATGCATAGTAACATATCCACATAATGAAAATGAGCAAAGTCCAAATATGTACATGACACAGATGAGTCTTAAAGATATGATACTGAAGAAAGACAATATACAAGAAAGCATCCATAGTACGGCTTGGTTTCCAAAAAGTTCAAAAATTAGGCAAAACTCTAACATTTAGGGCTACATATATTTATAAATAAAATAAGATAATTGCAATAAAGGTCAGGATACTGTTACCTCTGGAGGTATGAAAGGTGGTGAAGGAGGTAGGGACACATGGTAGAAAGGGGAACTAGGCCTTTTGGGGTGCCAACAACATTCTATTGCTTAAATGGTGGCTATATGAGCATAAAGTATCTCTTGACTGGAAACATGTTTTATACACACCTTAAAATAAAGCATGTTATTAAAAATTATCATGATAAGCATTAGCTCAATAAACACTCTTTTATTATTATTAGTGGTTTTCTCTGCTATACAAAACGCTAAAATCAAACCAGAAAACAGAGGACAGTTAGTTGCAATTAGCTGTGTGACCCTGGGTAGGTATACTTAGTCTTCAGAGTCTCACTTCCCTAATAAATAAAATAACTGACTTACACCTGTCTCTTAGATTCTTTCAAGTTCTAAAATTCTTAGATTCCCATTATCTCCCATCACTCAGGTGAACACTGTCGGGGCCCTGATTAAACCTCACATACCTTCTTATTCTTCACTGAACAAAGTAAAAAAAGTTGCACATGCAATATCAAACAGATACACATGCAAACATAATATTATTTCACTATTATTTAAAGAACAATAAACAGCCAAATTGTTACCCTAAACCCTACTTCCTGTCAGCATACCAGAGTGCTAGGGATATAAATAGCTGCTGAATGATAAGTAAAATTTTAAAACTCAAATATGTAACAATTATTCTGTTTGAGAGCTGAAAAGGTGCTAAATAGAAATACAATGTGTATCTATTGTGTAGTGTTGTGGAATTTAATTTTATTAAAACTACTATCGATTCAAGTGTCAAGTGTCGTCAACATGTTGAGATGTTACATGATGCCTATACTTGTCCTATTAATTATTTTCTCAGAGTATTTAAGAGAGCTAGTGAAATCCAAAAAATGAATCGGTATTTCTTAAATGTATCCATTCAAACACAATCTGGACACCATAAAGTCCTGTGTAATAGCCATTAATGATACAGGACATTCCCTTCAGCAAGATGGCATAATTCTGTCAACTTTGTAGTATGAAAAATATGTACATAAATGTTAGATACTAAGTTTGACAAATAAATTCATGAAGAACTCCCACCCTAAAAAATGGTGGAAAAACGACAACTACAAGGGAGAGTGAAAAGAATATGGGAAAAGAAAATGAACTGGAGAACTCTTATCAAATTATAGGGATTTCTCACTATTCAGTAAGAAAAAAATTCTGATTTCAAATCAAAACTGAATTTCCCACAGCTCGTCATTCATCTTTTCAAGCAATTTAAATGAAAATTCTATTAGACAGTTAATCAAAACAGTGGCATGTTAATTCCACACATCTTTGTGAAAAGCATTAGTTACAATAAAAATATCACTATGATGATATGCAATACTTAACAAATTGTGGTTTACTGTTGTTTTCACCATCTGCTTAATGAAAGCTTCTTCTGTAGTTTAACTATTATCTTATTAAGATTCCCATCACTTCCTTCATTCATATAAAAGCTGTCTGTGTATATTTAATTTATTGGCAATATCTAGAACCCTAACTCCATCTATATTAATTAGTTCTTTTTCTACTAGACAAGGTCAACATTCTAAGCCAGAGACACACACAAAGTGTGTCACCGTTAGCAAGACTTCTATTTTTAAATAACTTTCTCTCCAATGACAGTACTCACTTCTTCCAAGTCACCATCATTTCCAGCCTGAATCTCTACAAATGCTGATCTGGACATCTTGCTTCCATTTTAGCCTTCTAGTAAATCATTCTCTATGTTGACAGCCAAGTAAGTGATTCTTTAAAAAACACACTGATCATGTTATTACTCCAATTAAAATCCTTAGCTGGGCACAAAGCAGAATCCTTCACATGGCCAATAAATCACCTATGTCATCAACACTACCCTCCCCTTTCTCTGTCACTGTATACCAGCCAGACCAGGTAAGGAAACTTCTTTACACTTTTCATTGCTCTGCTAACTACTACTTAAGCCTTCAGTTCTCAAATGCTAAAGAGGCCTTCATGAATCTCCCATTTCAATCAAACCCCCATTTTAAAGCACTCCTTATATTCCATTCACAGAATTTAATTTATAATTATATATCGATCTCAATTGCTATTTGTTTCCACCCAATGCAAAGCTCCATTAGGACATGGACTGTCTATTTTATATACCATTATATTCTAATGTCAAGAACAGTGCCCATGACAGTAGCTAGTGTTCAATAAATATTGACTAAATTAATGAACACTAATCATCATCATCAGAAAATAAACTACAGCTGTAAATTCAAACCCAGCAGTGAATACAGAAATTTAGGGAGGGTTGTGAGTTTACTAATGAAACAGATGTGGAAATAAGTGGAGAATAAGATCTATATATAGAGGTTAGGGATTTCTGTCTGATTCAAACTTATAAAGTCGATAAACAACTGCTTTAGACAATGATTAACTTTTACATAGAAAAGCTGGAATTGGGAAACATTATTAATCATAATTTATCTCTTTTGAGGGAATTTACTAAGTTTATAAGCAGGAAGAACCCACTAATAACACATAATTCCTACAAGAACGAAATCTAGCCAATTGTTCATACTATAGAAAAGAGGGATATACCTCCATTTAAGCTGAAACATCTATAGAAAGCACTTAGATTTTTTAAATTTTATTTAAATTCAATTTGCAACATATAACACCCAGAAAAGCACTTAGATTTTATGAACCAAATATGAACTGTGTTTAGTTAAAAATATGTAGTGCTTATCCAGTACTCTTCTAGAAATATTGAAAGGATCACTTTATTTTATTCTATGCAATTCTAACACCATTTTCTATAATGCAAAATCCAAATATTTTTAGCAATTTCTTTTGTGATAAAGGAAAAATTTAACCCAAGTAAACTCAGCATGTTATTGAAATCTACATCAAGAACATAAATAAATTATCTCTTCCAAACATTATGTTTTAATTCAAACTGACATTTTTAGAGCACTCATTTGGAGAAAAAAAATCTAAAGGGAATAAATGTCATGCAATTTTTTAAATTGTATAGTCACATAAGGAAAATAGACGTCAAAAAGCCTTTTCTATAACTATTATATTTGTCTAATCACATACATATGTACACACATTCACACATACTTATTCTACCATAAAAATGAAGATACCAAAAGCTTCTAAACTGTAACCCAAGAAGTATGTGTCAAATTGGTAACATGGAAAGCCAGTGTTTCATGAACAATTATATCAATTATATACTTCTAATACATTTAACATTCTTTACATATTAGAATTTTTTAACTACATTTTAAATTACCATAAAGAATGTTTTATGGCCAAAGAATTTACATTTTGTTCCTTTAAAATTATAATGTTTATATTCTTTACCCTGACTTTTTCAAAATAAAACATTTACATTTGGTTATAATTCTAAAAATGAAAGTGTCATGCAAACAGAGGATATTTGTTGCACAACCTACAAACTTTTACTTAGTGTGAATGGTTTTTGGAATTAATAGTATAACATATGAGTGAATACTAAAGTACTCTATCTATAACAATGTAGCATATATTAATAGTCTTTGACCTCAAAGGTCATCATTAGTTTCAAATTTAGTTATATGCTATACCTGTACCGAAAACACTAACCCAAATTTGGATGCATTAAAACTCTGATGAAATATAATGATGTTTATCTGATCATCTGAAAGGAAAATAAATATCAAGTCTAATGATTTTCAGTAACAAGTATCTTTAGTATTAAGTCTGACATCACAAGTTTTTAAAACTTTTTATTTAAATTCAATTAATTAACATATAATGTATTATTGGTTTCAGAAGTGACTCATCAGTCCTATATAACACCTGGTGCTCATCACATCACATGCCCTCCTTAATGTTCATTACAGTTTAATAGGATAGCATGTAACTCAAGGTTACCATCTTTATTAGCAACACATTAAAAAAATTTGCATTTGTGCTTACCTTCTATAATCATCAATATCTTTTCTATGTACAAAATATAACATGTTCATTATAAAAGACATACAAGACTTAGAAATGCATAATACATCACTCAGCATAATACCCTCCAGTTCCATCCACGTTGAAGCAAATGGTGGGTATCTGTCATTTCTAATAGCTGAGTAATATTCCGTGAGTGAAGTAAGTCAATCAGAGAAGGACAAACATTGTATGTTCTCATTCATTTGGGGAATATAAATAATAGTGAAAGGGAATATAAGGGAAGGGAGAAGAAGTGTGTGGGAAATATCAGAAAGGGAGACAGAACATGAAAGACTCCTAACTGGGAAACGAACTAGGGGTGGTGGAAGGGGAGGAGGGCAGAGGGTGGGGGTGAATGGGTGACGGGCACTTGACAGGATGAGCACTGGGTGTTATTCTGTAAGTTGGCAAATTGAACACCAATAAAAAATAAATTTATTATTAAAAAAAAAGAAATGCATAATACAAAAAGTGAAAATACCCTTTAATTTCGCTACAGAGAGACAATGATCATTTACTATACAGTATTTATTCTTCTAATACCTTAATTTTAATATATAATTATGAAATTTTTAATAGCTAAAAAGAAAATACATAACATTGAGTTATGAAAGTATAAGACTAAAATGAACATCCCTGAATCTTCTAAACTCTTTAAGAAACAGAATATAACCAGGATCATTGACATTCCCAGGACACTCCTCTCAGTATCTTCCACACACTCACCAAAATATAGACAGACAGAATGATAGACAGAGAGATAAACAGAAAGATCCATACCTCCAACTTCACTTAAGAATGTTCACAGTAAAAGAGCAATTCTCCTAATCAACTTGACCTTCTCTGAGATAACCAGAGAAATTTTTTATGATGCTAAATTTTTTATGATTCTCTTACTTTCAGGTATCCTAAAAAAGACACTGCTTAACTTTGTCGAACTTCAAGTTTTATAGAAAACATAATTTTTCTTCTATGATTTGTCATTTTCAGAATATTATAATTCAGGGATTCATCCATATTGATTCCTATAGCTGCAGTTCTTTCATTTCTGAGAGCGTCTCTGTTTGCAAATCTGTCACAATTTTATGAGTTATTTAAAGTTATATGCTCTCATAAACAAAATAATAAAAATCCATGTGTCCTAGTATAGAAGCTTCCCCAGAGTACATACGTAGGAGTAGAACTGATAGCAAAGTGTTGGGTTATACTTTCTGCATGAGACAATGACAAATGGGCTACAAAACAGTTCTATTTTATATATGCTTCAGCAGGGAATACAAGTTCAATTTGTTCCATATCATCGCCAATATTTGATCTTACTAGATTTTTTGAAATGTGTGCCAATCTAGTGGGTATAAAATGGTTTCTCATTTCATTGTGAGTATTTTGTGTTTTTTCTTTCTTCAACTTCATGCATCAGTTTAAAAAGCTTCCCTATAGGGACAACTGGGTGGCTCAGCGGTTGACCATCTGCCTTCGGCTCAGGTCGTGATCCCAGTGTCCTGGGATCAAGTCCCACATCGGGCTCCCCACAGGGAGTTTGCTTCTCCCTCTGCCTATGTCTCTGCCTCTTTCTCCATGTCTCTCATGAATAAACAAAATCTTTAAAAAATAAAAGATATAAAAATTTCCCCTATAGCCTTTACCTTCACTCCAATGAGGCTGAGAAGAGCAGTTTATTATCCATTTTACAAATGAAGAAAAGCAGATGTATGCACTTTTTTAAATTAAAGTTTTTAAAAGTCCCAACAGAAATATATAATATATAATATACATATATGAACACGTGGCACAAGCTTGGTCCAGAAATAGAACTTAATAGTTAAAGAAAGGAATAACTTTAGGTAGCTGATCATGTTTGGGAAGCTCATGTAGGACAGACACCACCCAGGAATTTTTAGCTACCACCAATGCTGAATGACCTGCTGGTGATTACGGGCAGACCCTATCAGGCAGGTGCAGGAAAGAGTGAAAGAAAGGTTATTTTTACTAAAAATGAACTCATTTTGGACCACACCCCAGGATAGTAGGGGAATCTTGGTTTACTACCTGCTTATTGTACTGTGAAGGGGGGCCATCTTGTACCTCTTAGCCCATTCAGAACTGGACATTATCTAGAAATAACAGGTTTGTCACTGTTTTGGGAGAGATATTCATGTTAAGTAGAAAAGGCTTCACATTGGGAATGAGCAGTCCTAATCCTAGGATCACCAAGCAAGTCTTTGTGACTCTAGCCAATCCATGAAATTCTTTGTCAGCTTCCTGAATGTGTTGTGCCTGCTAGACTTATGAGAGAGATGAAATGAAATGGAGTATGGCCAAGTATTCTGTACAATGTAAAATGTTTTACAAATGGAAAGAGTTGATAGAGGGGAGGGGCAAGACGGCGGAAGAGTAGGGTCCCCAAATAACCTGTCCCCACCAAATTACCAAGATAACCTTCAAATCATCCTGAAAATCTACGAATTCGGCCTGAGATTTAAAGAGAGACCAGCTGGAAGGCTACAGGGAGAAGAGTTCGTGCTTCTATCAAGGTAGGAAGACGGGGAAAAAGAAATAAAAAAACAAAGGCCTCCGAGGGGGAGGGGCCCCGCGAGGAGCCGGGCTGAGGCCGGGGCGAGTGTCCCCAGGACAGGAGAGCCCCGTCCCGGAGGAGCAGGAGCTGCACCGACCTTCCCGGGCGGAAAGGGGCTCGCGGGGAGGTGGAGCAGGACCCAGGAGGGCGGGGATGCCCTCGGGCTCCCGGGGACACTAACAGACACCTGCGCCCCGGGAGAGTGCGCCGAGCTCCCTAAGGGCTGCAGCGCGCACGGCGGGACCCGGAGCAGCTCGGAGGGGCTCGGGGGCGGCTCCGCGGAGGGGGCTGCGGGGCGGGAGCAGCTCAGGGGGCTCGGGGGCTCCGCAGAGGGGGCTGCGGGGCGGGAGCAACTGGGGTGGGGGGCTCGGAAGGCAGCTCTGCAGAGGGGGCTGCGCTGCCCAGGAGACCGAATCCAACAACGCAGGCCCCGGAGCACAGGGCGCTGGGACACAGCCTGGGATCCGGCCTCCCGCGGGACAGGCAGAGGCCGGGAGGGCCCAGGACAGCGAGGACGCTCCTGCCCCAGCTGAGCAGATCAGCGGCCCCGCCCGGAGTCTCCAGGCCCTGCAGACCGAGAGCTCTGGAGTTACTGCAGGAGCTGACTCCAGGGCTCCGGAGCTGGCCCCGCCACTGGGGTTGTTCCTCCTGGGGCCTCACGGGGTAAACCACCCCCACTGAGCCCTGCACCAGGCAGGGGGCAGAGCCGCTCCCCCAAGTGCTAACACCTGAAAATCAGCACAACAGGCCCCTCCCCCAGAAGACTTGCTAGACGGACAAGTTCCAGGGGAACTCAAAGGACTTCAAGTATACAGAATAAGAAGATATTCCCCCGTGGTTTTTTTGTGTTTTTTTGTTTGTTTATTTTTTTTTGTTTTGTTTTTTGTTTTTTGATTTCTGTTTGCTTCCCCCACCCTTTTTTTTCCTTTCTTTTTCTTTCTCTTTTTCTTCTTTTTCTTTTTTTCTTCCTTTTTTCCTTTTTCTTTTTCTCTTTTCTTTCCTTCTTTCTCTCCTCTCTTTTTCTCCTTTTCCCAATACAACTTGTTTTTGGCCACTCTGCACTGAGCAAAATGACTAGAAGGAAAACCTCACCTCAAAAGAAAGAATCAGAAACAGTCCTCTCTCCCACAGAGTTACAAAATCTGGATTACAATTCAATGTCAGAAAGCCAATTCAGAAGCACTATTATACAGCTACTGGTGTCTCTAGAAAAAAGCATAAAGGACTCGAGACTCATGACTGCAGAATTTAGATCTAATCAGGCAGAAATTAAAAATCAATTGAATGAGATGCAATCCAAACTAGAAGTCCTAACAATGAGGGTTAACGAGGTGGAAGAACGAGTGAGTGACACAGAAGACAAGTTGATGGCAAAGAGGGAAACTGAGGAAAAAAGAGACAAACAATTAAAGACCATGAAGATAGATTAAGGGAAATAACAGCCTGAGGAAGAAAAACCAACGTTTAATTGGGGTTCCCGAGGGCACCGAAAGAGGCAGAGGGCCAGAATATGTATTTGAACAAATCATAGCTGAAAACTTTCCTAATCTGGGAAGGGAAACAGGCATTCAGATCCAGGAAATAGAGAGATCCCCCCCCTAAAATCAATAAAAACCGTTCAACACCTCGACATTTGATAGTTAAGCTTGCAAATTCCAAAGATAAAGAGAAGATCCTTAAAGCAGCAAGAGACAAGAAATCCCTGACTTTTATGGGGAGGAGTATTAGGGTAACAGCAGACCTCTCCACAGAGACCTGGCAGGCCAGAAAGGGCTGGCAGGATATATTCAGGGTCCTAAACGAGAAGAACGTGCAACCAAGAATACTTTATCCAGCAAGGCTCTCATTCAAAATGGAAGGAGAGATAAAGAGCTTCCAAGACAGGCAGGAACTGAAAGAATATGTGACCTCCAAACCAGCTCTGCAAGAAATTTTAAGGGGTACTCTTAAAATTCCCCTTTAAGAAGAAGTTCAGTGGAACAATCCACAAAAACAAGGACTGAATAGATGACACTAAACTCATATCTTTCAATAGTAACTCTGAACATGAACGGGCTTAATGACCCCATCAAAAGGCGCAGGGTTTCAGACTGGATAAAAAAGCAGGACCCATCTATTTGCTGTCTACAAGAGACTCATTTTAGAAAGAAGGACACCTACAGCCTGAAAATAAAAGGTTGGAGAACCATTTACCATTCAAATGGTCCTCAAAAGAAAGCAGCGGTAGCCATCCTTATATCAGATAAACTAAAATTTACCTCGAAGACTGTAGTGAGAGATGAAGAGGGACACTATCTCATACTTAAAGGACCTAGCCAACAAGAGGACTTAACAATCCTCAATATATATGCCCCGAATGTGGGAGCTGCCAAATATTTAAATCAATTAATAACCAAAGTGAAGAAATACTTAGATAATAATACACTTATACTTGGTGACTTCAATCTAGCTCTTTCTATACTCAATAGGTCTTCTAAGCACAACATCTCCAAAGAAACGAAAGCTTTAAATGATACAGTGGACAGATGCATTTCACAGATATCTACAGAACTTTACATCCAAACTCAACTGAATACACATTCTTCTCAAGTGCACATGGAACTTTCTCCAGAATAGACCACATACTGGGTCACAAATCGGGTCTGAACCGATACCAAAAGATTGGGATCGTCCCCTGCATATTCTCAGACCATAATGCCTTGAAATTAGAACTAAATCACAACAAGAAGTTTGGAAGGACCGCAAACACGTGGAGGTTAAGGACCATCCTGCTAAAAGATGAAAGGGTCAACCAGGAAATTAAGGAAGAATTAAAAAGATTCATGGAAACTAATGAGAATGAAGATACAACCATTCAAAATCTTTGGGATGCAGCAAAAGCAGTCCTAAGGGGGGAATACATCGCAATACAAGCATCCATTCAAAAACTGGAAAAAACTCAAATACAAAAGCTAACCTTACACATAAAGGAGCTAGAGAAAAAAAACAGCAAATAGATCCTACACCCAGCAGAAGAAGAGAGTTAATAAAGATTCGAGCAGAACTCAACGAAATGGGAGACCAGAAGAACTGTGGAACAGATCAACAGAACCAGGAGTTGGTTCTTTGAAAGAATTAATAAGATAGATAAACCATTAGCCAGCCTTATTAAAAAGAAGAGAGAGAAGACTCAAATTAAGAAAATCATGAATGAGAAAGGAGAGATCGCTACCAACACCAAGGAAATACAAACGATTTTAAAAACATATTATGAACAGCTATACGCCAATAAATTAGGCAACCTAGAAGAAACGGATGCATTCCTGGAAAGCCAAAAACTACCAAAACTGGAACAGGAAGAAATAGAAAACCTGAACAGGCCAATAACCAGGGAGGAAATTGAAGCAGTCATCAAAAACCTCCCAAGACACAAGAGTCCAGGGCCAGATGGCTTCCCAGGGGAATTCTGCCTATAATTCTTTATATGCACGATGCTTTCTCTTCTTTGATACTCTCCCTTCTTCATACCAATGTCCTTCCTTCTGCTGCTCCTCCCCTGGGTAACTCCTGATATCTCCTTTAGGTGAGTAACACCTCTCCTACAGGAAACATTCCATCATTTCCCCCACTGGGATGCATGTTATTTATCTACTCCCCAAATATCTGCTATGATTGTTCATGGAGTACTGCACTGTACTGTATTTATGAACTTGTTTATCCCAAATCAGCTGTGCTCCTTAAGAAAAGAGATCTTGCTCTCTCCTCATCTTGAGTTTATAATGCCTAACAAAGGACCTGGCACATAAAAAAATGTTTAAAAGTATACATGCAAGCAAACAAGCAGGCAAGCCAACCAGTCACATTTCTTTCCCAGGACAGACAGGAGCTCTGCTTTATAATTTTTTCTATACTTCTTCCTCACCATTGAGGAAAGTATACTGGAAAAGGAGCTCACCAACAGACACAAAATGCCTAAGACTAAAAAGAGATAGAGAAGTGGTTTCTATATTGGGATACTTAGTGACAGTTACCAAAAAAAAAAAAAAAAAAAAAAATTTATACAATAGCAGAACTCTTCAGAGGTGCTTTGATTCATCAAACACTACATGGTTCCAAATATATTTATTCTCTGTTGTGGGAGTTACTATTAAAAATAAGAAAAGACCAAGGAATCTGGACCCCTCACACACCACTCAGTAAATATTAAAATGTAACACCAAAAAGGAGATTTGCTTACAAACAATTTAGCATGACTGTAAAAAATTTAAGTAAAAGTGCTCAAACAATTTCAAAGAAAGATAGAACCCACTTCCCACAGCAAAACTACATTCAATGATATACCAGAGTTTATATTTTACGTCCAAATTTTTATTTGCTGTTGAAAAGGCCACTGTGTACGAAGAGAAATATACAAAATAGAAAAAAATCTGAATTTTGTTGAGACTAGTGAAATCACAACTTCTGTGATTTACTGACATTTGGCTCATTTTTTAAAATAAATCATTAACTGGGGAACTGGGAGATATTCAAAACTATAGAACAATGAAGGTAAACAAATTCCCTAGCTGAATTAGGAAATTACTTCCCATTAATTAAAAACACATACAAACAGAACAGTGTTTTCCTTCATTGTTCTCCTAACTCATCTTCCCTATCCTCAGTCCTCAGCTGTTATATTCTGTCACTCCAAGAAGCTAGCTAAGACTAAACAAGGTGAAATGTACAAATAAACAGGATTTCTTCATCTTCAATGTTCTATAAACCTAGGAAACGATTACTGCATCTGAGAATAACACTGTTTTCCTATTTTAGAAAAAAAAATCATTAGATGGTAATATCTTTCAGACTTTTGATTATATGTATAAATGTATAAAACATGGTATGAATGAAAAAATCACTGCATTTTAAAGATAAATACTTAGAAAAACAAAACAAATATCCGTACTTCTGGAAATCTTATAATAGATCTATGTTAAAATATTATTTGAAATAAGAGCAACAAAAGGTTTCTTAATATATTTTTCTGCCAATATTTCAGATCATCATACAATGTATCATTATTTTATGCAGCACCATACTTTTAGTAATTAATGACTAGAAGGAATGTAAAATAATCTATTTGAAGATGATGGGGGAAAATGGAGCTGACCTAAGTAACTTTAGAAAATGGTATTTTAACTTGATACCATTAGGCTAAAGAGAAAAGGACTGTACAAAAACACAGTACTCTGGGTGGTAAATGTGTTTCTTATGAGAAAAAGAGATAATAACCATGAGACTAATTTGCATGTGTCCTTTTTGAGCAAATAAATGAAATGGTGGCCAGGTTTCTCAGGGTCAGAGAAAGAATTCAAAATAAGCAAGGAGAAAAGCAGGAATGAATCCCATTGGTGCTGGGTTAGAGTTGGAGACAGCACTATGAATTCACCTGCTTTAATATACATGCAGATATGTACATACAGAAATAGAAATGTGCATATACGTGGGTTAGTATGCACAGATATCTTCTTAGGGCTGTTAACTGGGAGTGCCCAAAAAATTGACACCCTAGTAGCAGCAAGCATACCTAGAGCCCATGGCTTGGTTGCTAAACACAATTTATCAACAAAAGCCAGGAGTCCTAGGAGAAAGGGCTGAGCTAGAAAAAGTTTTAGGACTAGTGCAGGAAAGTACCTTCTAATGAGAGAAAGTAAGGAAGTGCTTAAGAAAAGACAAAGAGGGGAAAAAAGGAATGAACCATGTCAAAAGACATAGGAACCAACCAGAAAAACCTCCAAATAGCCAAAGCTGAAACACTGTGAACAATTAAATAAGGATACAAATGGATTTTAACCCAAAGAATAAAACAAATATCCTCTGAAACCAATGAGGTACTTATATGTTGGCTACTGATTTTAAATTTTTTAAAAAATACCTGAGTCAATAGTGATATAAATAAACAACCACAAGAACAAAATGAGGGAGAAAGGAAGACTTGTAGATATTGCCTTACAGAAAATTCCAAATAACTGTATTTAGATATTCCTTCCAGAACATGGACCTTAATTTCCCTCCCCTTGAACCTAACTGAACTCAGTGATTCACTTCCAATGAACAGGCAACAGAAATTGAAAAATAGTGACCCTACAGTAGAGAAAGATGGCAGACGCCATCATAAATTAGCAAGGGATCAAATTTAACCCTGTCATTGACAAGTATGCCCTCATAGAAGTCAGAAAGTTACTCCATCTTTGTTGTATTATCAAAATCCATAATGATGGTATAACCATGAGAAGACACCAGATAAACCCAAATTGAGCATAACATGCTTGACCAGGACTCCTCAAGAGTCAAAGTCATAAGAAGAAAAACTATGACTCAATGAAGACCTTGAAAACCAGTGGCTACAAAAGTGTCAAAGAATACAGAGACCTGCCTATGTGCAACATGGTGTGCTAGGCTGGATCCTGGAACAGAAAAAGGGCATGGCGGGGGTGGGAAGCTGGTAATATGTGAACAAAGTCTGTACTGTAGTTATTAATACTGTATCAATGTTATTAAGTAAGTTTTAATAAATGTACCATGGTCATGTAAGATGTCAACATTAGCGAAAGCTGGTATATGGGAATTCTCCATACTTTCTTTGGTGGAAATTTTCTGTAAATTATTCCAAAAAAAGAGGTTTTAAAAAGGATGATATAAAAATCAGTGAAAGAAATAAGAACAGAGAAAGTTACAGGTTTTTTTTAAATGTCATTGCATATGCTGTCATGCTACAAAACTTTAAAATTCAGAAGGAAAATGAACTATTTCAACGTCAAACCCTGAATCTATGTACTGGCACTATTTTCTGAAGCTAAAGAACTCTTTCCACCTTCCCCTGTACTGGGTTTCTTTCAATGTTAACTTTGTATTTATTTTAATTTGACAGTGCTTCCTGAGATATTCTGTGCCTAAAGCAAATGTATAGATGGCTCTCTTTTATATGGTCTCCCTCTCACCCAACTCCATTCTTACATATATGGTATTACACTAGACACACTGTTCTTCAAGTTTGTTTTTTTTTTGGGGGGGGGGCTTCCTACCTACAATATAGCTTAGAGATAATTCTATACTTTTTAATAATTATCAACTGTATAAAATGATGAAGCAAATCTTCAAAAGGAAATGTGCTATGAAAATAGGCAAAAAGACACAGGAATGAGGAAGAATTTCTTTATGCACAAAAATTAATTAGGTGTTAGTTAACAAAAAGAGTTCCATAAATGTAGGTTAAAATATTAATGTGAGGTACCTCAGTGGCTCAGCCAATTAAGCATCTGACTCTTGATTTTTGGCTCAGGTCATGATCTCAGGATTAAGAGAACAAGCCCAGCACTCGGCTCTGCACTGAGCATGGAGCCTGCTTAGGATTCTCTCCCTCCCCTCCTTCTACCCCTCCTTCCCACTCATGTGCATACACTCTCTAAAAAAAATTAATACTAAAACAAAAATATTGAAATCTAATGTGATGTTTCTGCTACCTTTTCAACCTTATTATAAATGTGAGGGGGGAAAGGTGCCTTAGACCCTTTACGTTAGGAAGAAAACTTCACCAGTTAGAGGAAATAAATATTTCCATGAACCTTACAAAGAAAATAGGTAAATGTTTTTGGATTAATAAAATACAGACTTGTTTATTGCCAAAGATCAGAATTTATAAGTATTTGAATCTTGAAAGAAAGACATAAACCGATTTTTCTCCACACTTAGGTCACAAATTATATGCTATGAGCATATTCAAAATTAAAAGCTTTTTCCACTTTATCTAATTAAAATTCAAAGACACTGGGTGATAAAAATACTTTTGCTAACAAGGTGCATAGGTGTATAGGTGTAGGGGTGTGTGTGTATATATACACACTTTGGAAATATAGTAAAGGAAAACACAAATACATCTCAGTCCTTTGGCTAAATCAAAAATTTTATGCTAGCATGATTAGATGTAAGAAAAATATTCAACTGACTCTGTCCATGTTTAGCCCTTGAAGCAAAGAGAAAGGCTCTATTTGTTCTGATTACATTTTAATTATAAAGCTCTATTCAGAAAATGGTAAGAAAAAGCAAAATACTATTCACTGAGATTTTCATTTTATATGGTAGGGAATCTATTTCATGGAAAGGGACATAGCGGGATCCCTGGGTGGCTCAGTGGTTTAGCGCCTGCCTTTGACCCAGGTCATGATCCTGGAGTCCCAGGATCGAGTCCCACGTCGGGCTCCCTGCATGGAGCCTGCTTCTCCCTCTGCCTATGTCTCCGCCTCTCTCTCTCTCTCTCTCTGTCTCTCATGAATAAATAAATAAAATCTTTTAAAAAAAGAAAAGAAAGGGACACAGCAATGTTTTCCATTCATGACTTTGTAAAGATTGCATGTGAGGACTGTAATTCCATGTGTAAGTTTTAATACCATATGATCTACCAATTCCATTTGTGGATATATAACCAAAACAACTAAAAGCAGGTTTTGAGCTATTTGTGCATTCACATTTATAGCAGCGTTATTCACAAAGCCAAAAGGTAGGAACAACCCAAGTGTCCATAAAAAGATAAACAAAATGTGGAATATATACAATGGGATATTACTTAGCCTTAAAAAGGAAGGAAAATCTACAATATAGATGCTACAACATACAACATGCTATAACATGGATGAACTTTGGCGATATTATGCTAAGTGAAATAAGTCAGTCACAAAAAGACAAATATTGCATGATTCTACTTATATGAAGTACTTACAGTAGTCAAATTCATGGAGACAGTGGGCAGAATGGGAGTTGTCTAGGGATGAGAGAGAAGGGGAACGGGAAGCTACTGTTTAATGAGTACAAAGGTTCAATTTTGCAAGAAAAAAAAAAGAATTCTGGAATTTAAAAAAATTTTACCACAATTTCTTAAAAGCCAAGAAAAGAGCTATTAATTGATGAAAAATTGTTAGGATAGACAATAGCTAAAAAGTGAATGGACTGGCTGATAGAAATGAAGTCAACCACATCCCAGAAATGCTGGAGAAAACTACTGTAGATCCACAAGGACCAAATTCAGAAGTAATGGGGATCTAGATTTAGAGCAAATATTTAGAATAATTCATCAATGCTGATGGCCTAGATCACTCACACTTAAACTAGAACTTTCCTCCATATCCTGATCTCTAGGCAACAGAGCCATTATTGTCTACAACCTAAAAGAATTCTCCTTTTTTAAAAAATAATGATAACAATAATAATAATAAACATAAAATGGTGCCCACTCTCCAAAATATATTAGGAAATGCAAATTTAGACAGTAAGAGATTATTTTCCACAATCAGTTTAGGTAGAATTTTTTTAAAAGATTTCATTTATTTATTTGAGAGAGTGAGAAAGAGAGCACAATTAGGGTGGAGGGAAAGGGAGGGGGAAGAGAAGCAGACTCCCTGCTAAGTAGGAAGCTCAATGCAGGGCTCAATCCCAGGACCCTGGGATCATGACCTGAGCCAAAGGCAGATGCTTAACCGACTGAGCCACCCAGGCATTCCAGTTTAGGTAGAATTTAATCATTATTTCAGTGGGTGTAGAAAAACAGATCCTCCAATCTATCAGCACAGCCTTGATATGGCAACTTTATAGTTCCCATCAGATTTTAGAAGATAAATACTCTCTGACTTGGCCATTTCACTTGAGTTACCTACCACAAATAAATCCTCATGTACACACATGTACTCGGTTGTTTACTGCTTATATAATAACAAAGAGCTGGACATAAACTAAATATAAAGCTATAGGGAAATGATTACATAAACTAAGTACATTTATTCAGTGGAATGCCATGAAGCAGGGGGTTGGTTGTTGTTGTTTATCATCTCACACACTGATATTACAAAGATATCTACAGGTAAGGCCCTATATTTTACCAGTTAAAAGAAAGAATTCTATAGTGAGACTAGAGCTCAATTCACATCCAGACTGTTAATCACTTTTTATAACTTTGGACAAGTTCTTTTACCTTTTTCTACTTGTGAACAATAATCGTGTATTTCACTGATTCTTAAACATACATTTTCTCCCCATGTTCTAACAACTCTAAAATTAGGACATGTCTTATAATAAACAGAATTTTAGATTCCCCAACATCAGAGACAATCTGTGTTAAAAAATTAATGAGCTCAAAAACCATTCATCTTAATCAAATGGTAACAGTTGGGATTCTCCTTGGAATTTTCAAAAAGCTCATTAAAGCACACTACCTAATTTTCAAGTGGAATGGGTTTTTTCATCACATTCTAGACACAACTAAATTGTTACTATTTTTCCTTATTTCCTTTTTAAAAAATGTATCTCATGTTTTTTTTCCCATTTACAAGTTATTTCAATTCTCATGGTTTTTTTTAGGCTTTCAGACATTACAAACTCACTACTAGCAAGTATCATGTACCAAAATGCGGTTCAAATGGTGCTACATTTCATTCAGAGTACTCATCATTTGAAAACAAGATGCTATCTAGCTAGTTAATTTTTGTGCACACGTGAAAAAGTAGTGTCTTTCTCATACATGTCATGGTCTTTCCTAACAAATACTAGTCTAAAACTACCAAACATTAAACTAACCAACAAGAGTCACAGTTTAACTTATATATGACCCATACCTTACACTCCCTAATTTAAGTAACTATTTTCTTTTGGGATTTATCTTAACAATTAAAAAGAAGTATGATTTTCAGTATTTTTATAAGGCTTACTACACCACACTGAAAATCATTTCAGGGCAGCCCGGGTGGCTCAACGGTTTAGCGCCACCTTTGGCGGGCCTGACCCTGGAGACCCAGGATGGAGTTCCGAGTCAGGCTCCCTGCATGGAGCCTGCTTCTCCCTCTGCCTGTCTCTCTCTTTCTCTCTCTCTCTCTCTCTCTGTCTCATGAATAAATAAATAAAATCTTTTTTAAAAAATCATTTCAGTCACCTTAATGTTCAGATGCCATCAGCAAAACGTATGACATGCAAATGATGGGATCCTCTTAACTGCTAAGTAACTGCAACAGAAGTAATCTGAATTTTAGTTTCAATGGTAGATATTAGATTTTGAATGCATGCTAGTACACATTTTGTTTGGAATAATCATTTTATTTCTGCAGCAAAACATTTAACATGCAAACTACCTTTTGTTTCTCAAATGTTCAAATTTCCATAGAAAGAGCATAGTTAACTAATAGTTAACTATTAAGTAACATGAATTTTATAAGAATACAAATCAAATC
The DNA here is from genome assembly GCF_011100685.1 of Canis lupus familiaris. Classification (NCBI taxonomy): domain Eukaryota; kingdom Metazoa; phylum Chordata; class Mammalia; order Carnivora; family Canidae; genus Canis; species Canis lupus. The sequence continues at coordinate 8,568,173 of NC_049232.1, forward strand.
CTATCTTTGCTTCCTTTTTTACCACAGATTCCAATGGCTCTAAATACCATGATCTATTTTTTAAATCTTCATTGCTTATTTTTAAGAATGAAATTTGAGTTTTTGAAATTTCTCACATAAAATATGACATGTTTCATAAGAGTATTAACAATTTAAAAACACTATGTCTTTCTAATGACTACCAGCATTATTTGAAACTTCTGTTTTTCTAGAACCTCAATATTTCTTTTATAAAATGAAGGCAAGTCAAACACTACTCATCTTAGAGGATAAAACTTCTTCAAAATCTTTTCATAGAAAAGAGACAGAAAACCAACAACTGAAAAATGACACTTGAAAACAGTGGTGCGAAGTTTGACAAGTATTTGTACTTTCGTACCTAATCAGTAGAGAAGAACGAGAATAGTATAGTTCAGACTTAGATATCAAATTTTTGTAATTTATAAGGTTTTTTTTTTTCTGTAGATACAATTCTGTAATCAGATAAGGGTAAGGAAGAGGCAAAGACAAACAAAAACTGATAACCAGGGGCACCTGGGTGGCTGAGCATTGAGCATCTGCATTTGGGTCAGGTCATGATCCTGGGGTCCTGGAATCAAGTCCCATGTCAGGCTCCCCACAGGGAGGCTGCTTTTCCCCTCTGCCTTTGTCTCTGCCTTTCTCTGTTATCTCTCATGAAAAAATAAATAAAATTTTTTAAAAAGTAAAATAAAATTTTTTCAGAAGTACTAAAATTTTAGAAAAATGTACACTTCTAACTTTAACAGAATTTTGCATTTATATACATATACAGCATGAAGTTCCTTTTGTATACATTTCAAAACCTCACCTACAGAACCAGAAAAATATTAAATCCTTCATTATTTTTGGCTATTTCAAGAAATAACATAAAATATTATGCTGTTGTCCATAAGGTGAAGTCTACAAATGTTAATTATGCACCATACTATTACCCTCCTAACTTTCTTTAGAAATCAGTGTCTAGAACAATAGTAACATTAGAATACAGTTCCTTCTTATGTGAGTTCACTGTAACTAAAGTTGAACTAAACTATTAGCACAGTCATACAAAAAAGTTCATCAATAAATATTTAAACTTATTGTAGTAAGTCACTCTATTACTCTAGCTAACTAAAATAAGAGTTTGGTTCTTGAAAATATCTCACCCCTAATCTCCAGCCAATTTAAAGTTTTTAAAAATCATAGTAGTTTTTTCCTTTCACAAAAATGTATTTCTTCAAATATCATCTAACACTTGCTGTATCATTTTTCTGGGCAGTTATAATAACCTTTTATTTATTTATTTTTGAGAGAGAGAGAGAGTGCATGTGTGCAAGTTGGATGAGGGAGGAAGCAAGGAAGAGAGAGAGAATCTTAAGTAGACTCCATGCCCAGTGTAGAGCCTGGAGCAAGGCTTTATCCCAAGACCCTAGATCATGATTGCAGCCAAAATCAAAGTCATACTTAACTGACTGAGGCACCCAGGAACCCTACAATAACCTTTTAAAAACTAAGGTTTCCTTAATTCACCATATCCAAACAGCCAGCACAATACATTATAGTCTGGCTTCTGTTTTACTTTATTACAGACTGTGTTTATTCAGTGACATTAACTATTCAATTAAAATATCATTGTCTGTTCATCTCTGCTCTATTATTTGTCATCCATCCTTTAATATCTACTCAACTCCTGTACATGACAGACACTATTCTGGACACTAGACATAAGTTTGTGCCTTCAAGGAGTTAAGAGTCACTGGGGATATAAGGATGGGACAACAGACAATCAGCTGCTTGAATATCATGCAGTGTAGAAAAACACAGACAGATAAGTAGGCAATTACGATAGCATGTATTAGGTCCCTGTGATAGGAGAACTTGTAGATCTTACTACAGGTTGCTATGGAAATACCTGGGAAAAAAAGCCTAATCTTGCAGAGACATGTCATGGGAGTCAATTAGAGAAAAAAAGAGTTGAAAGTTAGACCTATAGGACAAATATAAGTTAATTAGAGGAATGTATGGAGAATGCGGCTTCTAGACACAGAAAATGTCATGTAAAATCAAGAAGTGAGAAAATTCATGCAGAAGTCAAGGAACCACTAAAGAATATATTATTAGTGAAACAGAGTTCAAAGGGCTAGTGGAAAGAGATGATGCTATTTACTCTAAGTTCTATATCTATCCAATAGTATTTTAGCTATATTCAGTTTATATTAAAATTATAAGATTTAAAAGCTGTACATTTCTCTGAAGCATTTATCACTTTATGTGAACCCACTCTATTATTAAAAATAAAAATAAAAAGTTTAATTTTAAAAAGCTAGATAAAAGATTCCAGTTATGAGATGAATAAGTCACAGGAATAAAAGGCATCAGGAAAAAAGGAGTAATAATTTTTTAAAAGGCATTAAGAAATATAAAAAAAAAACCTAGTTGAGGATTTTTAAAAGCAGAACCTGAGACCTATATCCTTGAGCATAGTATCAGTAAGAAAATACAATCCTTTCATTTTCTGATTCTAATATATTTACAAGGGTGGGAAATTGAACTAAGAAGTTAATCAAGAAATACAAATTAACAACAGGAAAAATACAGTGCTTACCTATTTTTAAAAAGTGGTGATCTATTCTGAATATCCTTCCAAAAGGAAGAACTCAGGGAAAACCAGTTTGAAAATGCTGTTACTAGCAAAAACGTCTTCTGACAGGTTCAAGTGGCTTCATGGTATGGTGGAAAGAATAAAGGCTTTAGGGTCAAGTTTCAAATCCTGGATCTGCCGCTTACTCGATCTCCTAGGTGGCCTTTTAACTTAAAATCTGTTATAACAGCATTTGATCTTCTTCAAGTTTGTGTGAGAGTATGAGATATAGGCATGAACCTTAATAAAGGTGATCCACAGGACTCTTAAAATGATTCACAGAGATTTCCAGTTAATTTGACTCTTGGTCTGGGTACCTGGCACCAAGTTCAGCCATGTGTGTGGACCAGGTTTTGACTCTCTGGGAAGGCTGAGGACGATCAATTAAGACTGTGCTCACATCCAAGTGTACAGATCTATACCATCACAGTGCATAGTGCTGAATGCTGACACAGATGGAGCACACACAGCCACAAGAAGTGGCTCCCTGCATGCATCTACAACCTATATTGCTTTAGCCCTTTGTGTATAAAAGGCTGGAGCAATGGCTTTGTGTATAAAAGGAAGGGGAATGGCTGAACTTGTACACGTTGCGATCTGACTCTCCTGACATGACCATCTGCAAGTGGGCACACCTGGCAAGAATTCTGTGGTCTGGGACTGTAATGCTGATCACTCTGGCAATATTGACTATTATCTGTTTCACTTATTTTTTTAGTACTTTGAGGTTAAAATGACAGAATAAACTACATATGTTTAAATTATACAATTTGACATGCTTTGACATATGTATATATCCGGGAAACCATCACCACAATCAAGATAATGAACTAGTAACCACAACCCTCTCTTAAGCCTCTGCAATATCTTCTTGTCCCTCACCGACTCCATCCATCCCATCCAGGCCCACAAAGGTCTCCTTTAGGACAGTATACATTAAATCTGAATTTCCTAGAATGTTATATAAACTGAATCATACAGTATGTGCTCATATTTATCTACCTTCTTTCACTCAGAATAATTTTAAATTCATCCAAGTAGCAGTGGCTCTAGGCAGTTTACTGTTTTTTTACTGCTCATTAGTTTTCCATGATAATGGATATACCACACTTTGTTTATCCATGCACCTGTTGATAGACATCTGTGTTGTTCCTAGTTTGGGGCTATTACTAATAAAGCTGCTATGAGCATTCACAAGTAATTTTTTACATGGGTATTTATTTTCATTTCCTGGGTAAATACCTAGGAATGGAACAGCTAGATCATATATTAGATGTATGTTTCAGTTTTTAAGAAACTGATACACTATTTTACAAAGTGGGCGCATCATTTTATATTGCCACTAGGAGCATTTGAGTTTCTGTTACTCTACAGCTTTGCCAATCATGGTGTAGAATTTTAGCCATGTGCATATTTGCTATTCAGCTATCTTTACTGGTAAAGTGTTCAAAACTTTTGTCCATTTTGTAATTAATATGTTTGTTTTTTTAATTATTCAGTTTTAAAAGTTCTTTATATATTTCAAATACAAGTTCTTCCTCAAATCTATTCTTTGCAAATAGTTTCACTCTGTGGCTTGTCTTTTCATTCTCTTAACAGTGACTTTTGAAGTGCAGAAGTTTCAAACTTTGATATAAGTCCAAGACAATTTGTTCTTCTATAAATGGCACTTTCAGTGAAATTTTAGACAAACCCAAGATAACAAAGAAAATTCCTCCCAGGGTTCTGGCCCTTCCCTCCCAGGTGCTTCCTGCAAATAACAGGCCAAAAAAAAAAATTCACTTCATATAAAAATGAGTAAACAAAAAAAAAGAAGAAGAAGAAGAAGAAGAAGAAACCAATACAAGATGTATACAAAGCAACTGCTGAAAATTAAGGCGAAAAAATTAACAGATAAAAAGCAAATAGCAAAAGAAGAATGATTTAACATCAAGCAATATATCATAGTACATCCATATACAAAATACAAGGCAACTAAGAATAAATGCAAAAGCTCTTTATATACAGATACAGAACAGGTCATAAAATACATTTCCAAATGAAAAAGGCAAGGAACACATCAGTAGGCATTTACCACATACCAGAGAAAGGGGAAATATATGCATTTAGTTGTACATAAAGAGAATAAATATGGAAGAACACACAAGAATCTTGACATATTGGTTACCTCTGAGAAAGGAAACTGAGTAACCAGTGCATAGAAGTGGAAAGAAGACTCCTCATTGTCTGCTCTTCAGTATCTTTTGACTTTACAACCACATCAATATATTATTTTTACAAAAAATTAAATTCAAAAAAAAGTAATGAGGGGATCCCTGGGTGGCGCAGCGGTTTGGCGCCTGCCTTTGGCCCAGGGCGCGATCCTGGAGACCCGGGATCGAATCCCACGTCGGGCTCCCGGTGCATGGAGCCTGCTTCTCCCTCTGCCTGTGTGTCTGCCTCTCTCTCTCTCTCTGTGACTATCATAAAAAAAAAAAAAAATTAAAAAAAAAAAAAGTAATGATAATTATAGTCTTTTCAACAATTACTTAGTTACTCTGATGCAAGAAAGTGATTAAGTCATTGCTTTCTAATACTAAAATGTATCATTCGGAAAATACAATTTTTCAGAAAAGAATGAAGAACTCAGCTTTCTACTGAAATTCAAGATCCTCTAGTTTCAGGAATAGATGCTTCATTCTGTTACTATTTGGTAATAATGCAATGTAAAGTACAATCTATCGATTAAGAAAAAAAGTGATTAAGATAGTCAAGTCCCAATTATCCAACAAGAGGAATTAAATTTCCTTATGTACATGAGCAATAAATACTATTTGACAGGTACTCACTAAAAGCTAGGAGCTATGATAAATGCTTTGCATATATTATGTCATTTAAATCTCACAACCATTTACCAAATACATGTTACCATTACTTTTACTTTCCAGATGAGGAATCTAAGAGCAGAGGGATGACTTGCCATGTGAGACAGCAAGTAAGTTATGGAATCAGATATAAAGCCAGACAATGTGACATCAGGGCCTAGGTTCATACATATAATGTCTTATGGCCTGTCCTACACATTTCATTGCACTAGGTACAATAAAGTTTTAAGCAGATAGTCTTGTATATATTCTTCAGTAATTCACATTATAAACTCTAAAGTTCTTAGATTCTGAATTAATTCATTTAAATTTCTACATATCTTTGAAAATTGGCAGACTTTACTTTTAGACAGAATGCAATCCTAAGGATTGCAAGTCACCAAAGTACCAAAGCCTAATTTCACAAGTTTTGTGGCTTATTTATTCTCTTTAATGGAGAAGTCAAAGAAATACATAGGTAAGAAGTGGTTTTTAAAATGTACATAGTTCATTATTAAGGAGGTAAATGAATAGAGCAAAAATATGCAGAGGACTAAATGTGAAATTCTGCAGAATCAAAAATTCTTATACACTTATGTAACAATTTGTATCAATAATTAGATTTCATGAGTAACTGCTATATAAAAGAGATTTTAAATATGCCTTCTTTCTTCTGACTAAATTTGGCTCAATTTTTCATTTGTATTCAGGATGTTTTCCAAATTTATAAAAATTTCTCCTGATTCTTAAAAAAAATTATTTTCATTATTAGTAATGGCAAGGTATTAGAAGGTCAAGTATTTTTCAGCCATCTGTTCCTGCTACACAATCCACATCACTTCATAAACAGAGGCAGTTTTATCCACCATGCCCTATAATTGAGGCACATAATCATACCAGCTGCCAAACTATGCCAAGCATGCCTGCTATGCAAACAATTCTTCTTTCTCTGAATTAATTATGTCCACTGGGCCAATTTAATGCAGTGCTGCTCCAGCATTACCTTTGCCAACTGTGACAGCTGTTGCAAGAAAGTCTACAGTGCATACAGTGCCTCTCACAGCCAACTCTCAATTGTGGCTATGCAAAACGTCTCTGAATAATATACTTCTCTGAAAGAATGCAAGCAATAGGAGGCTTAAACACCACCAGTATCTTAATATGGCTCACTAGAAGTTACAGTAATTAATATATACAAACACAAATTCATTTCATGTTAGTACATACTTTCATGTATGCCAGCAACCAAGTAAGATCCATTGGATCACAATATTCAAATTTAGTAAAGAAAAATGCATTATTTATTAATAATAAAATACATTAACAGAACAGCTGATGTAACCAAGATAATCAAGAAATTACTAGTGACTGAATTAAGACAAAACTACCCTTAGCTCAAATTTCTTTTAACCTCAAGCATCCAGAAAACACCCACAAAACTTCCTATAGGCAAGACAATAAAATGATCTAGCTCAGTGCTATCTAATGAAAATATACTTCAACCTACATATATAGTGTTAAATTTTCTAATAGCCACATTTTAAAAGGTAAAACAAAAAATATGAAATTAATTTTAATAATATATTTAACCACAAAGATCCAAAATAAAATATTATTTTAACATATAATCACTATAAAAATTAAGAGATTTTATATTCTTTTCTTAAAACTAAATTCAGGGGAGCATGGGTGGCTCATTTGGTTAAGTGTTGCCTTTGGCTCAGGTCATGATCTAAGGGTCCTGAGATCAAGCCCTGTGTCAGGCTCCCTGCTCAGCAGGGAGTCTGCTTCTCCCTCTCCTCAACCCCTACCCCCTGCTTGTGCTCTCTCTTACTCTCTGTCAAATAAATACATAAAATCTTTAAGAAAAAAAAACTAGGTCCAATTTGAAATTCATTGCATATTTTCTACATATAGGACATCTTAATTAGGAGGCTAAATTTTCATTATGAATCTTTAATTGGTATTCAATTTTACCAAATACAGTTTAAAAAGTAGTTCACATAACTCAGCTCTTCCAAATATACTTCAAAGTTTTCAAATAACACATTCATGTACCACATAAATATATTCCTTCAATATTTGCATCCACATTGACTAAAATAGTTCATCTTTTTAAAATCTCTGCTTTAACTCAGAAGCAAAATCATATCAATTTAAAAATTATGACTGTCTAATGAGTAAACTCACTAAATCCTTTATTTATTAGATGTTATTTATTTATTCATGAGAGACACAGAGAGAGAGAGAGAGAGAGGCAGAGATACAGGCAAAGGGAGAAGTAGGCTCCATGCAGGGAGCCAATTTGGGACTCGATCCCGGATCTCCAGGATCACAACCTGAGCCCAAAGCAGGTGCCCAACCGCTGAGCCACTCAGGCATCCCAAAACTCACTAAATCTTATGTTAACAGTTTATTAATGTCAAATTCATGAGAGTATTATATAAATTGAAAAGTAACTTTATAATATCAACAAAGAATTCTTCAATTTTTTGTTTCCTTTCCTTAAGCTTCAAATTTACCTAATTCTTCTAAACTATTATAATGATATAAAAACTTAAATTGCAATGGCATTTTTTTGTTTATTCTTTATTTTGGAACATTTGGCAAACATTCTGACCTGAAGTTAAAAATACAGAAAATTCTTTGTGAAATTCTTCTACCATGCAACCAACAAACGTTGGCAACTGACACACATGAAGTTTCTTTCATATTTAACTGAAATTCTTGACAGATTTTAAAGATTCAAAAAATATCTATGCTCTGAGTTCAATTTTTAGGTTACAAATTGATAACCTTTCTTCCTACATTTGAACCTACCCAACGTATTTTTTTACCCAAAATATTGTGCTATGTTTTATCACATGAAATCTAAAGGTAAATAAAAATATCTGCAATTTATCAAAATTTGAATCAACTGATCTTTGATATTACGGGGAAAGTCTATCCTATGAGCAATTATACTGAGACTCATCTAAAAATGTTTCATTTTGGGGAAAAATTTTTTATTATTTTCCTCACAAAATTTCCACAACAAAAATAACAATTTCTTCTATCATCTCACCATCAAAGAATGACTTCCATGTGATCATGAGAATTTCTAAAAACCTAAGAAATTTATTAAAAACCTAATGCTAAAAACAAATAAAAATAAATAAAAAAATAAACCTAATGCCAATAATAATTAATTTTAGAAAGGCCTGTAAATTATATTCTTATACATTTGCAATAATTTGAAAATGAAGTCAACAAAATACATTATTATAATAGCATCAAAAATATGAAATATTTGGAGATACATACAGAAATATGCGTAAGACCCAAACATAAAAACCACAAACTTACTAAAACAAATTAAGAAAGAAAAAGAAATAGTAAGATATATCATGTTCATGTTCATGGATTAGAAGACTAAATTTTGTTAAGATGTCAATTCTCTCAAAATCGATCTCCAGATTTTTTTTAATCTACAAATTTAATGTAATCCAAATCAAAATTACAGCAGATGACTGGTACAAATTGACAGGCAAGAAGACTCTAAAATTTACATGAAAATACAAATGACTGAATATTAGCAAATCAATTTTTAAAAACAACAAAAGCTGAATGATTTACATTACCAGATTTACTACATAAAGCTACAGTATTTAGAATGGTGTATTACCAGAATTGTTCTGTTTCTAATCTTGTTCTCTTCCACCCCACTATAGCACGGTTTCTGAAGAGTGAGGTTTCTAAAATGTACATCTGATTGGAAAAGGCCATTTCACTCTTCTACCCATTCCCACTTGGAATTCTATACAATCCCAATCAAGCCCAGCAGGTTTCTTTTAGAAAATTAAAAGTGGATTCTATAATGTATACAGAAATGCAAAGGAAATCCACAACAATTTTTAGAAAGAAAGAAAGAAAGAAAGAAAGAAAGAAAGAAAGAAAGAAAGAAAGAAAGAAAGGAGGGAGGGAGGGAGGGGAACAGAATGGAATGGAATGGAATGGAATGGAATGGAATGGAATGGAAAGGAAAGGAGTTGAAAGGCTTATAATCTCTTATTTCAAGACTGACTACAAACCTATAATAATCAAGGCAGTATTGTGTTAATGTTAAAGACAGACACATACATAAAAGGAACAGAACAGATAGCCCAGAAACAGACTGACATACACATGGTCAAAGCATTTTCAACAAATAAGTCACAGTAATTGAACAGAAGAACGACAAAGTTTTTCACCAATAGGTGCTAGAAGAACTAGGTATCATATTTTTTAAGACAATTTTACTCCAAATCACATAGAAAAAAAATTAACTCAGATTATAAACATCAGCTCAAAATAGATCACTCAGCTAAAAATACATAACTTCTAAAAGAAAAGTAGGAGAAAATCTTTTAGCCTGTTGGAAGGAAAAGATTTCTTAATATAGAAAACACACAAACTATGAAAAGAAAAGGCTGATACACTGGATTTAAAAATAAAAGTTTCTTCTCTTCAAAATCAACATTAAGAACATTAAGAAATCAACAGATGAAGAGAAAACATTTGCTATATATATGTCTGAGAAAAGACCTGTCTGCAGAATATTATTTTAAACCACTACAATTCTATAATAAAATAAATAACCTCTCTCCCTCAAAATACGAAAGGACAGACACTAAATAAAAAATACAAGTGGCAAATAAGAAAATGAAAAGATGCTTAAAATCATTAATCTCAGGGAAATGCGAACGAAAACCACAAAGAAACACTACTACTCTGCCGTTAGACTGGCTTAAATTTAGAACACTGACAAATACTGGCAAGGATGTGGAACAGCCAAAACTCTCATACAATATTGATAAGGAAATAAAATGGTGGAAGCACTTTGGATAAGTGTCTGGTCATTTCTTACAAAGTTAAACAAAAGACAAAGAAATTCTACTACTAGGTATTTACCCAAGAGAAATGGAAGCATATGATTTAAAAAAAAACCTTGTAAAAGATTGTTCAAATCAGCTTTATTCATCTTTTTGTTTCTGCTTCCTTGGAAACATTATGTATTATCAAATATCAAACATCCTTTCTCTCTAAGACACACTTGACTTCTCCCTCAACTAAATCCTTCCTACTGGCTTATAATTATTCTTAAGTCTCTTCTATTGAAAAAAGAAATAAATTGAACACTTTCTACCAACTTCACATTTCCATCCAGTTTCTATCCCATTTCCCTTCTACCTGAGATATAAACTATATTAGTTTTCTACATTAACAGGATTCAATTCTTCACCTCCACCTGCCCCTTAATTCATGCTACCTGGTTTCCATCCCATTGCTCTATTAATAATAATAAAGGCTCTTACTAAAACCAACAATAAGCATCATGTCACTAAAACTAATGCATACTTCCCAATTCTCATCTTAAGTAATTTCCTAGGCAACTCTAGTAACACTCTTCTTCCTTTGCTCCCAAAACACCAGATTCCCCTACTTTTCCTTCTTTCTGTCTATACACTGCCCATCCCCTTTGGGGTTCCAAATTCCTCCCCTGGTCATTAAATCTCATGCTCCTCAAGGCCCAACCTTAACTATTCTTTTCTTTTTACTCTATTTTCGCATTCTAGATAACATCATCCATAGCCTGCTTTCCCTTAGCTTCTACCTAGAAATGACCCAGAAATGTATACCTAGGCTCTAATTAATCACTGCTTTAAACTCCAGATTGAAAATTATTACTTTAAAGAGATCCTGAATTCTCAATTCCATTTTAATGAGAACAGTTCAGAAGATACTATGAATACATGGTAAGTGCAAAGATTCTACATCTAATTAAGACTTTAGGATTGTTCTAAGGCATTAGCATACTCTGATGGAAAGAATCTGAAAGCCCTTACCATGGCATTGATTTCAACATATGTTAATGTGTAAAAGGAAGAAGGTGGGAACAGCAAGCCTCAGAAGAGTGTGACCTTCAATGTAAATTATCATGTCTTTAGTGGCACTGAAATGGTGGTTAAATAGCTAAAAGCACTCCAACTACTGAGTGATGGGCACCATCATGATTCTTCTTTGGAATAAGATTCCAGCCTGTGGGTGGAGCTTTGGTGATCCAATTTCTAAGAGCAAGAATTAGGAAAGTAGGGATTTAAGGCAGAGTTCAGTACCACTGGAGAAAGTGGAACGTTAAATCAGAAATTAAGGCTGAAAAAAAAAAAAGAAATCTAGGCTGAAATTCAGTCATCTATACTGAGCCACTCTCAGTGAGGGAAAGTCCACTATATGCAACCATGTATGTTCAGGGTTCACCCTGAGTATCCAAATATCAAGCTCAAAACATCAACTGTTCAAACCTGATGCAAGTAAAGTGCCTAATAATCTACACCATCTTGATCAGGATGATCCCCCACCACCACACAAAATTTCAACACTAAACCCTAAGGATGGAAGCACTGGTGCTCCTAAAATTGAATGGGGTGCTGGGGTGCTCAGGGATAGTAAAGACAAGCAATGGGATTTGTGGTCATGAGACCACCATTTTCATTTAAGTTCTTAGACTTTTAAGTTTGGTAAAACACCTGAGGCTCAGGTTCCTTGTCTATGACATGGGACCATTAAAAATACTCGTTTAAAAAAAAAATACTCGTTTAAACCACTTTACAATTTGCTAAAATGAAATTATACAAAACAAGCTAAATTATTTTCTAACTTGCATTAATATCCCATAAAGATAGTATATACTGTTAATACTGAAAAATAAACATGATCATTGAAAATAAATTAGAATTGAATAACATTCAGGAGTTCTGAAGGAACTCAAATGTGAAAATATCAAACTATGAGCTAAAATTAACCATGGAGAACATTCAAGAGCATTTCATGTTATCCATTTAAAAAGGCTCCAAGAGGTGTCTAAGAATAACAAACCTGTGAGTAAACACGAAACATTTATCACAGGTTGGAAACTTTCCCATATTAAGTAAGAATGATTTCTAGTCATAAAAAGCAATAATATTTTCTGCAAAGGGAATTCATGCTTTCAGAGTTCTTCTAGAGAACAAACATTATGGTGCATCTGAGCCTATCATACTGCCCACAGGTCAGATTTTTCATTTTCAAATGAAAAAAATGAAATCTGCGAAGTATTAGGATAAAAATCAACCAGAATAATATCTCTCTAAAGAGGAAATAATAAAAACATACTCTGCTTATAAATATGAGAACCAAGAGATTTTACATGTTAATAACATCACACAGGGTATGGATAACATGAACACAGAATTATTCAACAGAACAAAGAGAAATTCCTTAACTTGGAGAAGGTGGTCTGGGGAAATATAAAAGGAATTAACAACTTGTAAAATACGTGGTGATACAGAGAATGTATTATTCCAGTTGTTCTAGCTAAGAATAAAAATACAGGGGCTCCTGGGTGGTGCAGTCAGATGTGCCTCCGACTCTTGATTTGGGCTTAGGTCATGATCTCAGGGTTGTGGGATGGAGCCTCACACAGGCTCTGTGCTCAGCAGGGAGTTTACTTGAGGTTGTCTCCCTCCCCCCTCCTCTTTCTCTTTCTCTTTCAAATAATAAATAAAGCTTAAAAAAAAAAAAAACACAGGCCATCTCAGAAGTATAAAATAAATGAATGAATGATCTGCTTATCCAGGGTAGTGTGATTTCTTATTTGGAATGTCAAGGTTCTAATGTCACAGGCCACATATAGGCACTCCAGTCAACAATTCTAGCTGAACACAGCCTTTTGTCCATCACTGCCAAAGTGCCTGATACGTACCTAAAACTCATGGACCCAGATTACATATTAGATGAAAACCACCAAGTGACCATGACTGAATTCCTGACCAACAAAACTATAAGGTACAATACAATAGTGGTTGTTTTAAGATACTAATTTTAAAGGATTTTGTTATGCAGTCTGTCAGATGTCCCCAAAACCACATACAGCTTCAGTGATTCACTAGGACTCCCAGAACTCAGCTTATAGTCAAACTTATGGCTAAGATTTATTACAGCAAAAGAATATAAAGCAAAATCAGCAAAGTGAAAAGACACATGTGGCACAGTACAAAGGAAACCAACCACAAGCTTCAAAGACACCTCTTGCAGAAAAGTCACACAGGACATGCTTAAATCCTCCAACAGTGAACTGTGGCAGCCTGCGTGAAGTGTTGTCTACCAGACAGTCTACATTACAGTCATGTAAGCACCCCTCTGCCCAGCACATACCAAATTTCTCTGTACCCAGAGAACAGCAGGTGTTCATCATAGACCACAGCATTTGCACAGTTTAAGAACAGTGAGCCACTATCATTTAGGGAAAATTTTGTATCTGTGTAGCAAACTATTTACCATTCACATTCCCAGAGGCCACTCTTGCAAGCATGTTTCTAAGAAAAGCAGCCCTGAGCCTACTATGTTAATTGCTTTTGTACATACAGCAATAGATACCTGGAACCAGCAGTTGCCTGTCAAAAACAGTATAGTAGGCTGTACAAATCACTGGCCTGACCTGATCTAAAATGGCACATCTTCTATTCCTATGAAAAACTTAAAAGAGGTTAAAAAGTTTCAGTGTGTAAAATCAACTATACTAAAAGCTATTTCTTTTTGAAATATGCATCACTGCAAATAATTCAGAGTAAAATTACTCTTTGAAAATTAATTCTTAATATAATTCTTAATAATGGTATATTTAAAGTCTTCTAAAGGTTGACCTTGATAAGAATTTATCCTGAAAAAGATACATGACACTACTTGAAAATTAATAATTTAATGGTCACTTGCTACTGGGCAAAAACAAATAAATATGCAATGTTACAATGAATTCCTGATCAGTATAAAATCAGAAGATAAAAATTTAAATCTAATAAAGTTTGTCATCAAAAATTATGATCATTATGAAAACTGGTAATTTGATGCAAAAAAAGACAAGTGCTCTAATTTTAATATTTTTAATTGTCATTAAAAATATTTAGTTCAAAGAGACAAGAAGTTATCCTTAGCCCTCCTGCACACTTGACCTAAAAATATTTACTTAGGTTAATAGCAGGAAACACATACTAACGGTCAACCCTTATTATTCATAGATTCTGTATTTGTAAATTTATCTACTTGCTAAAATTAATTTTTAAGTCCAAGATCAATACTCTGGGTTTCAGTGTTATTTGTAAACATGCTCATGCAAAGAAGAGTGAAAAATGTAGTTGCTCAAAGCACATGTTATCCCAACAGTGTAGAACACAGTGATGCTCTGCCTTCTTGGCTTTCCGCTCTCATACTGTTTACAAGTACCGTTTTCTCAATATATTAAAATATCACATTTTGTCTATTTTTGTGCTTTTAGTTGGTGATTTCACCATTTAAAATGGCTCCCAGCATAGTAATAAAGTGCTATCTAGCATTTCTAAGCACAAAAAGGCTGTGATGTACCCTATTGAGAAAATATGCATGCTAGATAAGCTTCACTCAGGTATGAGTTATATGGTGCTATTGGCCGTAAGTTCAGTTCATCAATCAATGGTATGTATTAAATGAGGTGTCTGTAAACAAAAACACACATAAAACAAGATTATGCATTGACTGATTGACAAAACTGTTGGAACCAGAGGCTTGTAGGAAACTAATCCTATATTTCTCCTAGGGCCAATGGCTGAATATTCAGTGTTTACAGTAATTTTATAAAACTTAACTATCACAAATATCAAGAATCGACTGTGTATATATATATATATATATATATATATATATATATATAAACTTCTTCAAGTTTAATATATTAAAAGAAAATTTAATACATAGAGAAGTTGGCCCAAATCATAAATGAATCTTTGCAAAGTGAACATATCTCTGTAACCATCACCCAAATCAAGAAATAGAGTATAACAGGAATCCAGAAACCTCATATGCTCCTTTTTCATTTTGCACCCCCACATCCACAAAAAGAAACTGAAACATTGTATCAATATTATATTGATAAAATTCACTCATGTTACTACTCGTGGTTTAGTTTTTATCACCTGGAATATTCCAATGAATATGCTACAATTTATCTATTCTATTGTTCATGAGAATTGAGACTATTGTAAATCCTACTAATATGAACATTTTTATACTTTTTAGCCTATGGACCTTAGAAATATTTCCGCTTAAATGCAAATAAAACTTACTTATTGTCATATGAACATCTCTAAATAAATAACTGTAAACAAAATAATGCTATAAAACTTTGTGCAGGTTTAGCAGGCATGGTGTTACTATGAAGATAATGAGGGCAAAATTAAAGCTGAATTAAGGATATCTCAGTTTACAGAAAAGAAAACCTCTTATCCACCCAGGAAGCATAATCACAATCAGAACATACAGAAAAGATAAGATATTTTGCCTTAAGATGGACTGGACAAGAGAGTTAATAGATTTAAACAAAAAACAATAGTGGAAAAAATAATCAGAGGGTCTGAAAATCATTATCACTACCCACGCATTTATTCACATATATCTTACATTCCCCCAGGATTTAACTATACTAAAAAATTTAATATGCAAATAAAATTAAATTTATGATTATTTATATTAAAGATGATCAAAACTTGTAATCAGTTTAGGTATTTTCCAGGATATTTTGCCTGCATTTTTTGATAACCACAATATCAACAACCTATGATCTCTCTTTAAATTGCAAAATTCTAAACACTGAATAAAGGGGGGATTCCAAATGCATAAGTATATACATTGCACCATAAGTATGCCTGACAATCTAACATTGTCAAATGTCAAATTATGTTTAAATACATAAATAATTAAGCAGCATAAAACAATCACATTTTGGGAAAACCAAATTTTTGGTTTTACAATCCTGACCAGTTCAGTTTTCAACAATTTGATTTTTACTGAGAATCAAGTTAAAACACACACCAAAATGCATATGATATGATTCTTTCTGTAAAGTTCATTATCTAGCCTAAGTCACACTTTTCATGTAACTGGAAAAAACGCTATACGCTGATATGCATACGTTGTGGTATATACCATGTGAGTTTAAATAAAAGTGATATATTGTATCTGATTAAGTATGGCAATGGGCTGCAATTTGTGTCTGAGATCCGTCAACATAAACTAGACAAGTTCTTTAAGTGTGTCCTAATTATCTGTAAAATAGATTACCAATTCAGATCATCAAGAGATCAAAATGACTTCCTTAGGTATATTTATTTTTAACACAAGCTAAACTCAAAATTAAACTGGATGGTTCACTATAATCTTAAGTTCTTGTTAATGATTCATACTTATTTCTCTTTTATTATTTCTATATTTTGGGCAATTTACTATGAAGCATATTATAAGAATTTGTCGATATGATCACATAACAAAACCTTGTCTCACCTTATGCTGTATCAACATTTATCACTGTATCCAGTAATCCTTTGAGAAACAAAATAATTCATGAAAAGATCATTATTTCAGTTGATGGAGTACTGAATAGTGGAGAGTTGCAAATGTGCTACTTGAAATATCAGTTATCAGATGTTCAAAGGCAAAAAGATTTTTTTTAAATATGTTGTCTGTGTTGAATAGTACCTAAACAAAATAGGGACTCAATAAACATTTATATGATAGATGAAATATAAGTAGTATATCTGTGGGAATGTACAGCTAAAATTAGCATATGTGACAACTATAACCCATTTATACTCAAATAAAGATCAAATAATATATCATAAACTGGTAAGAGTACCCAATTTCTATAAACCAAAAAAATCACATTTTTAGATAAGAATGAGTATTTGCTGTTAAATTCATAGTTATATCCAAATATTTATCATAACTTTTCTTCAACATAATGATCACAATGGATCTTATTCACACTTAGAGAACATACTGTTTATAGTTTAAAATGTTTCTGATCAATGCAGAGGGTAAAACCAAGAACTGTACTTTTTTCAATCATAATCACTTCCATTTGGGAAAAGTATGCCTATTACTTTATATGGTAATCAAAATATTATTCACAACAGACTTAAAACATACTAGAACTCGTAAGTCTATAATAATTTTTGAGACATCTTCTTTCTTGTATATGCAATTGATTGCCATATGGATCTTGAGATTTGGACTGCATGCATAGTTTAATGATATCAAAGGACCAGATGCTCTAAGCTTATAAATCACTAAAAATTTGTTTATATCCTTTTATTACATATAAATATATATTTATATTACTATATGAACCTTCTATATATTTGACATTGGATTATATTCTCTGGGTGTATCTATACATATGGACACCAGATTTTATTACTAATTTATCTTTGTTTTTAGTCATTAAAAATATCTTCAATATTATTAGAGTGAAAACAATACATCGTAAAACTCCACTTTTTTCACCAAAGACTTGTTTACTGATGTTCAAAGGCCAAAATGATAAAACCACAGTCAGTATTCCTACTACATAGTGGGAACAATATTGCCTAAAAGGTTTTCAGGGAAACATATGAGATAAATTTTAAATAGCTTTGAAAACTAACTGCCACACAATTGGTTAAGGATTATCAATGTGTTTTTGTAAGTTCAAAGAATGTTGACAGTATTTCTTCTTTTCAAAAGACAGAAATTTTGATAGAGAAATGGACACTGTACATCATAGTAACTAAAGATAAATAAATGGCCTCCTTAAAACATTAGTTATAAACTATAATCTAGTGGGAATACTCATCATTGTTAAAAGGATTACAATTCTACAAAGTAAAAACTCAGTAACACTTAAGGCTGGATTAAAATACTTTGAAAATAGACGTATGATCTGATCTGGTCCTCTGAAGCCTGTCAGGATTTTCAGGGAAAAAGGAAGGACCTCCAAATCTCTAGCTAACTATCTACAGAAGATTCTGAGCACCTCTACATGTTCTTTAAAAGTTGAGTATTGGAAAAAAAAAAAAAAAAAGTTGAGTATTGGGATCCCTGGGTGGCGCAGTGGTTTGGCGCCTGCCTTTGGCCCAGGGCGCGATCCTGGAGGCCCGGGATCGAATCCCACGTCGGGCTCCCGGTGCATGGAGCCTGCTTCTCCCTCTGCCTGTGTCTCTGCCTCATTCTCTCTCTCTCTCTCTGTGACTATCACAAATAAATAAAAATTAAAAAAAAAAAAAGTTGAGTATTATGGGGGTGTTTGGATGGCTCAGTCAGTTGAACATTCAGCTCTTGATTTTGGCTCAGGTTATGGGCTCGGGGTTGTGGGATCAAGCCCAGCTTCAGGCGCCACACTCAGAGAAGAGTCTGTTTGAGATTCTTTCTCTCTCTCTCCCTCTGCCTCTCTCCCCACTCGAGTGCTTTCTGTCTTTCTCTCTAAAATAAAAAAAATTAACTCTTTTTTAAAAGTTGAGTATTTGAACATGATGTACTGTCATTATGAAGACAAAAATCCCATTAAAAATAAAGTTGAGGGGATCCTGGGTAGCTCGGTGGTTTGGCGCCTGCCTTTGGCCTGGGGCGTGATCCTGGGGTCCCGGGATCGAGTTCCACATTGGGCTCCCAATATGGAGCCTGCTTCTCCCTCTGCCTGTGTCTCTGCCTCTGTGTGTGTGTGTGTGTCTATCATGAATGGATAAATAAAGTCTTTTAAAAAATAATAATAAAGTTGAGTTTCCTGGAAATGTAAAAAAAAGTTATGTACCAAAAATAAAAAATAAAATAATAAAAATAATAGTAATAGTCTCTGCCATATTTATCATCACCATAATCTAATTACCATATCATTATGCATATTTGAAATTCAATCAAATGAAATGACAGAGCTAAAAAGAAATAACATTTTGCTACATATAAATAACATTTATATTAGGTAATTTTACATATATGTTAGTGTGAAATTATATCACAAAGAATACAGAATCAAAATCTATTTCCTTGTTTTTAATTATACTCAACATCTTTTAATGCACACCATTAGCATCTATATTAAATTTGGAGTTACAGCAAGAATAGATGATTCAATCAAAAAGATATTTGAAACAATAATCAGATACCACTTTATACCATCGCATTAGCAAAAGTTAGAATGATTAACATAATATCCAGGATTGTTGAGAGTATGGGGCCATAGACATTTTCATGGACTGTTAGTGGAGACTGTTTTCTTTCAAAATATAAAAAGTACATACTTTTTGACTCAAAATTTACTTCTATGAATTTAATAAAAATTCTCAAATGTTCAAAAAGCTAATGCGTTCAAAGATGCTCACTAAAGGGACGCCTGGGTGGCTCAGCAATTGAGCGTCTGTCTGCCTTTGGCTCACGGCATGATCCTGTAGTCCTGGAATTGAGTCCCACATCGGGCTCCCAGCATGGAGCCTGCTTCTCCCTCTGCCTGTGTCTCTGCCTCTCTCTCTGTGTGTCTCTCATGAATAAATAAATAAAATCTTAAAAAAAAAAAAAGACGTTCACTAAAATGTAATACTAACATCTTAAATGTCCAGTGAAAGGAATAACTACATAAATTATCATAGTTATGTACTGTACTGACACAAAAAAGACCCACAACAATATGTCATATATCAAAAAAAAAGGTTACAGAGTAATATATGTAACTGTGGCACCATTTTTTCAATATACACATTTATTTGGCAGAAATAAGCATTTTCTTAAGGTTTTTTAACCAGCTAACATTAAGGTTTCTGCCTGTGTTCAGGAAAATTCCTTCCACAAAATGAGATATATAAACAAACAGTGAATCAAAGACATGTCTAAATCTCTAGTTAATTGATAAGCAGTGACAAGTCGAGAGGTAAGAGAGAAGACAGAAGAAACAGACATGCAGAAAGAGAGACACAAAGAGGGAGAGAGAACCATGGCAAAAGAACTAGAAGCATGTGGAGAAAGAACAAGGTTCCTGAACATTCAGTGTTAAATAGCTCACCATGTTATAACCCTCTGCAAGCCCTATAATTTCATCTAACCCAATAGTCATTAGTGTCTAGTATACATACACATGAACACTTTGTGTCAGTGATGTCAGGCAAACTGTAGAAGACAGGCAACCTTCCACATCTGCAGAGACACGAGGCTAAATCCATGGAAGACAAGAACAGGAACTGAGACAAGAGGTGATCATAATACTTTTACAGAAAACTTCCACAGCATATTTCATAAGAAATGTGAGACAATTTTATTTAAATCTCAAAACACAAAGTAATCTTTGTTAAATAGCTGCATTAGATACTTGTGTGTATGTACATATAGCATCTATATGTGTATGTTATGTGTTAATGTATGTAAACATTATTTGCCCCCTATTTGAGTTAAAATACATTTCCCCTTTTTTTGTTTCATACTATAAATATTTAAGTTTCTCAGCCTTGCTCTTTCCTCCAAGGAGCTGGTAACTAATGGAATTTCTGGTTTATCTTGGAGAACACAGGCACTCCTAATTAGCAACTGCTAGTGAAAGGAATCTCAGAAAGATAAGAAGAGATGCTCAGGCTCTTTCTCCTGTGACTGCAAAGGGCAAAACACTAAGTCACGAGGCCTGTCCCGATAACACACAACAGAAAGCATTTATAAGAACACAAGTCTAGTATGGAGGCTGTTAAGCTACAACTGTAATCATCCTGTTCTATTTTCTGTGATAAAACCATCATTCAAACGTTTATTTGTAATAAAGTAGTCTCTCAAATCATCTAGAGTTAAAAAGTCCTAGCATGTCCTGGGACTACAGCCTTTATCTAACAAATCTGTTTTTTTCAATTGGTTGTCTTCCTTCATAAGTGACTGCCCTGGTAATAGAATTTTAACTCTTGTTTCTATTTCAGAAGATTTAAATACCTGTAACATGCTTTGTTAGCCATAAAAATTTTGAAACTTTATCTCTTTCCATTCTTTATCCATAAAGGCAAAATAAGCTGACAAATCTAGTAGATTCCTTATCTTACAAATCACGTACATGTATTTTAAAATGCATTAATTGGATTTCATCAAAATTAAGAAATTCTACCCTTCCAAAGAGACTCTGCTAAGAGGATGAAAAGACAAGCCACAGACTGGAGGAAATATTTGCAAATCATATACATAATAAGGACCTGTACCCAGAATATATAAAGAACTGTCAGATTCAAGGGTCCGCAGTGGAAGAGGGAGGAAAAAAGAACTCTCGGACTCATTAATAAGAAAACCAAGAAGCCAATTTAAAAATGGGCTTTTTTTTACACTTTACCGAAGAAGAGAGATAGCAAACAAGCATGTGAAAAGATGCTCAGCATCATCAATCATTAGGTAAACGTAAAATAAAGCCACAAGAGGGGGGGAGGAGCAAGATGGCGGAAGAGTAGGGTCTCCAAATCACTTGTCTCCACCAAACTACCTAGAAAACCTTCAAATTATCCTGAAAATCTATGAATTCGGCCTGAGATTTAAAGAGAGACCAGCTGGAATGCAACAGTGAGAAGAGTTCGCGCTTCTATCAAGGTAGGAAGACGGGGAAAAAGAAGTAAAGAAACAAAGGCCTCCAAGGGGGAGGGGCCCGCGAGGAGCCGGGCTGAGGCCGGGGCGAGTGTCCCCAGGACAGGAGAGCCCCGTCCCGGAGGAGCAGGAGCTGCACCGACCTTCCCGGGGGAAAGGGGCTCACAGGGAGCTGGAGCAGGACCCAGGAGGGCGGGGATGCCCTCGGGCTCCCGGGGACACTAACAGACACCTGCGCCCCGGGAGAGTGCGCCGAGCTCCCTAAGGGCTGCAGCGCGCACGGCGGGACCCGGCGGGACCCGGAGCAGCTCGGAGGGGTTTGGGCGGCGGCTCCGCGGAGGGGGCTGCGCGGCCCCGGCAGCAGCTCGGAGGGGCTCGGGCAGAGGAAGAGGCTCCCTGCAGAGGGGGCTGCGCGGTTCCAGGAGCAGCTCGGAGGGGCTCGGGCGGCGGCTCCGCGGAGGGGGCTGCGCGGCCCGGGAGCGCGAATCCAACAGCACAGGCTCCGGAGCACAGGGCGCCGGGACACAGCCCAGGATCCGGCCTCCCCCGGGACAGGCAGAGGCCGGGAGGGCCCAGGACAGCGAGGACGCTCCTGCCCCAGCTGAGCAGATCAGCGGCCCCGCCCCGGAGCCTCCAGGCCCTGCAGACAGAGTTCCTGCCGGAGCTGAATCCAGGTTTCCAGAGCTGCCCCGCCACTGGGGCTGTTCCTCCTGTGGCCTCACGGGGTAAACAACCCCCACTGAGCCCTGCACCAGGCAGGGGCACAGCAGCTCCCCCAACTGCTAACACCTGAAAATCAGCACAACAGGCCCCTCCCCCAGAACACCAGCTAGACTGACAACTTCCAGGAGAAGCCAAGGGACTTAAAGAACACAGAATCAGAAGATACTCCCCTGCGGTTCTTTTTTCCTTTTTTTTTTTTTTTTTTTTGGTTTTTTTTTTGTTTTGTTTTGTTTTGTTTTGCTTTTTGATTTGTTTCCTTCCCCCACCCCCCCTTTTTTTTCTCCTTTCTTTTTCTTTCTTTTTCTTCTTTTTTATTTTCTTTCGTTTTTTTTCTCTTCCCTTTTTTTTCTCTTTCTCTTTTCTTTCCTTCTTTCTCTCCTCTCTTTTTCTCTTTTTCCCAATACAACTTGCTTTTGGCCACTCTGCACTGAGCAAAATGACTAGAAGGAAAACCTCACCTCAAAAGAAAGAATCAGAAACAGTCCTCTCTCCCACAGAGTTACAAAATCTGGATTACAATTCAATGTCAGAAAGCCAATTCAGAAGCACTATTATACAGCTACTGGTGGCTCTAGAAAAAAGTATAAAGGACTCAAGAGACTTCATGACTGCAGAATTTAGAGCTAATCAGGCAGAAATTAAAAATCAATTGAATGAGATGCAATCCAAACTAGAAGTCCTAACGACGAGGGTTAACGAGGTGGAAGAACGAGTGAGTGACATAGAAGACAAGTTGATAGCAAAGAGGGAAACTGAGGAAAAAAGAGACAAACAATTAAAAGACCATGAAGATAGATTAAGGGAAATAAACGACAGCCTGAGGAAGAAAAACCTACGTTTAATTGGGGTTCCCGAGGGCGCCGAAAGGGCCAGAGGGCCAGAATATGTATTTGAACAAATTCTAGCTGAAAACTTTCCTAATCTGGGAAGGGAAACAGGCATTCAGATCCAGGAAATAGAGAGATCCCCCCCCTAAAATCAATAAAAACCGTTCAACACCTCGACATTTAATTGTGAAGCTTGCAAATTCCAAAGATAAGGAGAAGATCCTTAAAGCAGCAAGAGACAAGAAATCCCTGACTTTTATGGGGAGGAGTATTAGGGTAACAGCAGACCTCTCCACAGAGACCTGGCAGGCCAGAAAGGGCTGGCAGGATATAGTCAGGGTCCTAAATGAGAAGAACATGCAACCAAGAATACTTTATCCAGCAAGACTGTCATTCAAAATGGAAGGAGAGATAAAGAGCTTCCAAGACAGGCAGCAACTGAAAGAATATGTGACCTCCAAACCAGCTCTGCAAGAAATTTTAAGGGGGACACTTAAAATTCCCCTTTAAGAAGAAGTTCAGTGGAACAGTCCACAAAAACAAAGACTGAATAGATATCATGATGACACTAAACTCATATCTCTCAATAGTAACTCTGAATGTGAACGGGTTTAATGACCCCATCAAAAGGCGCAGGGTTTCAGACTGGATAAAAAAGCAGGACCCATCTATTTGCTGTCTACAAGAGACTCATTTTAGACAGAAGGACACCTACAGCCTGAAAATAAAAGGTTGGAGAACCATTTACCATTCCAATGGTCCTCAAAAGAAAGCAGGGGTAGCCATCCTTATATCAGATAAACTAAAATTTACCCCAAAGACTGTAGTGAAAGATGAAGAGGGACACTATCTCATACTTAAAGGATCTATTCAACAAGAGGACTTAACAATCCTCAATATATATGCTCCGAATGTGGGAGCTGCCAAATATATAAATCAATTATTAACCAAAGTGAAGAAATACTTAGATAATAATACACTTATACTTGGTGACTTCAATCTAGCTCTTTCTATACTCGATAGGTCTTCTAAGCACAACATCTCCAAAGAAACGAGAGCTTTAAATGATACACTGGACCAGATGGATTTCACAGATATCTACAGAACTTTACATCCAAACTCAACTGAATACACATTCTTCTCAAGCGCACATGGAACTTTCTCCAGAATAGACCACATATTGGGACACAAATCGGGTCTGAACCGATACCAAAGGATTGGGATTGTCCCCTGCATATTCTCGGACCATAATGCCTTGAAATTACAACTAAATCACAACAAGAAGTTTGGAAGGACCTCAAACACGTGGAGGTTAAGGACCATCCTGCTAAAAGATAAAAGGGTCAACCAGGAAATTAAGGAAGAATTAAAAAGATTCATGGAAACTAATGAGAATGAAGATACAACCGTTCAAAATCTTTGGGATGCAGCAAAAGCAGTCCTAAGGGGGGAATACATCGCAATACAAGCATCCATTCAAAAACTGGAAAGAACTCAAATACAAAAGCTAACCTTACACATAAAGGAGCTAGAGAAAAAACAGCAAATAGATCCTACACCCAAGAGAAGAAGGGAGTTAATAAAGATTCGAGCAGAACTCAACGAAATCGAGACCAGAAGAACTGTGGAACAGATCAACAGAACCAGGAGTTGGTTCTTTGAAAGAATTAATAAGATAGATAAACCATTAGCCAGCCTTATTAAAAAGAAGAGAGAGAAGACTCAAATTAAGAAAATCATGAATGAGAGAGATCACTACCAACACCAAGGAAATACAAACGATTTTAAAATCATATTATGAACAGCTATATGCCAATAAATTAGGCAATCTAGAAGAAATGGACGCATTCCTGGAAAGCCACAAACTACCAAAACTGGAACAGGAAGAAATAGAAAACCTGAACAGGCCAATAACCAGGGAGGAAATTGAAGCAGTCATCAAAAACCTCCCAAGACACAAGAGTCCAGGGCCAGATGGCTTCCCAGGGGAATTTTATCAAACGTTTAAAGAAGAAATCATACCTATTCTCCTAAAGCTGTTTGGAAAGATAGAAAGAGATGGAGTACTTCCAAATTCGTTCTATGAAGCCAGCATCACCTTAATTCCAAAGCCAGACAAAGACCCCACCAAAAAGGAGAATTACAGACCAATATCCCTGATGAACATGGATGCAAAAATTCTCAACAAGATACTGGCCAATAGGATCCAACAGTACATTAAAAAAATTATTCACCATGACCAAGTAGGATTTATCCCTGGGACACAAGGCTGGTTCAACACCCGTAAAACAATCAATGTGATTCATCATATCAGCAAGAGAAAAACCAAGAACCATATGATCCTCTCATTGGATGCAGAGAAAGCATTTGACAAAATACAGCATCCATTCCTGATCAAAACTCTTCAGAGTGTAGGGATAGAGGGAACATTCCTCGACATCTTAAAAGCCATCTATGAAAAGCCCACAGCAAATATCATTCTCAATGGGGAAGCACTGGGAGCCTTTCCCCTAAGATCAGGAACAAGACAGGGATGTCCACTCTCACCACTGCTGTTCAACATAGTACTGGAAGTCCTAGCCTCAGCAATCAGACAACAAAAAGACATTAAAGGCATTCAAATTGGCAAAGAAGAAGTCAAACTCTCCCTCTTCGCCGATGACATGATACTCTACATAGAAAACCCAAAAGTCTCCACCCCAAGATTGCTAGAACTCATACAGCAATTCGGTAGCGTGGCAGGATACAAAATCAATGCCCAGAAGTCAGTGGCATTTCTATACACTAACAATGAGACTGAAGAAAGAGAAATTAAGGAGTCAATCCCATTTACAATTGCACCCAAAAGCATAAGATACCTAGGAATAAACCTAACCAAAGATGTAAAGGATCTATACCCTCAAAACTACAGAACACTTCTGAAAGAAATTGAGGAGGACACAAAGAGATGGAAAAATATTCCATGCTCATGGATTGGCAGAATTAATATTGTGAAAATGTCAATGTTACCCAGGGCAATATACACGTTTAATGCAATCCCTATCAAAATACCATGGACTTTCTTCAGAAAGTTAGAACAAATTATTTTAAGATTTGTGTGGAATCAGAAAAGACCCCGAATAGACAGGGGAATTTTAAAAAAGAAAACCATATCTGGGGGCATCACAATGCCAGATTTCAGGTTGTACTACAAAGCTGTGGTCATCAAGACAGTGTGGTACTGGCACAAAAACAGACACATAGATCAGTGGAACAGAATAGAGAATGCAGAAGTGGACCCTGAACTTTATGGGCAACTAATATTTGATAAAGGAGGAAAGACTATCCATTGGAAGAAAGACAGTCTCTTCAATAAATGGTGCTGGGAAAATTGGACATCCACATGCAGAAGAATGAAACTAGACCACTCTCTTGCACCATACACAAAGATAAACTCAAAATGGATGAAAGATCTAAATGTGAGACAAGATTCCATCAAAATCCTAGAGAAGAACACAGGCAACACCTTTTTTGAACTTGGCCATAGTAACTTCTTGCAAGATACATCCACGAAGGCAAAAGAAACAAAAGCAAAAATGAACTATTGGGACTTCATCAAGATAAGAAGCTTTTGCACAGCAAAGGATACAGTCAACAAAACTCAAAGACAACCTACAGAATGGGAGAAGATATTTGCAAATGACATATCAGATAAAGGGCTAGTATCCAAGATCTATAAAGAACTTATTAAACTCAACACCAAAGAAACAAACAATCCAATCATGAAATGGGCAAAAGACATGAACAGAAATCTCACAGAGGAAGACATAGACATGGCCAACATGCATATGAGAAAATGTTCTGCATCACTTGCCATCAGGGAAATACAAATCAAAACTACAATGAGATACCACCTCACACCAGTGAGAATGGGGAAAATTAACAAGGCAGGAAACAACAAATGTTGGAGAGGATGCGGAGAAAAGGGAACCCTCTTACACTGTTGGTGGGAATGTGAACTGGTGCAGCCACTCTGGAAAACTGTGTGGAGGTTCCTCAAACAGTTAAAAATACACCTGCCCTACGACCCAGCAATTGCACTGTTGGGGATTTACCCCAAAGATACAAATGCAATGAAACGCCGGGACACCTGCACCCCGATGTTTATAGCAGCAATGGCCACGATAGCCAAACTGTGGAAGGAGCCTCGGTGTCCAACGAAAGATGAATGGATAAAGAAGATGTGGTTTATGTATACAATGGAATATTACTCAGCTATTAGAAATGACAAATACCCACCATTTGCTTCAACGTGGATGGAACTGGAGGGTATTATGCTGAGTGAAGTAAGTCAGTCGGAGAAGGACAAACATTATATGTTCTCATTCATTTGGGGAATATAAATAATAGTGAAAGGGAATATAAGGGAAGGGGGAAGAAATGTGTGGGAAATATCAGAAAGGGAGACAGAACGTAAAGACTGCTAACTCTGGGAAACGAACTAGGGGTGGTAGAAGGGGAGGAGGGCGGGGGGTGGGAGTGAATGGGTGACGGGCACTGGGTGTTATTCTGTATGTTAGTAAATTGAACACCAATAAAAAATAAATAAAAAAAAAAGAAAAAAAATAAATAAAGCCACAAAAGATATTCCCATACAATTATTATAATGGCCAAAATTTGAAAGACTGCTCATATCAAGTGTTGTCAAGGATGTGAAGAAACTGGATCTTTCATAAACTACTGAAGGGATATAAAATGGTATAAAGCATTGTGGAAAATAGTTTGGCACTTTTCCAAAAGTGCCAAAAAAATTTTTTTTTAACATACACCTATTATATGAATCCAAGCATCCCATCCCTAGGGTAAAACAATTAAAAAAAAAAAAAGCATACACTTGTACAAAGATCCATGTACAACGGATGCCCACATAAACAAAGTGCAGGTTTAGCCACATAATATAAAAATGAACTTCTGATACATAGCCAAAAGAATAAACTGCAAAATGATTATGCCAAGTGAAAGAAATACCAAAAAATGGTATTAATGTATAATTATATTTATATAAAATTCTAAGAAATGCAAACTAATTGATAGTGGCAGAAAGAGCACTGGTGGTCTGAGGATGGGGGAAGTGGGAAATAAAGGATCACAAAGCTCGAGAAAATCTGGTAAGTGATGGACATGTGTTTACTATCTTCATTGTGATGATGGTTTCACAGGTGCATACATATGTTAAAACTTAGCAAACTGTACACTTTAAATGTGCAGTTTGTTGCATGAGAGTTACAAAACAAAATTTAAACAGGAAAAGGATTATACATTTGCAAAATAAATACAAGGCAATGATATATGAAATTTTTAGGAAGCTTCATGGGAAGAAAGGTAAGTACGTGATGATTAATCTTATAGGCATCTATTCACCATATGATCCAAACAAGGAAACTGCTGATGATGGGCTTACTGGGCTGCTAGTCACAAGTCAAACATGTCATAATAGTTATCATGTGGGCAGGATAATGCAAATGATAAAGGACAATTCAAAATATTACTATTGGAGACTATGTACCTACTATACTCCGACACAGCACAAAAAGAGAAATGCAAAAAGGAAAAACAAGGAGAGAGAGATGGCAAGTGAACTACCACATCATGCTCTCCTTTGGTACCTACAAAGGTATCCTTTGATACCCTAAAAAAATCTTTACAGAAAGTTATCTTGATAGATATAGATATAGATATAGATATATAGATATATCTGTCTAAAAGATCAACAAGAAACTCCTGAGAAATGAAATTTTCATTTTCTGTTATTACTGAATGACCACTTTTGCTGTTCTTGAAAAATGACTTTACAATGAAAATTTTCAATGTCAATGTGAGAATTCATAAGGAAAATGTATCTACTGTGTTTACAACTATAAATATTTAAGATTTCATATAATCTGTTATTTTTTAGCTTTCAGGTAACCCCAAGCAATGAAGTTTTTCCATTAGTACAAAATAAAATGATACTCTGTATATTCTTCAATTCTCTTCATATATTCATTTTATATAAAAAGTTTTCTAAGTTAGATATACATTTTTAAGGGCATTTGTTTCTTCTAGTGACTTCCATCCTAAACCGCATGCTATATCTTAAGGGCGAAGATGTCCAATTATCAAGTAAACTATCTTCACTGTAATAACATTTTATGAAGAAAAGTAATAACCCTGCTTCCTTTTTCTACTTAATCCCCAATGCTAGAAGCCAAGTTTTAAAATAGTGCTCCCAGGTAAATGAAGACTGTTTGCACCATTGTTTGTCTAAAGAAAAGGCCTTGATGGGAATACCCATATCCCAAGCAAAGTAAACTAAGAAATTCTAGCCCAACACCAATATAATAAACCCTACAGCAAAAAGAGGGGGAGGAAGGAAAGAGTGGTATAGGGTGGGCACCTAATAAATTATTTTAATATAATGATTTATAATGATAATGATAATAATTTACCTAATAAATTATCATCACTGTAAAATGTAAGCTCCATGAAGACAGAGATCAGGTCTACTCTAGTTCATTAAAAATAAAGAGAACAATCAAAGTGGAGGATGGGAGTACAAAAAGCATTCAACAGATACATGCTGCATGAATGAGTTAGTAAACCAATGAATAAGTGAATAAATTAAGCAAACATACAAACAAGTGACAAAGAGAACACATCAGAAGACTGATTCTGGAAGAAAAAATTTTAGATTACAACTTTTCTGTCTTTTCAAGGATATTAAACATTAACTATGAAATAATAGGTAAGATAAAAGAAAAATTCTAAAGCTATTATTTAAAAAAATAAAAATAATATTACACTCTAAAAAAGCAGAAATGAAACTGAAGAAAAAAATAAAATATGCATGAGAAAAAATCATTTAAATACATCAGAAAACAATGAGATAAAGATGATTAGGAAAATGAGGAATGGGCAGTCTCTTCAATAAATGGTACTGGAAAAACTGGGTACCCACGTGCAAAAAATAAAGTTGGACCCTTATTTTACACCATACACAAAAATGAAGTCAAAACGGATTCAAGAAAGACCCAAAGCTTTTAAAAGCCGCCTACAGGAAAACAAGGGGAATAGCTTAGGGACATTAGATTTGGCGATCATTTCTTGGATATGAACCAAAAACACAGGTAACAAAAGAAAAAACAGATAAATGAACTACTTGAGTAAAAAGATGAAAAGGCTTTTCTGAATAACAATTAATAATATACATTACATTGCCATTTTCCTTTTCAGGAAGACATTTCTCTAAGATACAGAGATGTATCTTAGCTCAGGCTGCTATGACTAAATACCACACAGGCTGGCTTCTGACTATCACCATCTTTGGGAATTCCCCTGTTTTGAGCCTTATATATGAGACTTAATGACCAGAAGTGAAATCTTAGCCTTGGGAAACAATACTCTGTAAATATCTTCATGTGTGTGTACACTCAGAGCTTTCTGAGCACTGGTACCTCAGTTAAAGCATGTTTGAATGGTGCACATGCCTTAGAAGTGAGTATATATTGTTATAATGTATACGAGCACACACAAAAATTTTGGAAGGAAATGCAAGATACTTTTAACTCTAAAAAAGATGCAAAGAAGGAAATGCAGTTAGGGGGTTACTTGGAACAAAGGCAAGGGAGATGATTACTGCTTTAAACGATGATTTGTCTCAATAGTTAACAGGCCCTGTATTGCCATACATCAAGAATCATCAGTTTCCCTCTCCTCTTTCAAAGGTAGACTATTTGATTCATGAAATTATATCTTTTCATGGATTTAATGAGTTGTCCAAATGATATGAACAATGTGTAGGCCATAATAAAATTTTTCAGTATCTGACATTCAACACCAGCTAGATGATAATTACTACAGAGATATGAGAAAATGTATGTAACTATTTCTAATCTCTCATAAGAAAGGTACATAAATATATGTAAAAGATTATATAGGCAAGTCTAGTTTAAAATCACAAAAATAAAGTTTATTTAATGAATTCTCAGATAAATCACACTACTGATTGAAAAATACTCTAGTATGGCGTCGGATCCTTACCCAAACTGCTACAGTTTTTCCAAATTGGCCCTAAACCTTTCTCCACACACTCTCACAAGGAATTTCAATGTCCTTCTCTGTAATTAAGATTATAAATTAATTCTTCCATCCCCTTAATATCAACATTGTATTTGACATAAAAGCTTTAAATGCCTATGTTAGAATTCTTTACCAATCCCATCACATACTAGCTGTGTGAGCTTGGGCAAGTTATTTAACCAGTCTGTGTCTCAATTTCTGTTTCTACTAAATGGAAATCATATTAAATCAATATGTCAATTAAATGAGTTAATATTTGTATTTAGAAAAGTAACTGACACATAATAACCACTATACGAATGTTTGGAAAACTAAATTTAATAAAGTAACAGTTTTTTAACTTCTGAAAATATTTCTAGCATTTGGTATCCAGAGACTCATAAGCCCTTCTCCCAGATCTGAACTCTTCTTTAACTTTTACACACAAGGCTTCCAGTCTTTTTCTACTTTATTTTCTCTAAGCATTAAAACATCTAGTACTCAAGAAACAAAAGAAAAAAATAGATAAGCTGAACTTCACCAAAATTAAGAACTTCTTTACATCACAGAACACAATAGGAAGGTAAAAGAACAACCCAGAGAAAAGAGGAAAATATTTGCAAGTCATATATCTGATACAAGGCTATTCTACAGAATATGTAAAGAATGCTTACAACTCAATCATAAAAAGCAAAATCACGAGGGGCACGTGGGTGGCTCAGGGGGTTTTAAGCATCTGCCTTCAGCTCAGGTCATGATCCTGGGGTCCTGGGAAAGAGCCCCACATCGGGCTCCCTGCTCAGAGGGAAGTCTACTTCTTCCTCTCCATCTGCCCCTACCTTCTGTTCATGAGTGCTCTCTCTCTCTCTCCCTCTCTCTCTCTCTCTCTCAAATAAAATCTTTTTTAAAAACAAAAGCAACATTGCTAACTTAAAAATCAGCAAAGCACTTGAAAAATATTTGTCAAAAAAAGATATACAAATGACCAATTAGCACATACATATGCTCAACATCATAGGCAGTGGGGAAATACACTACACACACACAAGACATAAGCAAGGTTTGCTCAGATGTGGAGAAACTGAATCATTCATACATCACTAGAATAAATGTAAAACAGTGCATCTGCCTTAGAAAATAGTTCCACAGTTCCTCAAAAGTTAAAAACAGAGTTACTAAATGACCCAACAATTCTACTTCCAGGTTATACCCAAAAGAACTGAAAAGGGGTATACACACAAAAACCTACAAATATTTATAACAGCATTATCCACAAGAGCCAAAAAGTGGAAACAAACCAAATGTCCATTAATGGATTAATTATAAACAAAATGTGATATACGCACATACTGGTATATTATTTAGCCATAAAAAAGAGTAAGGTACTGACTGACTCATGCTACAACGTGGATCAAGTCTGAAACATCCATGGCTTGGGATGCCTGGGTGGCTCAGTGGTTGAGCATCTGCCTTCAGCTCAAGGCATGATCCCACAGCCCCAGGATCAAGTCCTGCATTGGGCTCCCCGCATGGAGCCTGCTTCACCCTCTGCCTATGTCTCTGCCTCTCTCTGTGTCTCTCATGAATAAATAAATAAAATCTTAAAAAAAAAAAAAAAGAAAGAAAGAAAGAAAGAAAGTAAGAAAGAAAGAAAGAAAGAAAGAAAGAAAGAAAGAAAGAAAGAAAGAAAGAAAGAAAGAAAAGAAAGAAAGAAAGGAAGGAAGAAAGAAATACCCATGGCTAAGTGAAAGAAGCCTGACACAAATAAGTAAGTCTACAGAGACAACAAACAGAGCAGTGCATTGCCTGTGTTTGTGAATGGGGAAGGAGGAAAGTGACCACTAATGGGTAGAAAGTCTTGGGGGGAAAGAAACTCAAAACATGAAAATACTGTGGAATATGATAATGGTGATAGTTGTTCAATTTTGTATACATACTAAAATCCACTGAATTGTACACTCTAGAAGGCTACATTTAAAGGTTGTGAATTATATCTCAATTTTAAAATCTCTAGTACAGCAGTGCTTCTCAAACTTTAATATACAGAAGAATTACTTGGGTATTTTGTTAAAATGAAGATTCTGGGACTTGACACTCAGTATTTTTGTTTTGAGATTTTATTTATTTATTCATGAAAGACACACACACAGAGAGAGAGAGAGAGAGAGGCAGAGACACAGGCAGAGGGAGAAGCAGGCTCCATGCAGGGAGCCCAATGCGGGACTCGATTCCCAATCTCCAGGATCACACCCTGGGCTGAAGGCAGATGCTTAACTGCTAAGCCACCCAGGCATCCCACACTCTGCATTTCTAACCAACTCCTTAGTGATGGCAATGCTGCTGGTCCATGAACCACAGTCTGACAAGGAAGGCAGGGTACATTCTTCCACGCTCTGCTATGGTACACCTCCACCTGACTTATTCAAGAATAAAAATGTCTTAAACTTTAAGCACTTGGTTAGACCAGATGATTGATGATACAAAATCATAAATTTAGGTTAATTTTCGAATAAATTCAATCTAAATTTTCTTAATTAGCCAATTCTAGAGCTAGCCTGATATGCTGAATTAGAATGCAGGAGAAGCAGATTACACTTCTGGTTCTCCCCATAACTGGCTGCAACTTCTGAAGAATCATTTCTTGCTGGCCTGTAGCTTCCTCCCTTCTAAAATGCTAAGAATTTATTAATATTTAAGATTCCTTCTGTTTCAAAATTTGTAATATTAACTGCCAAGGGATTTAAGAATTTCTCTCAGAAAGACAAGTTCACAACTAAGAATTCAGTGAGGAACAATGGAAGTATGGAAGCAATGATTTTTACATAGAGATTTCTTTTTATTAATATATTTTTTAAGTAAGCTCTAGGCCCAATGTGGGGCTTGAACTCACAAACTCTGGTATCAAGAGTTATATGCTCTACTGACTGAGCTAGCCAGGTATCCCTCACATAGATATTTCTCAGAACTTTCTTTAAATTATTCTTTCACAAAGAACAAGATCATAGTTCTTACC
This sequence comes from Canis lupus familiaris, assembly GCF_011100685.1. Taxonomy (NCBI): domain Eukaryota; kingdom Metazoa; phylum Chordata; class Mammalia; order Carnivora; family Canidae; genus Canis; species Canis lupus. The sequence continues at coordinate 8,602,724 of NC_049232.1, forward strand.
AATTTACGTTCTATAACCTAGAATCATACACTCAACAGAAGCAAGTTAACTCAAGCTCCATATGTAAATACAATGCCATCTACAACCTTGAAGATAAGCCTCATAGCCCATGAGGAGAACACAACACTTCAACACATGAGCCAGAAGAGACCCAGAGAGGTATGAATACAATCTGCATAAAAATTATGAATGATGTGCAAAGATCAAAAAAGTTCATCACTGACATCATAAACCTTTGGCATTCTGTATTTAACATTCATCTCCTCTAACTATGCCCCAAGGATACTGAAGTTTCATGACATGAAATACGTACTTTGCTGTGGCAATAATTTAAATCATATTTATTGGAAGATACAGCATAGAAGTCACTAAACAAACAAGTAAAACACACTATTCAGAATCTCTGTCTCCATGAGGCTGTACTGTGCCCTTGTTTTCCAGAATCTTTTACATGTTACTCTGTAAATTTTTTTTTAATTGTGTCTTCTGAAAAGGAAAGGGTATTAAAAAGTAAGCCAACTCCCAATGCTGGTAATAGAAGTAAACAAACATGAACGTTCAGATAAAATTAAGATAATTTGAAGAAAACAAAAACACTAAACTTGAAAAGGTATCTGCACCCCCATGTTCACCACAGCATTATTTACAATAACCAGGATACGGAAACAGTCTAAATGTCCATGGACAGATGAATGCATAAAGGAAATGTGATGTGTGTGTGCCTATGTGTATACACACATATGTACATATACAGACACACACATAGTAGACATTATTCAACCATTAAAAAAGGGAAATCTTATCATTTGCAACATGGATGGACCTTGAGAGTATTACGCAAAGTGAAATAAGTCAGGCAGAGAAAGACAAACACCATATAACCTCACTTATAGGTGGAATCTAAAAAAATAATAATAATTTTAAAAATGAGCTCCTAGATACAGAGAAAAGATTGGTAGTTGCCAGAGGTGGAGGGAAGCAAAATAGGTGAAGTGGGTAACAAGATACAAACTTTTAGTAAGTCAGTCATGGGGATATAATATACAGCATGGTAAATATGGCTAATAATACCACACTGTACATTGAAAGTTGCTAAGAGAAAAGATCTTAAAAGTTCTCATTACAAGAAAGACAACTATGTTGACAGATGTTAATTGGACTTAGATTATTTTACAATAAATACAAATATCAAAGCATTATG